>NC_051861.1:131557468-131887143 GCF_015732765.1 Culex quinquefasciatus
TCCGGAATTTAAGAACATAAGAATTTAACAATTCAATAATTTTAAAGTTTTAGAATTCAGGAATTAAAGAGATTAAAATTTAGAAATTCAAGGTATTTTGAATTTTGGAATTTACGATCAGTTTATGAATTATCGAAATCAGAAATGCTTTAAAGTGTTGATTTCCACTTTCCTTAAATGCTCTTTAATCCACCGAAGTCGCATACGTGTACTTTGTACACACTTTGCAAGGGCACTTGTAAACGAAACTTGAAAAGCTCAACATTGTGACAATGTTTCACTGAACAAAAAAAAAACAATTGAAATTTGATTTTTTTTTATCACTCTTCGTATAACTCCAACTCGGTAAACCTTTTTGTATAAAGATGTACGACTCGTGCTAAAAAAATCTTCTTTTTGCTACTTGTTTAATACATCACTACTATTTTTTTGCCTTTCTTACAAAAGAAAGGTTTAAGGTTTGCTTTTGGAAAAAACGCTTTTTCAGAAATCTTAAAAAATCGTGTCCGGCGAGGAATCGTCCCAAAAAAAAAATCCTATTACTAATTTGAAGGTTATGATGCCCTCTTTCGATTGAATTTTGGCCCGAAACCCGGAACTCAAAGCCTGATTTTTGAGAGCTCTTTTAAACCGCTGCGTAAAACCCACAATTTTATAATTCAGATTTGCAGCCGTGGGGTCGGAGACGAACATTTTATTTTTTGATTCTCAATTTTCGAGCAGTAAATGCCATTTTTAAAGGTATTTTTTGGACAATTTTACAGATAACACTATCAAATTAAAAGAATTCAGTTTAAAACAAAAAGTCATTCGAAAACATGCGCCATAAACTGTTTGGGCCCAAAATTTGAAGCTTTTCCAAAATGTATTTCCAGAGATGTAGCCATATTAGTGTTTTTCGTCTCATTTTTACCCTATTTTTTCCTATTAAATTTTTGGTTTTATACAGAATCATATACTGAACATCAAATTCAAAGTCCCGGCACGTTCTCGCTCAAAAGATCGACAAGTCGTCAAGTCGAAGCATAAACGCCAGCACATTGGAAGTGTTCTTCTGGCTTCTCATAATAGATTGACAAAGTGCAATATCGATACATATTTTTTTTAAGTTAATCATAGACTAACATTAAAGCCTGAGTACCCTTTATTATTTGTTTTCTAATAATGTCAATTCAATAAGTTTTTCTAAATTTAATATAATTTTCTTGCGACCCATAATGCACTTCTGAATTTAAAAAAATTGCATTCGAGGTTTAGTCTAAAAAGATTCGAAGCTTTAGGACCAATTCTCTGAGATTTCGGTCATTCGATTTTTTTTTGTATTTTTTAATCCGGCTAAAACTATTTTGGTGCCTTCGGTAGCCATTTTGCATCATTAGTTCCATGCAAATTTGGCAGCTGTCCATACAAAAATGATATGTTAGTCTCGATTTTAAATTTTAGAAAATATTTTTTTCGAAAAGATGGGAAAATTTCACGAATGTTTCATATTTTAACATCATAAATCGGACCATTAGTTGCTAAGATATCGACATTAGAAAATGGTGGATTGTTATGGTTAGACTTAGAAAACATCAATTTTCCTGTTTTTTAACCTTTGCATGGCAATATCTCAGCAACTAAGGGTCGTATCAACAAAGTTCAATAAAGCAAAATATAGAGAATTTTCTCAGCTTTTCAAAAAAAAAAAAAAAAAAATCAAGGGTGGGCAAACATGGGCACTAATTAAAAAAAAAACTGCGACTATTTTCAAAAAAGTTAAAAATGGCTATAACTTGAAAACGGTGCACTTTATCAAAAATTAACTCAAGAATTTTTTGATTGCAAATTTGATTTTACATCGAAAAATAAAGTTGAAATTTTTTTCGACCAATGTTTCGATTTTTTGAAAAAATCTGTATTGATTCATAAAATCATAACTCGGTCAAAGATTTTTGCCCATTCTGGAAATTTCTGAAAAGTTGGCATTTTATGTCCTCTAAAACATATCAAAAAATAAAAAAAATTAAAAATAGTGATTTTTTTGCAAATCAAGTTTTAGTGACACAAAGTTAAATTAAAAATCACCAAAAATTTTTTTTACCGTGTATCATTTTTTTTCAGTGTAGTCCATATCCATACCTACAACTTTGCCGAAGATACCAAATCGATCAAAAAATTCCTTCAAAAGATACAGATTTTAAAATTTTCACATATCATTTTTGTATGGACAGCTGCCAAATAAGCATGGAAAATTATATGAACATTCAATTTTGTAGCTTCTTTGTTCGATTTTAATCTGTCCCGTGACGTCATCAAAAATAAGTTTTTATTGTTTTTTAGGCGATAATTTGTGTACATGTACTTAGTTTTAAGCACACCATTTTGGCATGGGTGCCTGTTGGTGTTAAACAAATAAACAAATGATGCAAAATGGCTTCTTTGGGCATACCGAAGGCACCAAAAAAGTTTCAGCCGGATTAAAAAATACAAAAATTAAAATTAAAGAAAAAATACCGGATCCGTAGAGAACTGCTCTTAGGTCAAATTCTCACTGGGTCGTATTATTATGTTTCTGAAAAATTAATTGCACCAATATATTTTTCGGAGTTTCATCATTTTGTAAGAAAGCCTCTATTTCACCTCTGGTAATATTAAATCGGGTTTTTACTTCCAGCGCCGACATGGAGATCACGATCGACCTTCTCGTCGAGATCGACAAGCTCGTCCAGCTGATCGAGTCACCAGTCTTTGCTTGTACGTACCCGCATCTAGACCATTATAATTTCACTCGATACTAACTTTCAACACCTCCAACAGCCCTCCGCCTCGCGCTGGTCTCCCACGCCAACGACAACGCCGACGCGCAGCACCTGTCCCGCGCCCTGTACGGCATCCTGATGCTGCTGCCCCAGACGGAGGTGTTCAACCTGCTGCGGAACCGGCTCCAGTGCGTACCCAACTACTGGGGCCAACCGGCGACGCTGAGCTCCGCGTCGTCCAACGAGAGCCAGAGCAAGATCAACTTTGGCGAGCTGTTTGCGCACTTTAAGCGCGTCCAGGAGTTGCACCACCGGCAGCGGGTCGAGCAGCGCAAGAAGATGGGTTGAGGCGGGACTGCGGTACAGTAATTATTTATTATGACGATCAAATTAAAACTAGCGCGCATTCCACAACTATTTTTTTTGTTTATTTAGAATTTTAGAGTTTAGATGGGGTAGTTGAGCAGGACGTCCTGGCGGGCCAGCTCGAGCAACATGGGATCGTCGAAGAACTTGTTGATGGAGACGTCCTCGGAGAGTCCCTTGCGGCGTCGCGTCTTGATCATGAACTCGCGGGCGAGGTGGGTCGCTGGTTGGGGTTCCAGGGGGCGGATGACGATGCTCTTGTCCAGGGGGTCGCCGGGGACGATCTGCCAGTGGTGGAAGACGGACAGGCAGAAGGCTTGGCCTTGGGTGTGCGTCCGCAGGTCGGTTTCGAAGCCGAACGAGTCGATGGCGGGAATGAACGCTTTGATGGTGTACAGCGGGGAACCGGGGACGGGTGCGTCCTGGGTGACGTGGCCACGGCGCCGGGCGAGGACGGTGTACACCGAGGAGACGCAATCGGCGGGGGCTTGTACTTCGACGAAGAGGTACGGTTCCATGAGGCGGGGCGTGGCCATGAGGAAGGCGGAATAGGCGACTCGGCGGGCCGTCGGGATGATTTGGCCACCGCCGCGGTGGAGTGGTTCCTGGGCGATGACGGCGTCGAGGATTTTGAACTTGACGTTGCGGATGGGTTCCTCGCAGAGCGGGCCTTCGCGCGTGCCCCACTGGAACCCTTGCACGATGGAGTCCTTGACGGCGCCGAGCAGGGTTTTGTCCACTTCGAAGGGAAGCGTGTCGTCGACGAGGATGTTGGGGCCGGTGTTGTCCGGACCGAAGGCCCAGATCGATCGCGCCGCCAGCAGATCCCAGTCGTAGTTGACCTGGAAGAACTCGCCGAGCTTCTTCTTGTTCCACCCGATGCAGACGGATTCGTTCTCAATGTCCTCGGCCAGACCCTTCTCCAGCGGTTCCGCAATCATCGTAATTTTGTTCTTCTTATTCGGCGTTTCGGCGAAACACTTGAGCGAACTCGTCTCGACGACACTCTCGCAAAACGCAACCACCGGATCCGCGACCTTAATGTCAATCTCGGAGTACATCTTGCGCAGATCGTGCATCACGCAGTCCAGGTAGAGTTCACCAGTCCCGAGAATCACGTGCTCCCCCGATTCCTCCACCCGAGTCGACAGCAGCGGGTACGATTTGTTAACCTTGCGCAAACCGTCCAACATCTTGGGCAGTTCGGACGGGTTGACCGGTTCGACGGCGATCTTGATGATGGACTGGGTGTTGAACTTGAGCGGCCGGAAGATGAACACGTCCTCGTTCATGTTGACGTCGGTGATGGTCGAGGTTTTGACGATGCACTGGTCGATTCCCTCGATGAGGACCCAATTGCCGGCGGGGACGCGGTTCAACTCGACCTTGTACCGTGCCTCGTAGATCCACAACCGGCCGACCTGTCACGGTTGAAGAAACGGAATTTCAGATAGTGAGAAACGACAGAAAAAAAAAGAATTGGAGGAGGCAGGGTGGCCACTCAAGTCGGGAATAGGGTCCTAAAGCCCTATGTCAATTTTTCTCAGTGTTGCGTTCCTCACGCGCTCGTGAGCGCTCACTTTTCGCTCATTCGTGAGGAGGAGCGCTGCGCGAGCTAGCTCACGTTTGCCCGCGCTCACGTTTGCTCCGATTTTTTCAGCTCACGTTTGCTCCACGCTCGCGCTCGCGCTCATATTTCGCTCACGGATCGCTCATTTTGGACGTGTCGCTAATCATTTAACGTTTTTGAGAAAGTTTTTTTTTCAATTCTAGATGGATTTTTTGCGCCAGGTGCAGTAGGGCTGTGGAAATATGACTTTGTGACCATATTTTATGATATATGAATTGGAATAGCTTAATTTCATCAATCATGTTTTTAAATAAAAGGTTGGATTCGCAAGGGTCAAATAATTTTTTAGACATACAGTCGAATGTATAAATATTTTAGAATTCAAAGGCCTTATTGTAGCAGAGAGGGGCGGAGGGGTATAGACGCCTAAATAAAAGGGCCTGTAAACCTTAGAAAAACTTACAAAACAATGAATTGATTCAAGAGGATTTATGCTTCGGTAAGCTCGATTCAAGGTTAAATGCTTGTTTGATTAAAATAAAACATTAAACTGTTTTTATGTACCTAATCAGTGTTTTGACTACATTTCCAGATTGCGGGTCAGAATGAGCTACCATTAAAAAAAATTATTCCGTTTATTAAATCTTTCAGTGATTCAGTGATTAGAAACGGCTAATCATTTTTATAAGGTTAGTCTTTATTTGGCAAACATTTTAGAAAATAGGGTAACATTTTTGAAACAGTTCTATTTTAAATATATGCCTCAAAATTCCTAAGGGTTGAAATAACCCTTTTGACTCAAATCAAATAAATTGTCAATATTTTTCACCACGAAAAGGTTGGCTCTTCTTCCAACAAGTGGATTTTATTCAACACTTTCGCAACCAAACCTCTGAAAATATTCAATTACAATTTATATATGATTTTTTGAACAAAAATGATTGTAACTGTTTAAAAGATTATTTAAAAATAAATAAAATATACATAAATTGTCATGTTTTTGTACATAACAACAATACAATATGGTCCAATATGGATTTGATTTGTGAACAAACAGTGCATCTCTTCACGTCAATGAATGTTTACATTATGAAATTAGTTTTTTTTTTCCTTGTTCGAAAAATGTCTAGATTTTAAATAGAACGTAAATTTCGGTTCGCTGATCAAATCCATTTCAATGCCTACTTTTGTTTGTTCGACCACTTTCTTGTTTGTTTTTGCTGCCTGTGCTGAGATAGTTCTAGAAACTTCGTTTCAAACAGGCAGATGCTTCAACAGGAAAAAAACAACTACCTACTTTGGCTCACCAGCGTGAGCGAGCACGAGCTACCTGATAAAAACTCACGCTCCAGCTGGAGCGAGCAAGCCTTCCGTGAGCGCTCGCTCATTCGCAACCCTGATTTTTCTGTACATCGGTAAAAAACACGATTAAAAACCATTTCTGATCACTTTTTTTTAATTTAAATGCAAACAAACAAATTGCATTTTTTCGATGGATCAACTATGGTCCCCTTAAAACGATCTGTCAAGAAGGGCCGCGAAATTATTTTTTGAAAATTGATGCGGTTGTACAAAGGGTCATTGTACTCCATGGCTTTCTACCTAAGGTACTTGCGATTGAGTGTGTAGTAGTGCGGTTGTCAAAATCGTTATCTCTGACTCTCTCACTCCACTGACACTGACATTGTTTATGTTTTGGTTTTCCTGGCACGGTCCATTGTTCGTTTGTTATTGTTTTGGTTTTAGTGGCACGGATCCATGCACTCACACTAATGCAAAGCAAGATCGCGAGTACCTATGATATACAGCCTTGATTGTACTCAGAGGTAAGCTTTATCGTTGTGAACAATAATATCATAAATTTATGCTTAATTGAATGCTCAAAGTCGGGAAAAGTTGGGAACTCCAAGCATACTTGTTTGAAAATTGTTTGAATAATCTTAGAATATTTAGTACAATTTTTAAATTAATTTCACTCATTTCACCTTGAGTAACTAACTTTTTATTTAAGGTTTCTTTCACTATTGAAAAGTCTTTTTTAGACATAACAAATCCTATTGAATGTTGAAAGCATTTGACACAGATTTGAATTAGAGAGCCTATATGGAGAGGCGAAATGTTACTCTCAGGGTTCCAATCGAACTGTCAAATCGGGGTTCCAATCGAACAACAAGATCATGCAAGAACAAGGTCAGAATCAATTTAAAATAATTTTGAGCAGAAAAATGAGATTAACAACATTCACAAACATTGTAAAACTGTTGTTTTTATTAAAATGATAGTTTTTGTTAAGTTTGTGCTAGTTCGGTACAAGAAACGTTCCAGCACCAAAAATATACTACAAGTTTTTCAACCTTAAATTTGAATGACTTTGGGTGTTTAAAATTTCTCCCAGAACATTTCATTTCCCTATGTAGGTCCCTAATTTGAATAATATATTTTTTCATGAATCAAAAGATTGTTATGTATTTTTGATTATCACACAAGTTTTTACTTAATACAACAACAAAGCTAATAAATATCTATCACGGAAATAGAGCCTAATTTTAATTATTATGGCCAGCGTAAAGTTATGATTCTGTTTAATGTTTGTCACATTGCTGGTTTATTTTTTTGTGGCAAATATTTTTTTAATTGATAAACTAAATTCATAAACTCATTTCAACTATTTTGTTTCAAACGATTCGCTTGAACTTTTTGGTGAGTATGGGTAAATTACTATTGTTAAATCTTGATTTTTACTTATCGGAAAACTAAAATATCGAATAAAATCCAATCGTTTTTCGTTCTGAATGAAAAATTTATTATTTTTTTGCGTTTTGAAAACATGAAAAAAATTAGAAATTGCCAAAAAACTTAATCCAAGAAATTTTGGTTTATGTTATTACACATATCGATGCCTCTGTGCTCTCTTGTACTAAGCTTGCTGGGATTCCTATCCAGTTAACATTAGAAAGCACAGAGGCATCGATATGTTTAAATATTTTTTCTTTAAAAATATCGCTTGAAACATGTGGTAAAACATAGGATCTTATCAGATTTTTTTAAAGAAAAAATAAATACTGCACAACTAGATAAACTAACATTGATTCAAACAATTAAATACCAAAATTTACAAAACACAAAAGGGATCTTGGTAAATACTTGGTAAAATTTTTTGAAAGCATAATAACTGTAATCATGTTTAAATCTTTGATAAAAAAATTATAAGTGCAATTTTAAATTCAGTTATCTTTACCTTTTTGCCATCCCATTTTTCATTTCCTGCCCAGCTCTTTGAGGAAGGTGGGGCAATAATATGAACGTTTTGAAAATTACGTCATATATGGACACTCCCTGACCAAATTAAGAACAAATTTCTCAGGGAGGGTAGGGCAGTTGTCCCATTAGGGTGTAATATGGTTGTATGGAAAAAAATAAAGTTGTCCAAATTTAGTGAGCACAGCACTTTTTTAGTTCCTTCTGGGGCCCTAAACAACTCCCCAAAGTTTGGGACCGATTGGTTTAGTCCTCACTTTGCGCAAAGCGATTCAATTTTCCATATAAATTTGTATGGGGAAAACCATTTTTTTGGATTTTGGTATTTATCAAATCCACGTTTCATATCACTCAAACGCTCGGGTAGTCATTTGACCCCTATTTTTTTTCTTAGAAATCCCATAACTTTTGATAGAATTGACCAATTTGGATGCTTTCGGTTGCAAAAGATCCAGATTTGTCTATATTTTGAACTGCCAGATGGGGGACAAATGTGGTCCATTTTTACCGGAGATATTCCGGATTCTGTTGGGGTACCTCGGCCCTCCTATATGGGTATTTGGCCAATATAATAAAAACTTTTCAACAGAAAAATTTCGGAAATGATGCAAAACTACAAGGCATCATCCTAATACATCATCCTGCAAAAATAATTGACATGGTTAAGTCCTACGGGGCAGCGGAGCCGGTTCCAGTTGGGCAACAATTGACATCAGCTCAGTGAACCGTTTCCGGACAGAACCTGTTCCGGTGCCCGAAGGTCTTCAGCATGGCATGTATCTATGCAGGATGATGTTTTAGGATGATTCCTTGAAGTTTTGCATCATTTCCGAAAATTTTCTGTTGAAAAGTTTTTATTATATTGGCCAAATATCCATTTAGGAGGGCCGAGGTACCCCAACAGAATCCGGAATATCTCCGGTAAAAATGGACCACATTTGTCCTCCGTCTGACAGTTGAAAATATAGACAAATCTGGATCTTTTGCACCGGAAGCATTCAAATTGGTCAATTCTATCAAAACTTATGAGATTTTTAAGAAAAGAAAATAGGGGTCAAATGACTACCCGAGCGTTTGAGTGATATTATATCAAAACCGGACTCATATTCGGATGCTATGGAATGTCCTCTACAACTTTCCCGAAGAGAGTATGGTGCTAACTTGCTCCTGAAAGAAGATATAGCGTCCTCAAAACTCGTCTAAAACGTGATTTTCGAGCAAAAAACACGTTTTAGACGAGTTTTGAACACGTTGTATCTTTTTTTAGGGGCAAGCTAGCACCATACTCTCTTCGGGAAAGTTGTAGAGGACATTCCATAGCATCCGAATATGAGTCCGGTTTTGATATAGCATGAAACGTGGATTTGATAAATACCAAAATCCAAAAAAATGATTTTCCCCATACAAATTTATATGGAAAATTGAATCGCTTTGCGCAAAGTGAGGACTAAACCAATCGGTCCCAAACTTTGGGGAGTTGTTTAGGACCCCAAAAGGAACTGAAAAAGTGCTGTGCTGGAAAATCGATTTTGATATTACACCCTATTGTCCCATGTTGCCCCACACTGTGCACGCTAGTGATTATAGTGTTTTAGAATCGGGATGATGTCAGTTACCCATTGCAACTATAATTATATGAAAATTTTCACAAAAATACGTAGTTTCCTGTATTTTTAAAATGCATTTTTTCTCGAAAACAAATTTCATGATCATTATTTTTGCAATATGGTTATCAAATTCCGATTTTTTTCATACATTTCGGAAGTATTTTTTTTTATACTCAACATTTTCACAAATAACGTATTTAAAAAAAAAACTCAAAATTTCAGTTTTTACAATATGGGTAATGATCGGGATTTTTTCATACATTTCGAAAATAATAAAACAAAATCCTCAACATTTTCATAAAGCTACGTATTTTCGAAAAAAAAATCTCAAAATTTCAGTATTTTACAATATCAAATATTGGGATTTTTCATACAATTCAAAAGTAATAACACATTTTTTCAAATTACTGAAAAAAACACAAAACTACGTATTTTTGAAAAAAAAAAAAAATGCTCAACATTTCTGTCAGTTCAGTTCGGGACCATCCACAAACCACGTGGACACCTTTTTTTTTGGAAATCTGAACCCCCCCTCCCCCCCTCGTAGACAATTGTCCATACAAAAAAAAAAACTTTTTGTATGGAGCGTGGACAACCGCGAACCACCCCCCCCTAAAGTGTCCACGTGGTTTATGGATGGTCCCTTCAAAACAAAAACTCTAAGTTTTTTTTAAATATGTAGTTGTGCATATTGTGAAAACTGCAATTTTGAGTATTTTGTTTTTTCAAAAATACGTAATTTTGTGTAAAAATTTATTATTTTCAAGAAAATTGTAATAACTTACGAAATGTATGAAAAAATCCCGATCATTCAATACTTATATTGCCATCAACTTAAAATTTATGTAATTTTTCAAAAATACAAAGATTTGTAAAAATGTTGAGTATTTTCAAAAAAAAGTTATATCTTTCGAAATGTATAAAAAATCCCTATCATTTTATACCCATATTGAAAAAACTAAAATTTGGAGTACTTTTTGAAAATAAGAAGTTTTGTGAAAATTTTGAGTATTTTCAAAAAAAAAAAAAAATATTGCTTCCGAAATGTATGAAAAAATTCCAATCATTTGATACCCATATTGCAATATCAATGGTTTTGAGTACTTTTTTTTAAAATACATTGCATTTTCAAAATACAGGAAAAATACGGGTTTTGTGAAAATGTTCACGTAATTATAACTGCAATGGATAGCTGACATCATCCCGGTTCCAGAACGAATCAAAACCGGGGCATGACTGTACAGCACCGCAAAAACTTTTTTTTTTCGCAAAAAAAATATTTTTGTCAAAACTTAGATATTTGGGAAACTAATAATGGCAAAACAACTGAACAGGTGTTTTATGTTTTTTAAAATACTTTTGAAAAAAGTAAAAAAAAGTAGTAGTCACCCTGCAGATGTCTTAGGTTCTTGGAATAAACAAACAAGCAAACAAACCTGCAGCGTCCGGGAATCCTCCTCGTCCACCAGCGAATAGTTCTCACCCAGCACTCGAACCTCCTGCCCAGCGTGCAACGTCCCGCTCATAATCCGCGCCAACACCTGGAAGAACGTACAATCCTCCGTCGGGTACATCTTAGAGCTGTGCACCATCAACTGCGCGTTCTGGTCACAGTTCAGCATGTCCTGGTAGATTCCACTCTCCTTCACGCCCGTGTAAATGTGGTCAATCTTGCTCTGGGCGTTCTCCAGCGGCGACTGAATGTGCTCCACGCACATGTCCACAAACCCACAGAAATCCCCAATGAACCGGTTACAAATCAACCTTAGAAGTGGCCTTATGTTGCACTTCATCTCCTCCTTCGTCACTCGAATGTTCAGCTCGGCCAACGTGTCCGCCAACGTCGTGTCCACATCCCCCACGACCTGCGCAAACAGCTTGTACAGCGGCTCCAAAATAAACTCCACGAAGCTCCGTTGCGCCGAACTGTGCGGCGGTTTCTTCGTAAACTTCCTACTCTTATTGTGGAAGTACATGTCCCCCCACAATCGCCGCGCAAACTCCCCCGCACTCACCCCATCGTAAGTGTCCGCGTACAACCGGGCAAACGACTTCAGCGTGAAGCAGATCCCGTACAGCGAGCTTGCGAAGCAAACATTCCCCAAAATCGGCGACACCTGCTTCGTGTTCGCGTCCCCGTACAGCGTCAACAGTCCATTGATCTCCTCCACAATGTGCTTCAGCTTAAAGTACGCGTCCTGCGGCGGCAACTTCAACTCCAGCATCAACCGGTCCACCTTATTAATGCACACCGTAATCGCCAACCGCTCCTGAATCGCGTGCTTCAACAACCGCTCCGTATTCAACGACACGCCCTCCGCCGCGTCCACAAACAGCACCACCCCGTCGCACATCCGCATAGCCGCCGTCACCTCATCCGAAAAGTTCACATGCCCCGGCGTATCAAACACATTGATCAAAAAGCTCTTGCTCTTCACGTCCGGCAGCACCAGCGTTATCGGCGTCGCCTTAATGCTCACCCCCCGCTCCTGCTCCGTAAACAGCGTGTCCGTGTACCGCAAATTCCGCTCGTCCATGTCCTGAAACTGCGGATGCGTCTGCCGCACCAAACAGTCCACGAACGTCGTCTTCCCATGGTGCAAATGCCCAATCAACGCCACATTCCGTATCAACGTCGGCGTATCCATCAAATCCGCCAAAAACTCCATATCATAGCTCGTCTCCGGCAACTCCTGCTCCTTAATCTGAAACTTCAACCGCTTGACCGGTTCAATCAGCGGCTTGTCCAGCGGCTGCGCGTCCTCCTCCTGCACGATCGTCTCCACGTCCTGGCCGTACACCTCCAACGCCGACGGGTAGTACCGCTTGTCCTCGTGCAGCACGATCGCGCGCGAACTCCCTCCCGCATCGGCCCCTCCCTCTTCCCGCTCGGCTTCCTCCTCCGCCATGTCGTCCATGTCCAGGTCATCTTGCTGGTCCGGCGCGCCGTACAAGCTCTGGTCGTCATCGTCGTCGGTTTCCAAATCTGGCCCGATGTAGTTGCCGAACTCGTCGTACAAATCCGAATCCATGTTTGCGGTGGCACTCCGTTGACGTTCTGCAATGTTTACAAACGTTTTGTTTACGTCGCGGTAGGAAATTTTTACAAGCGTTATTTCACTCACCTTTATGCAAGATTCCAGCGAAAATTGATGCCTAATCAATTAATTTGCAAATTTCACACGAAAATATCACAAATTTGTAGTGTTCTACACGGATTTTCACTATTTTTGTGAGGAAAAATGAAGCCGCACGGCAAACGAAGCGCCTTTTCCAAACAAACAACCATAACCTCACTTTAGATTTTGACAACCTGCCAGAAGATGGATTCTGCAGCGGAATAATTCAGGGAGCACTCAGAAAATTTGTCGGAAAGAAGGCCAAGGAAAGTTTCGCATTCTTTTTTTTTCAAAATCATTCTGATGTCGTCATTTGGAGGGGGGGGGGGGGGGATGTTGGGGTCAAAGGGGGAGGGGGGCGGCAAAAAATAAAAATTTAAATCACAGGCCGTAGTTTCAACCTATGAATGAATAAAATGCTTTAAAATGCATTTTACACTAATTCAGTTGTTTGGCAATCATAAGTTTTCAAAAAATGTAAAATTTGACGAAAACGATAATTTTAGCGAAAAAAAAATCAAACCCCGATGGTTTGACACAAATTGTTGTCAAACGAACGGGGTCCTAGAAGGGGTCACTTTTTAGTTTGACACCCTCTTTACACGGAGCTCACACATACTACCAAATAATTGGTTTGATAGTAAGTATGTGTCCCGTGTACGGTACATCGAAAATTTTCAAAAATTCAGAAGTTTTTTGAATAACGCAAGGGAATGCGTTTTCAATTGATTGCAGCTCCAATTTCCATCGAAATATTGAAGTTTTTTGAAAAAAAAAACCTGCCTAATCGAGTTACAAAAAAAAAAAAAATGTCGCTGACTTATTTTTTACTGTCGAGCTTAAGAATGATCTCTGAACTACTCTAAAGTGATTAAGATTTTTTTTATCCAAGATGGCGGTAAAAATGGCGGTAGTGGAATATTGAAAAAATGCATTTTTTAATTTAATAAGCAATAAACCATTCAAATTTGATTAAAATGGGGTCGCAAAATTCCAATTTGATTATATGTACAAGTAACGATAACAAAAACATACGAAAAAAATGTTTCTGTTCATGATAAGATTATCCGAAGTCCCATACAAATTCTTCTTTTTAAATTTTAAATTTTCTTGTGTTGAAAATATGTCTTTTAAAAATTGTATTTTTTTTCAATGAATGCGTTTTTAAATTATTTTTTTTTATGTTCTTATTTTTACAATTTTAAATTAAAAAAATAGGATTTCACTCTCCAATTATTATTTAAATTTAAATATTTGTAAATTTTTGTGTTTTTTGAATTTTTAAATTAAAATTCAGAAATATCATAATTTCAAATTTTATTTTTTTTAATGTTGGTCGCAATTTTTTCAAATCTTTGATATTACGAATTTTCTAAATTTAAATTTATAGTAATTCAAAAACACAAAAATTTACCAACATGTAAATTTAAATAATAATTAGAAAGTGAAATCCAGAACATTTTTTAATTTAATGTCGCTCTAGAGAAAGGGGACCATCCATAAACCACGTGGACACTTTGGGGGGGGGGGGGTATGGCGATTGTCCACGCTCCATACAAAAAGTTTTTTTGTATGGACAAATGTCCACGAGGGGGTTCGAGATTATCAAAAAAGTGTCCACGTGGTTTATAGATGGTCCCAAGGTTCTAATTCCCTTACCTCGTCCCGATTCTTTTAAAAATCGACCCGAAAAATCAGGGGGCAAAAAATATGTATAAAAACAAACATTCAAATGAAAATATCGATAATTTTTGAAAAAAAAAAAACTTAGGAAAAATCGTTAATACTTAGATATTTTGAAAACAAATTATTGCAAAACAATTGGGTACTAAAGCCCTATGTCAATTTTTATCTACAACGGTAAAAAACACGATCAAAAACCATTTCTGATTACTTTTTTTCATTTTAATGCAAAAATAAAAAAATTACAAGACAACATTTTTTCGATGGATCAACTATGGTCCCCTTGGAACGAGCTGTCAAGTAGGACCTTTTCTGTCAAGAAGGACCGCGAGGTAAATTTTTCAAAATTGATTTAAAAATCCATTTTAAACTCTTTGTGGTCGTACAAAGGGTCATTGTACTCAGAAAAATAAGCTATATCGCTGTAAACAATAATATCAGCAATCTAAGCTTCATTTTAGGACCCAATTGGGCTGATGTGCAATGCATTTTATAAGGTTTGCTATTCCAATATTAAAACCGTGGTGGACATAAACTTTTGTTTTTATTTTAACTTCATTTTGAGCAAATCCTTTTAATTTTCGACATTTTAAGATTCTTCGTTTTGAGATTCGGCATTACAGGATTTTTAATATTTTTACAAAATTATTTAAACGATTGTTATTTTCTGTAACATTTTAATTAGCAAATACGAATTATTTAAAACGTAAAACGCCCACAAAATGCCACTTTTCGTTTCTGTTCCTTTTCAACTGCCGTTTGGAAAATTTAAAAAAATCTAAATTTGAAATTGTAAAATTGGGTCCTAAAATGCTGATTCTATTGCTGATATCTTTTATTGCTGACTTGGAAGGTAGTGTATCGTCACAAACTGGACCTTACCACATTAACATTAAGTTGACTGTCACTGAATCCGCTTTGTAAATGCTAGCCCCGATACTCTTCACGGGTGTTCGCCTCAGGAACAAGGAAAGATTTACTTTTTTACTATTGTTGCCAGCGATTTTCTGCACTTTTGGTGCAATATAAAACATACCTGGCATCAATGTCAGGCGATTCGAAGAAGTATTAATAATTTCAAGAAAAATTAGAATCCTGCGCTTCAATTAATCGCCGCAGAAAGATACCGTCGCAATGGAAAAACCTATGGAGAAGTCAAGAGAGTAGGCTTAGACAAAAAAAATAAACACATTTTGATTGTCAATCTTAAAAAAAAATCGTAGGGATTTCGGTGCTGGCTGTCGATTGCTTATTGGTTTAAGCTGTCTGATATTTGGTGACGGAATATACGGTTCTGCGATCTTCTAGTCCGGCTCGATGGCATCTGTACTGGTGCCGGAATCTGCGACCTACCCGATAAGCTGTACCGTACCGTCGAATGGAGGCACTGCGGGCGTTATTTGCTTTGTCGGGCCAACGAGGGGGGAGTCGTTGGCGAACCTGTTGCCCAGGTATACGCTTATCGGGACATGCCCTGAGGTTAAGCCGCCTGATTATGTTGGCACTAAAAGGCGCAAGACGACGGGGAAAATGGACACGAACAGTTTAGTTTTAGTTTCCAAAAGCTTGATTTTTCACTAAGAAACCGAATGTAATGAAAAATCACACCGCACGAACGGGCCACCGGAAGATCCAAATTTGTTGATTTTTCATCAACATTTCTTTTACCAAGAATGTTTATTTAAAAGAATCTTGGAATAAAAAAATCCGTAAGAATTGAACTTTCAAACGGGTTTCAAGATCTCCGGTGGCCACATCCAGAACCGTACAGTATAAACTGATCATGCAAAGTCGGTACAGACCTTCTTGAATATAGAGTGTCTGTAGTGCAATTTCGCCTTATGTACAAGTTTTCCATGTTCCCCGGTGGCCATTTCTCGAGTGTAATAAAGTCTTCGACCCCCGAACCCCACCCCCTTACTGTGTTACATTATAAAAGAATGCCTGCGGGTAGCCGGTCGTTTGGGCTGGATGCAGCGGTTCTATGGCCGGCGGGCTTGGTGGTTTTTTAGCTTCGCCCCTGGCTGGATGAACGCACTGCGTTCCTGGCTTCTTCGGGCAGATATCTTCGGGTTTGAATCGGCAGCCCTAGCATCGCGAGATCTGGTTGTGGGCTCGAATAGCGGATGCAGGTGCCGCCGATTCACCAACGAGGAACAATTCGGCCCGACAAAGCCATCACCACCCCCAGTGCGTCCATCCGACCCACGGAACCGTTGCATCCGGCGGAATTCCTGATCATAATTTTTTTAACCTTTGTAAATTGACAGTAATGGAAAATTAAAATCAACACGGTTGCTGCGATGAATTTGAAAAACGCTTGCGCTCGTATCTTTGGGACCCCTACAAGAAAATCACCAAAACTGATTTTTTCTCAATACGCGCAATACATAGATCAACAAAAACAAAATGCGCAGTATGGGATTTGACAGCGCGCATTTGTCGAAAGTGTGGCGCGTCGTTTCGAGGCTGATAAATATGCCGCGTGTCTTTTTCGGGAATACGCGCAATACTGAGGTTCAGCTGTAGATTCATGGATTCTGCACAAGCGATGCGAAGCAATTTTGAATCACCCCTCGAAAAAACAACCAAAATCTTGGCAGCACTGCCCGTCACCCCTATTTGACAGCTCTTTATTTTGTTTACCACGAAGACAAGTGCAAGAGTCCCGTTTTTCCGTGCAAAGTTTTCCCATTTTCCAGCTGGTTTTCCTCGGCAGTTATGCCGAATCGGTGCTGAGCAGGTTTTCCGACATCCAAACACTCCGCTCCACCGCGAAAATGACCGATTCCGGGGCGCCCCGTTTCATGCCAGCTGGCTACGACAGCGTAAGTGTTTTTGTTTACATTTTTCGTCGTCGTCGTCGGAATGTTCCGCTGATAAGATAAAGAGATTTTTTTTCCACGCCCCCCAAACAGGACAACACCACCGAGGATGAGCTGGTCATGCCGGGTGGGTTGAACGATTCCGGGTCCAGCGGATTGGGTGGTGGAGGAGGATGCCTGGAGGACGAACGGATCAAGATCGTGCCGCATCTGGGGTGGAGGGCTGGTCTGCTCGAGCAGGACTTTGAGATTGAGCTGGTCCCCGAGACGATTGCAACGTGGTTCGAGGGGTTCAAGGACAGCTTCAAGACGTACAAAAAGGGGCCGATCATTTCCCAGCGGCTGCAAATGTTCTACATGAACACGCAGAATCCGTTCGAGTGGGCACTCAAGCTGTTTGCCAACTGTCCGGATCACAGCTCGCCCAAGAGCAACTCACTGGCGTACACGGGTGAGTGGCCTTTTTTATGAGAAAAATGTAAAATTTTGAAAATTCTCAAAATGAAACAACAATTCCCCATTAAAAAACTTATGTCGACTCAGGATGTCGGTCGGACATTCGGTTGACAGCAAACAATCCCTATTGAAAATAAGTCAGACTGTAAATCGATACAGCTTTTTTTTGTCGGGCCAGAAGCGTCTATCGATAAAACCGTTGCGATTTCTAGCTGAATCAGGCTTGTGTTGAATTCTGGAGAGCCTTTTACAGAATTTATCGATCTTGAAGAAAATTATTTTCTCTAGAATTCCGGAAGATGTTTTTAAGAGATAAACAAAAACGGTTGCCTCTACGGACGGGTTCGTTGCAGTTTACAAAATGGGCGCATCCCGCTTAAAATTATTTTTTCCACAATTTTTATTCAAAGAGTTTATTTTTGCATATTCAAATTGAAAACTTGTGATAGTAAAACACTTGAGAAAACATCTTAGTAGACTCGAAATCAAAAACAAAGACCAATGCATTTTTTTAAAGATTTCAAGTCAAATTCAAGCATTTTCTTGAACTGAACAAGAAACAATTATTTTGACTAAAAATATAGGAGATGTTAGTTTAAAATACGCCAAAAATTGATGTATAAAAACATTTTTTTAAACATGGACATAGAAACAGTTAAAGTTTTTTGAGATTTAATTGAATTGAACATTGTTTGACAATGTTTATTTATTTATGTCTGATAGGGATGGCAATTTTATTTTTTCCCTCTTTTATACATTTTTGACTGCTGAAATAGGATTGAGGAAATCGCATTAAACAGAGATTTATTAAATTTCATATGAAAAATATGTTGTATTCTTATTCTCAAAATAATATAAAAATAAGCGAAATTTATAGCGTTTTCTCAATTTCATTCATATTTCAAATTTTCTGCCGAATAATCCCCAGTGATCGAAGAGCTCAACAGCTTCAAGAAGCGCTACACGCCGGCCACGGACCAGCTCGTGGACGACAACCTGCGCATGGTAGCGTTCAACTTCATGACCAAGCAAACGCACTGTTTGCTGTTCCGGCTGGCGGTCGACACGTACGAGCTGCTGCGCTGCCGGGAAATGTTCGTGCCGAAAGTGCGCGCGATGTTAGCCCGCAAGCAGTACAAGGAGGCGGGCCAGATCGCCGTCGATCTGGAACTGTTTGACCACTTTGACGAGCATGACTTTGTGATGCCACTGTTTCTGCAGGACAAGATTTCGATCGCCGAGGACTTCCTGAACAGGGCGGTTCGGCTGCAACGGCCGGTGGTTCAGCTGCTGGATTCGTTCTTCTCGAAGAAGGAGTCGGTGGAGTCGCTGTGCTCCAGATATATTACGTAGGGGTTTTTTTCGGTTTGTTGCAGAAAGATTTCTTGACTTTGAACATTAAAATTGCAGCGAGCACAACGTGACCGACGTTTACTACAGCAAACTGCACCAGAAGCCGCTGAGCAAGCTGGTTCAGCGACTGGCCAAAAGCTACAACATCCCGAAGGAGTTCACACCCAACGTGAACAAAATGAAGAACTTTGGCGCGCTGCAGTTCCTCTGCCACAAGCGCTACTACGAGAAGGGACTGAGTGAGTGACTGCTCTACACTCGAGTTTCGTTTTGTAATTTAATTTTCAAAATTCCAGACAAAGACTCGTGGGACGAAATGGTGCGGGACACCGTTTCCGAGGCGGATCGCGACCTCCAGCTCGAGCTGGTTTGCCTCTGCTCGGGCTTTGGCGATCAGGCCGAGGCGGCCAAGTGGGCGGAACACTTCCGGCTCAAGCGGAAGGAGCTGCCGCTGCTGGTGCAGGACTATTTCGCGGAAAAGTGAGTACTTCTTTTGATGAAAGACAAATATTTTTGAAGGCTTTCAAAGCTTGTTAAGAAAATTTTCGGAATTGAGTCGATTTTTTACTGGGTCGTCGATTCAACAGCTGTCAAATTCCTGCCAACCCTATAAAAAATGAGTCTGTCGTATGTCGACTAAAACATCCTTCAAACGATTTTCAGTGAAGGAACGGTTCCGCGGTCGCGCCCGTCCCAGCTGGACGAAAAGTGGGACGACCCGGTGGCCACCGAAACGAAGCTGACGCTTCCGCTGGACGAATCTCGTGTTCATTTGGTCGACTCGCGCGAGAAATTCTTCGCCATGACGTCCGACCTGTCCCAGCAGTCGCTGGTGGCGTTCGATTCCGAGTGGAAACCCACCTTCGGCGGGGCCAACGAAGTTGCCGTGATTCAGTTGGCCACCCGCGACGACGTCTACCTGGTGGACGTGCTGGTCAGTCAGCTGCAGGGCTCGGACTGGAGCGAACTGGCCAGTGTGTTCAACCGGGACGACGTGTTGAAGCTGGCCTTTGCTCCGTCGACCGATTTCAACATGTTCCAGAAGGCACTACCCGCGTTCAACGTGTCGTACGGGCCGCAGTCGGGCAGTATGATTCTGGACCTGCAGGTGCTGTGGCGCAAGGTCGACGCCATCAAGAGCTTCCAGTTTCCTTTTAAAGGTAGGGGAATGGGAGAGAATTTTCGGATTGATCTTAAAATTTTGTTTTCTTCAGAGGAAATCACCAACCAAAACCTGTCGAACCTGGCCAAGCTGTGCCTGGGCAAAAAGTTGGACAAGTCCAACCAGTTTTCGAACTGGGCACAGCGGCCACTTCGCCGGGAGCAGATTCAGTACGCCGCACTGGATGCGTACGTTTTGCTCCAAATTTACGACGTTATCGCAAAACAGCTGAAAGCGGCCCGGATCGACCTGAACGAAGTGCTCAACGGTCTGCTCTGCCCGGAGGGAAAATCCGGTGAAGGTGGCAGCAAGAAGCGCTCGTCCGGTGGAAGTGGATCTTCACGCCGAGGCAATCGTGGTGACAAGTACAACAAACGGCCCGAAGGAGGAAGCTCCTCGAGGGATTCCCAGCAACACAATCGGAACCGAATGCGCAGCTCCTTCGAGCGGCCTCCGGGCCCAAACCTGAACTCTGTACTGTAAGTTGACCCCAGCGGTCCAATCTGACGACGAATCGACGACAACACCGCTACTGAACTACAATCATACCCATACGTACAAACAAAAAACTAACCGAACAACACAAATGAATTGTAACCTGAACTTTCTAACCTATTAAAAACTCACTGTGTTCATTTCATCCGGAAACGCTTCTCACTATTTCTCAGATCAGCCCACAACAAGCCGGACCAGGACCGGAAGTAGTGACTTGACGCTGATACTTTGCGCTAATAGAATCGTTGTTTTATAGGGTGTCGGACGTTCGGTTTGTTTGCGACAAGATGCTCGAAGGGCTGGCAAAAATGCTGCGGCGCTTTGGCATCGACGCGGTGACCATTCCAGCCGGGGAGCAGGCGGACCGGTGCGTTTTTATAGCCCACAACGAGAAGCGATACGTGCTGACGCGGGGGAACAATTATCAGAAGGTGGGTTTTCTAATTAAATAAACACCCGGATAACTGCAAGCGATCGTTGAATTCAAAATTAAAAGCATCAGAAATTTATAATCTTCAAAATTCAGAAATCTTGATAAAAATCGTTAATATTCAAAATCTGAACAACTACAAAATTTTAAAATTCTAATATTGTAAAATCCTTTACTTCTAAAACAATAAAATTCTGAGATTTTGAAATTCGCTGATTACTTAAATTCTAAAATTCAAAATGCTACAATTCTGAAATTTTAAAATTCTTAAAAATGTTAGATTCTAACATTTCACAAAAAATATATATATTCCAAAATTCTTTTATTTTTTATTTTGAAAGTCTTTAAATTCAAAAAAAATAAATTCAAAATTTCCAAAATTTAAAGTGTTTTTTTTTTTCTAAAGGAATTGCAATTTATGTTCTTTTAATGATTTTCAGGAAAAAAATAGGAATTATGTCGATGTTTACTTGGTTGTCGGTAGACTGTCAAATTCTCTACCAAACCCCATTAAAAAAGATTCTTCGAGAAACAAACCGGACACAATTATTGGTGAACTTTTTTGAATTTTTGCATTGAGTCGATTTTTTACTGGGTCGTTGGTTCAACATTGACAGCTGTTCCTATCAACCCTATAAACAATCATTCTGTCGAATGTCGACTCATTTTCCCCCTCACAATTTTCAGTGAAAAAATGAAGCTGAAATTCAAAACTTGTTTTTTTATTCAAAAGTATGAACTTAAATCCCATATCTAAATATCACGACCGCTTGAAATAATCAGGGTAATTTTTTTTTTAAATCTACCTTCAAACCACAGTTTGCGGATAACTTACCCTCCGGCCACTGCTACAAGGTCAGCAACGACCAGGTGGACGATCAACTGCTAGAAGTCCTAGCATACTACAAGATCGTGATCCGCCAGGAAAACATCTTCAGCCGGTGTCAGCTGTGCAATTGTGGCCGGTTTCTGCAGGCTACCCCCGACCAAGTGTATTACATGAAGCATCGGACGCAAATGCCGGCCACGCTACGCGAAGAACACCGGAAGCCGACGGAACGAGACGGCAAGCTGCAGCTGGATCGCAGTTGGGTGCTGGAAAGGCTCGAAGAGCGTCATTTGAAGGTGGGGAAAACGGACTCTGGCGTTCGGATTGACGTCGCGTACGTCAACGACTCCGTGCTGGCCAATGTGGACGTGTTGTACGTTTGTAGCGGTTGTGGGAAATGCTACTGGGATGGGTCTCATTTGGATAATATTTTGGCGGGGAAGCTGGAAGATTTGTTGACGTTGAAGTATGATTAAATTTTGGTGGGAACTAAGGAGAAGCATGCCGGGGATTACAGGCAACGGAATTGATCGAGCTATTGTAAGCGAACGCGAGAGCTAGATACGTTATGTTATGCAAGGGAAAGTGGAATAAATTATACGATTTTGACAACATGAGTTCGGTGTTGATGATTGCTTCGAAATTCCAATGAAAATAAATAAACGACTTTCGGCCGATTTGACTGAAATCAAAAATTTACAAAACAAAAATCATAAAAAAATCTGAACGAAAAAAACTATCAAAAAAGTTCAAGATGGTATGTCAGAGACATAACCGAAAGACATAGGACCAAACAATTTGAATGTGTTTTTGGATTGCTAGTGATATCTGGAATAAGATTATTTTATTTTGTTTCATAGATTTGTCGGCAAAATTGTCATAAATGTTCTCCCAAGGTGAACCTTCCATGAGGGCACCGGCCACTCCAGGTTGTGGCCACTACGGTCGAAATGTCAATTTTCATGTTCAGTATCAAAAACCATGAATTTTGATATCCATATTGCCACAACTCGTATGGTTCTGTTAAAGACCCTCCAGGCCCCGGGGAAACCTGCTTTGAGATCACCGGTCACTCAGGGTTGTGGCCACTAATGTCGGAATGTCAATTTTCGTGTACCGTATCAAAAACCATGAATTTTGATACCAATATTGCCACAACTCGTATGGTTCTGTAAAAAGTCCTCCGGGCCCCGAGGGAACCTTCTTTGAGGGCACCGACCACTCCAGGTAATGACCACTACTGTCGAAATGGCCATTATGTTCAGTATAAAAAACCATGAATTTTGATACCCATATTGCCACAACTCGTATGTTTCTGTAAATGTCCCCCCAGGCCCCGAGGGAACCTTCTTCGAGGGCACCGGCCACTCCAGCTTTTTTTTCACCATTGGCCATTTTTCATGAGAACCGCCGCATCATAGCGACTTCCACGCCGTCCGCTTCGCTCGGCACAGCCGGAGAACGGCAAAAAAGGGGCGCGGTCTCGAATGCATACGCTCGCTCTGATTGGTCATCTGTCCGATTTGTACTAAAAAATTACTCATTTTGATTGCATGTTTTAAGTGCTTTAAATATGTTTAGTCAGACTATCTAGGTAGTTAAACAATAGCTGAAGTCTTCCTCTTTCGATTGGTGGTCCAACCATCTGGATTGATTCACAGGGAAAAAAGATATAAGCGTTCATAATGTCCCCTTTTTTAACGCTTAAAAGTGACGCTTTGGATCGAATTTCTGAACTGGCCCCCCAATATAGTAAGTAGAGACATAGTCCTATGTCAAAACTCCATTGAGCTTGCTTGAGGACGACGCACAAAATTTAAAAAATGCCACAAATGCCGTTTTGGCCTAAATTTAAAAGTGGGCAAAATATTCCCTACAATTGGAGGTTAATTGAGGGCAAAGATCTAATTCATAAGAAAGACCAAGAATTGAGGACGGAATTCAAGCAAATAAAAAAAATTGGGACGATTAAAAAATTGAAAAAAATGTCGATTTGGCTGGGGTTTAGAAATTGACAAGAAAAATTACAACAGTCGTACTGCAAGACTTGCTTGAGGACGATGCCCGAAATTCAAAACAATTCCAAAAATGCCAATTTGGCTGAAATTCAAAAGTTGACAAGAATTACCAGCTATTTAGGGTAAAAACACAATTGTAAATGTAGGACCTCCTACATTTGAAATCACTGAATAGCAAAAGCTACAATATTTTATGATTAACTGATAGTTGCTAGTATTTAAAATTGGAGTGAAAAGTCACCGATTGTGATTGGACACTCAATATTATTATTAGCTGAATGAATGTACATGGAATGAAAATTTGAATAAATATAAATTTTGAAAAATGGAAAAATATAAGAACACACTGAGCTTTTCCCATTTGGCTCCGATTCGGCTGGAACTCAAAAACCGATCAACACATATTTTTGCTTTTGATTGGGTCCTAACATTAGCCTATTTATTAGTATTAAATATAAATCCTAGATTTAGAATGACTGTTAGTTTTTTCTCGTAGCGACTAACTGATTTAATTTTTCAATCTTGTTCTTGATTATTTCCATTTTGATCATGTCTATGTCGACTATCGACATTTCACATTTTTAAATTGTGTCAATTTCACATGGGGTTGAACCGCTTGAACGAACCCACGTTTTCGGCGACCAACTCGACACCTAACCTCGCAAGCAAACAAAAAAAAAAACGGAAAAGTTGTTTTCAAACAAAAGCAAAACTTTCACTGTCAAACTCGTCGCGTCGTCGTCGTCGTCGTCGCGTAGCCTGCTTTGATTTACGCAGATTTTCTCCGGGTTTTTCGTGCGTTCCGTCACGTTGAAGTTTGTTTCGCAAATGGAAGAGCAAATCGACCGGATGGACGGGATCGCCGAGGACCACGTCGCCGTCGACGGTGGCCAGCGGAAGATTAGCCTCGAGCCGGAGCGCATCGACGACGGGGATTTCGTGCGGATTTGTTCGGCGGGGGGTGGGTTCGATGGGGAGTTGGGGGTGGTTTTGGAACCACTGCTTGAGCGATTCCGGGGGGATGATTTGGTGGAGCGGGGCGAGGTACTGCGGGAGGTGATTGAGGAGGTGCTGGCCCGGGTGGATGATTTTGGGACGCTGGAGCGGTACATCTGGCTGTTGCAGTTTTCGTGCGGGCTTTGTTTGCTCCGGGATCTGCCGGTTGGGTTGAGCTTCGAGATCAACAAAGTCATCCGGTCGGTTGCGAACCTGGACACGGAGGAGTACCAGTTTGACCCGTTGATGGTGGGTGGATTGTGGAATCCCGAATCGAGACAGAATCTTAACAATTTCTCTTCCCCGTTACAGATTCACACCATTGCCAAGAGCCTCTTCGAGGACATCCCCCTCAAGGGGATGAACCTGGTCCACGTCATAAAAAAGTTGGCCGTCCTCAACCAGAAGCTCTTCAGCTACGTCTCAATCGCGATGATCTTCGCCGGCGTCCGGCACTACACCCGGCCCGACCAGCCCACCCGGATGTACCGTCTGTACGGCCTGTCGGAAGTGCTCGACCTCCTGGAATCGCTCAAAAGCGACCACCTGCAGCAAAAGTCGCTCGACATCCAGCGAATCTTCCTGGTCCTCAAGCTGCTCTCCTGCTACCAGAACGTGGCCATCCTGCGCTACAGCCAGGACACGCGGCCACACATCGAGGAGCAGCACCGCTGTTTCGGCGAGTTTTTCATCTTCCGGGAGGAGCACAAGCGGAGCTACCTGCGCCATCTGGCGCTCGCCCTCGAAGTGGTCAAACGGATGAGTGGCCGGGCGGACCACTTTGACCGGCTGGCGGACAACGAAGATTTTATGCTGGTCGTTGAGTTGCTCGAGCTGGACATGATTCCACTGGTGAAGGATGACCTCGGCGAGGAGGAATAGAGGAAAGTGTGTGTGTGTTCCAATAGTTTTGTGCATTTTTTGCTTGTTTTGGCTTCCCGTTTTTGTTTCCACTCTCGTGAAAGGAAGAAAATATGTGATATTAGTAGTGGCGTGCCATGCGGCTTAGCAACGTGGCTTAAGTAGTGTGTAAATGATAAGCTAGTGTCGAAGAAAGCGAGGAAAATTATATATATTTCTCAAAATGTTCCAATTGTAGAGAGCAAAAAAAAAGTTTGAATGGCCTTTTCAATAAGTGTGTGATAATCTCACGGCATTACGAAGGAAAATCCATAGAAATCGAGACAAATCTTCCTACGAGGGACCGAATTCTAAAGGTAATTTATTTTTTATTTTTTTTAAATTCTTCAAATTCTTAAAATTAACAAAAATTAAATCTTGCAAAAATAAAAATTTTAATTTCTTCAAATTCTTAAAATTCTTAAAAATCTAAAATTCATAAATTTCTAAAAAATCTTAAATTTTGTTCAATTTTTAAAATTCTTAAAATTCTTAAAATTCCTAAAATTCTTAAAATTCTTAAAATTCTTAAAATTCTTAAAATTCTTAAAATTCTTAAAATTCTTAAAATTCTTAAAATTCTTAAAATTCTTAAAATTCTTAAAATTCTTAAAATTCTTAAAATTCTTGAAATTCTTAAAATTCTTAAAACTCTTAAAATTCTTAAAATTCTTAAAATTCTTAAAATTCTTAAAATTCTTAAAATTCTTAAAATTCTTAAAATTCTTAAAATTCTTAAAATTCTTAAAATTCTTAAAATTCTTAAAATTCTTAAAATTCTTAAAATTCTTAAAATTCTTAAAATTCTTAAAATTCTTGAAATTCTTAAAATTCTTAAAACTCTTAAAATTCTTAAAATTCTTAAAATTCTTAAAATTCTTAAAATTCTTAAAATTCTTAAAATTCTTAAAATTCTTAAAATTCTTAAAATTCTTAAAATTCTTAAAATTCTTAAAATTCTTAAAATTCTTAAAATTCTTCAAATTCTTCAAATTCTTCAAATTCTTCAAATTCTTCAAATTCTTAAAATTCTTAACATTCTTAAAATTCTTAAAATTCTTAAAATTCTTAAAATTCTTAAAATTCTTAAAATTCTTAAAATTCTTAAAATTCTTAAAATTCTTAAAATTCTTAAAATTCTTAAAATTCTTAAAATTCTTAAAAATTTTAAATTTTTTAAAATTCTTAAAATTTTTAAAATTCTTAGAATTCTTAAAATTCTTAAAATTTTTAAAATTCTTAAAATTCTTAAAATTCTTAAAATTCTTAAAATTTTTCAAATTCTTAAATTTTTTAAAATTCTTAAAATTCTTAAAACTCTTAAAATTCTTAAAATTCTTAAAATTCTTAAAATTCTTAAAATTCTTAAAATTCTTAAAATTCTTAAAATTCTTAAAATTATTAAAATTCTTAAAATTCTTAAAATTCTTAAAATTCTTAAAATTCTTAAAATTCTTAAAATTCTTAAAATTCTTAAAATTCTTAAAATTCTTAAAATTCTTAAAATTCTTAAAATTCTTAAAATTCTTAAAATTCTTAAAATTCTTAAAATTCTTAAAATTCTTAAAATTCTTAAAATTCTTAAAATTATTAAAATTCTTAAAATTCTTAAAATTCTTCAAATTCTTAAAATTCTTAAAATTCTTAAAATTCTTAAAATTCTTAAAATTCTTAAAAAAAATTCTTAAAATTCTTAAAATTCTTAAAATTCTTAAAATTCTTAAAATTCTTAAAATTCTTAAAATTCTTAAAATTCTTAAAATTTTAAAATTCTTAAAATTCTTGAAATTCTTAAAATTCTTAAAACTCTTAAAATTCTTAAAATTCTTTAAATTTTAAAATTCTTAAAATTCTTAAAATTCTTAAAATTCTTAAAATTCTTAAAATTCTTAAAATTCTTAAAATTCTTAAAATTCTTAAAATTCTTAAAATTCTTAAAATTCTAAAAATTCTAAAAATTCTTAAAAGTCTTAAAATTCTTAAAATTCTTAAAATTCTTAAAATTCTTAAAATTCTTAAAATTCTTAAAATTCTTAAAATTCTTAAAATTTTTAAAATTCTTAAAATTCTGAAAATTCTGAAAATTTTTAAAATTCTGAAAATTCTGAAAATTTTTGAAATTCTTAAAATTCTTAAAATTATTAAAATTATTAAAATTATTGAAACTCTTAAATTCTTTTAAAAATAAAAATTCTTGTTTAATTTTTTTTAGAATTTGATGAGTTTGAATTTTTTTTAAATATCAGAATTTTATAAATTTGAAGAATTTCAAGAATTGTAAGAATTTTAAGAATTTAATAAATTTTAAGGATTTTAAGAATTTTAGGAATTTTGAGAATATCAAGAATTTTAAAAACTTTAAGATTTTGATAAATTTTAAGAATTTGAGGAATTTTAAGAATTTTAAAAAAATATTTTTTTAAGAATAGTAAAATTTTTGAGCATTTTAAGAATTTTAAGAATTTTAGAATTTAGGAATTTAGGAATTTTAGAATTTTAAGAATTTTAAGAATTTAGAATTTTAGAATTTTAGAATTTTAGAATTTTAGAATTTTAGAATTTTAGAATTTCAGAATTTTAGAATTTTAGAATTTTAGAATTTTAGAATTTTAGAATTTTAGAATTTTAGAATTTTAGAATTTTAGAATTTTAGAATTTTAGAAGAATTTTAGAATTTTAGAATTTTAATTTTAGAATTTTAGAATTTTAGAATTTTAGAATTTTAGAATTTTAGAATTTTAGAATTTTAATTTTAAATTTTAGAATTTTAGAATTTTAAATTTTAGAATTTTAGAATTTTAGAATTTTAGAATTTTAGAATTTTAGAATTTTAGAATTTTAGAATTTTAGAATTTTAGAACTTTAGAATTTTAGAATTTTAGAATTTTAGAATTTTAGAATTTTAGAATTTTAGAATTTTAGAATTTTAGAATTTTAGAATTTTAGAATTTTAGAATTTTAGAATTTTAGAATTTTAGAATTTTAGAATTTTAGAATTTTAGAATTTTAGAATTTTAGAACTTTAGAATTTTAGAACTTTAGAATTTTAGAATTTTAGAATTTTAGAATTTTAGAATTTTAAAATTTTAAAACTTAGAATTTTAGAATTTTAAAATTTTAGAATTTTAGGATTTTCTAAATTTTTGAATTTTTAATTTTTTTGAATTTTAGAATTTTAAGAATGTTAAGAATTTTAAGATTTGTAAGAATTTTAAGTATTTTTAGAATGTTATGATGTTAAGAATTTAAAAAAAATTTAATTTGAATGAAGTACCAAATGGTTTAAAAAAATGAGAAATCTCTTTTTGGCTTTGGCATAACTTCTAAAGCACTTCACCAAATTTGCTTTTAAAAGATCAAAAAACCTTAATAAAACTCGTTCGGAATTCGGATAATCGAACTATGAATAACTGAAATTATGGATAATCTAACCATCGATATCTGAAATGTTGGATAATGGATAGAAAATGAAACACCGGATGATCAAACTATGGATAACTGAAAAAACTGAATGATCAAACTATGGATAACTGACATTTCGGATAATCGAACTATGGATAACAGAAACTAAAGATAATCAAACTATAGATAACTGAAACTTCGTGTTATCGATTAATGCTTTGGATAATCGAATTAAAGAAAACGGAAAATTTTTATAGTCCCGAAGTTTGACTAATCAATACAAGGGTAATTTGAACTTTAGATAATCAAAGTTTGGATAATCGAACTTCGGATAATCGTACTTAAATAGTAGATCATATTAAATAAGATAAGATAGATAAATGAAAAAAGAAGGGAAGAAGAGCTACGTATAAAAATGTGACAGATAAATATTTTTAAAAATAACAAGTATCTGTTAAAGGAAAAAAAAAACATTACCTTATACGGAATAAAAAACACATTTATTCGAAACATTTATATTAACTTTTTTTTTTACAATTGTTTCTGCGCCTCCAACATTCATACACTAGCAAAATTTTCTCATATTTTATCCTCTATTAATCAATTCTTCCTTAAATATGGCATTCAGAGGCTATGCATGTGGTGAGCATTTCTATTGTTCTCTACTGCACCATCATTTTTTTTGTTTCTTTCTTTCATTCGCTCTGTTTATGCGTGACCTGCTATTATAAAACGTGTTCCTAACATTAATTTACAAGTACATAAATTAACTAATAGCAGTGTTGTTTTGTTGTTGTGTTTTCGTTTCGTGATTTGAGCAATAAAAATACAGGTTTTTTTTTTTGTTTACTTTTTAAGAATCTGGCCACGATTCGCCGTTCGGCGGCGTTTGTTTACGAGTTTTGTTTGTTTGATGTGTAATTGTGTGTTTTAAAGCTTATACTTAACATTGTTTTGAACTAAGATTTTCCTCTGGGTAGTCACTGGCCTCGCCGGAGAAAATTGAAAACGGTTTTTTTTTCGAGCAGGCAGGGTAAAATGTTGGTAAGAATCCGTCGTGTGTGACTAGCAAGAGATTCGACACCTTCCGCGTACTGTTTTTTGTTTTCTCAACCTAAAACCTAACGGAAATCATTGTCAAAACAACAATTCGATGGGAAGTTGTTTTTTTTTTAAGATTGTAAAGAGAAAAAAGAAAATGGGCTTTGTTTTTTTGGTATTGCACAATCCTAGCTTAGTGTGTGTGAGGGGTGAGCACTCTCTCCCTCCCTTCGCGTGAGTTTGAGAGAGTGTGCGTTACCATGGATACGTGTTATTGTTCTCTCGGTGGAAAAAGGAGGGTGACAGTTGGGTTCGGATTGGGTTGAAAAGGAGTTCAGTTCAGTTCAGTTTAGAAATGGCCGGAACCGTGTCCGATGTCGTAGTGGTAACCGCCGTCACCGCCGCCGCCGTGACCGCCGCCGATGCTTCCGGACGCGACCGCACTCGAGCTGACCCCGTGGAAGTTGACGTTGGTGTCCTGCAGGGGGAGCTGCTGGATCTGGGGCGGGAGGTACTCGGGCGTCGGTGGGTTCACCACCTGGATGACGTCGTGATGTTGGTGGTGCTGGGGTGGTCCGTATTCCTGGGCGGGGAAGGGAGCGGGTGCGGGAGCTGGGGCGTGGAACACCGGAGCCTGCTGCTGGGGTGGTCCGTACACCTGGTGGGGTTGGGGTTGGTGATGGTGTTGAGGTGGTGGTGGTGGTGGTGGGTAGGTCGGAATGACCTGGGGAGCTTGATAGACTGGTCGGGGTGGAGCGGGTTGGAACACTGGCGCTTGCTGGAAGACCGGAGCAGGTGGGTTGTAGGCCTGGGCTGGAGGTCCGTACGATGGAGAAGGCGCCGGGGCGTGGTGGATTGGCGGAGGTGGGTTGTAGGCAGGAGGTCCGTAAGCTGTAGGAGAGAAGATAGATAAAAGTTAGTCACATTACCCAAAAAAAATCTCACTCTGCATTAAGAGTGCAAAAGTGACAGCTTTGAATTGTCAAAAACGACAGTTTGGAGTCTGTCAAAAGTGACAGCTGGGAAACTTACATGGCGATGGTGGAGGAGCTGGTCGTGAAGGAGGTCCATAGACTAATTCGATGAGAGAAATTTGAAAAATTGTTGATTAATTCATTTGTAGGTATGTAACAGCTGTTTATTGAAATTACCTGGAGCCGGAGCTGGGGCAGGTGGGCCATAAACTGGACGTGGTGGAGGTCCGTAGGCTGGTGGAAAACAAAATTTGCTTAGTTTTTTTTTTGTAAAAATAACAAAAAAGATTTTTTATTGGAGTCAAAGTTATCTTCCAACTGAATCTGAAGAAAAATGCAAAAGCCAACTAAAATCGCCTACTGCGATTGCTATCGAACGTAAAAACATCTTCATCTATAGTCAGAGGCTACTTTGTTTTATGACGTTTATCATCCATCGAAGCTTCTTTGTTGTTGAAACATTTATTGCGCACGCTACTTGTTTTGAATTTTAAATTCTTTGCGTTAAACGGGTGGTTTGCAATTTTTTTTTTTGCCGAATTTGATTGGAGTTTGATTCATGATTACGCTTGACAAAAGATATAGTTTTTTTTAGCTTAAAAAATATATTTTTCAAAATTTCATTGATTGGTTGGTTTTATGACGATGTTCAGAATCGATCATTCATAGTTCTTGATGAAACTCTCATGTAGGATACTTTAAATTATCCTCAATTATTATTGCCGAAAAATAAATCATTTCAGATAATCGAATCCTCGGATAATTGAATTTACGGATAATCGAATTTTCGATTCGAAAAGTTTATTTGTTTTGTTTTGGATTGTTGAGTTCAGATATAAATACAAAAATATCCTAACACGATTTCAAAACTTCAAATCCAAGATGGCGGCCAAAATGGTGGTGGGGTAGCTGAACTGAAGTTAATATTGAGAAAAAATAAAAATTATTTTATGTTTGTGATAACATTATCCGAAATTCCTTAAAACAAATCTTAAGATAATCGAAATTCGGATAATCGAAACTTTGGATGATCGAAGCTTCGGATAATCGAGTCTAAAAATGTATTATCAAAATCTTTTTTTTTAAATCACTGAATGCTACAATTTTATAACGCCGGTAACTTGGGATAATCGTAAGGATAATTGAAACTAGAGATAATCCTTACAAGGCACACTGAAATGATCTAATGATAATTTCAAGAATTGACAATTAAAAATTTTAATCTTTGGATAATCCTCCTAAGGATAACTTATGATAATCAAAATTCGTATTATTGAACTAAGCATACAGTCCAGACTCGATTATCCGAAAGCCTTGGCGAAATTCCACTTCGGATAGTCGAAACATCGGATATTTTTTTGTTTTTCGTTGTCTTATTTTTGATTGTTGAACTTTAGTTTGACCCTTAAACTACTCTAAAGGGATTTAGAATTTTTAAATCCAAGATGGTGGCCAAAATTTCGATGATGAAATATTTAAATTTTACAGGCATTTTAAATTTTACAGAACTCGAATTTGATGTTTAAAAGCAAGAAAATAGAAAAACGATTTTTTTTTTATTTGTTCGTTATTCGATTATCCGAAGTCCCATACAAACCTTCGGATAATCGAACTTCGGATAATCGAAACATTAGATAATCGAGTCTGGACTGTAATTGAAACAGAACTATGGATAACAAAAAAAAATGGATCGTCAAACTTCACAAAATCAAACTAAGGATAATTGAAACATTTGATAATTGAACTACAGATAATCTAGCCTAGGATAATTGAAACATAAGATAATACAAATTCTTATTACCAAAATACGGATATTTGAAACTTCTGATAGCCGTAACTTCGGATAATCGAGTCTGGTCTATATGACAAAAAAAGATGAATGCTTAAATTTATCAATTTCAATAACATTGGATAATCGCATGCATAATTTGAACTACAGATAACTGTTTTAAGGATACCTGAAATGCTCTAATGATAATTTTAACTTTAGATAATCAAAATTTTGATAATCGAACTGTCAAAAATTACGTTAAGTAATGATAACATAAACTTTGAATAATCGAACTAAGGATAACCAAAGCTTTGGATCGTCAAACTTCGGATAATCAAACTAAGGATAAAATTGAAACTTTTGGCAGATGATCTTCGGATGATCAAGCCAAGGATAATTGAAACTTAAGGTAGTAAAAAATATTATCTTCGAAATAATGACAATTAAAATTTCAGATAGTCGAACTAAGAGTAACAAACACTTTTGATTGTCAAACTTTGGATAAAAAGGATAATTAAAATTTCGGATAATAATAAACAAATCAAAATTCGATTACTTGTACTAAAGACAATTGAAACTTTGGATGATCGAATTAAGGATCATTGATATTTTTTTATAATCAAATTTTTAAAAATCGATCTAAAGATAGCTTAAACTTGAGATAATCCAAATTTGGATAAACGAACTAAGAATAATATTGAAACTTAGGAAGATCGATCTGTTTTATTTTTATTATTTTCAAACTTTGGATAACGATTTTTGATTGATTGAATTTTGATAACCGAACTAGAGATAATTGAAAAATTGGATAATCGAACAAAGGATAATTGAATCTAGGGATAATAACCGCCAAAAAGTTTCAAAATTTAGATAATTAAAATTCGGATAATCGAATTAAAAATAATTGCAACTTCGGTCAATCGATTGAAGGGGCGATTCATAAACCACGTAAACACGATTTTAGATGTTTGATCTTTGGATGATGGAATTTTTTTCATTCGAACTCAGGATAATTGGAACTTTTAAACATCGGATAATCAAATTAAGGATGGTTGATATTTTTGATAATCGAACTTCATATAAACGATCTAAGGATAATTTGAACTTTTTTAGGTAATCAAATTCGGATGGTTGAACTTAAAATAAATGAACCTTTGAACAACCGAACAAAGGATAATTTAAACTCTGGATAATCGAACTAAGAACTACAGTCCAGACTTGGTTATCCGAAAGCCTCGGAAAAAATCACTTCAAATAATTGAATCATGATTTTTTTTGTTGTTGTCTTATTTTTGATTGTCGAGCTTAAGAATGACTACTAAACTACGCTAAATTTATTCAGATTTTTCGATTCCAAGATGGCGGCCAATATGGCGATGAAGAACTATTGAAAAAAGTATTAACTATTCAATTACAGGCAATCACTTTTGTTCAGTTTTGACTAAAATGAGGTCGTAGAACTCTTATTTGATGGTAAAAACAAGAAAATTGAAAAAATTGATATTTTTTTGGTTCGTGATTGGATTATCCGATGTCAAATACAAACCGTCGGATAATCGAACTTTGGATTATCGAGTGTGGACTGTATTGAACCTTTGATAATAAAACTTTGGATATTCGATTAAAGGATGATTTAAACTTAGGATAAATGAAGATTTGGGTGATAGGACGAAGAATTGTTGAAACGTGGGGATCGCAGCAACCGTGCGCGAAGTCGGAAGCGAAAATTTTTAGCTGTCGTTTTTTCACCCATTTTTGTTTTTTTGTGAAAAAAGTATTTCAATATTATGAAGATCAACGCAAAATTTCTGATGATGACCAGTGGAAGTTTTGGAAGCGAAGCTTTCGCGATTATCTGGACCAGCTCAATTCCTCAAGTGTCGTCGTCGGATGAAATGGCAGTTTTAGCCAGATGAGGTCTGCGGTCCGGGCCCCCCTAGCTGCAGCAGTTGTTGGAGTGGAGATATTCGGAGTTAAGGAACACTTCCACTTCATTCGATCGGCCTGTTTTTTTCATCAAGAATTTGGGATCTGACGATCGGGACCCCACCCACCTGGCTGTGTCTTTTGAAGATTTGCTGTTCCTTGGTGAGAGCTTTCCATCATTATTTGCTATTTGACTATATTCCCCTTTATTATAATATAATATTATAAATTCAATAACCCTCCTACCCCTTTCTCACTTTCCCATTCCCCAATCCCAATTTCCCCAACCCCAATTTTCCCATTTCCACTTCCCCCCTAAAAATATAAATAATTGCCAATTTACACTAACATACCACACCAAACTTATTCGGAGCGTTTGGTACGGTATGTCCACGCATCCTTCCTCCCCTGTTGATTCTGTGAAATGTGGTCCGTTCACAGAATCTGTCTCTGCGGTTAATGCAGCGCAGTAGGCCTGGCCGCTTTAATTTTTGCAATACATTTTCGGGGTAACTTGGGGCGTAATCTAACCACAAGTTCTTCCAGGATGCTTTCTTCGGACTGGCTGCGTTTGTGTTCGATTAGATTAGATTAGATAGGACGAAGAATTGTTGAAACCTTGATAATAAAGGTTCAGATAATCGATTTAGGTATGATTTAAACATAGGATAAAGGAAGCTTTGGATAATCGAACTAAGAATTCTTAAAATTTTGATAATCAAACTTCGGATAATCGATTTAAGGATAATTTAGACTAAGGATAAACAAATATTTGGATATTTGATCTCTGGAAAATCGAATAAGGTATTACTGACTCCTTGGATAATCGAGTCAGAGTGCATCGTTATCGGATTAGACGAGTTAAAGGTGTGTTAATAAAACGGTGACCTACCTGGGCTCGGGCGGGATTTAGGCCGCGGTCTTGACGAGCGCTGAACCTTCTTCACGGTCAGTGTGTACACTTCTACGCGTGAGTTTGTGTTACGGTCGATTAGAATGGTTAGAGAATGGAGGACAGTGTTGGATTAGTGATTAATACATGGTTTGTTATCAAAATGCACAGAAAAGAGACAAACATTTGTAGCGCTCCGCGCGCGCGTCTACTACGATTGTTTCTTTTCCTTTGTTTTGGTGGTGCGACGGGGTCAGTTACCTGGCATCTTTTCGGGTGGAGATTTTCTATGGACTGTAAATTAATAGGGGGGGTTATCGTTAGTTAGGCTGATGAGGTTAGGACAAATGTTTGTCGCATGCACATTACAAATGTTTTTTTTTTTCTTCGAGTGGGACACTAACCTGGAGGTGGTGCGTGTGCCGGTGGTCCGTAAACTGGGCGTGGCGGAGGAGGACCGTACTGGGGCCTTGGCGGCGGGCCATAGTTTGGTCGTGGCGGAGGTGGTCCGTAAACCGGGCGTGGTGGCGGTCCCCTTCCACCGCCACCACCACCACCACCTCCAAACAAACCTCCCAGCAGACCCTCAAGATCAAAGAGCTCGCCAAGTCCGCCGAGGCCGCCGCCTCCTCCGCCCTTGCCCTTGCCGCCGAACAGCGAATCGAGTGTGGCCTGGGAGCACGCCACGAGGGCGAGGAGAACTACAAATGTCTGCAAAGAGAGAGAGAGTGCAATGACGCGTCGTGTTAACAATCGATAACCAACCAGGAAGTCACTCAGAAAAAATACAATTACACTGGGGAGCAGATCAATTTTGGATCGGGGTCAACCTTCGGACCAACCAATTGGTCTCTCGAGTTTACATAACCTCCAACCGAATCGAATCGAACTTATTTTTCAATTATTCTCGCCGCAATCGCAATCGTGCGCCAACCTTGATCATAAGTAGAGAAATGGAAGCATGCTGCTGCGATAAATGCCCCCGCGCATGGCCAACTGAGATGATGATGATGATGGTGTGGATGCGTAACGTGCAAAGTGGCAATTTTCGGTTATGTAGATTGGTGGGTCAGCGCAGCAGCGGCAGTAGGCGCTGACATGATGATCTGCATTGGTTTTGCTCGTTTTTTTGTTTTTGCTTTGTTCGTTCGGTGACATTTGCGCCGGGTCGAAAATTTGCATGCTGCGTCGAGAGATATGTTTTTGGGGTTATTTTTTTATGTAATCGTAGTTGGCGTGATGAAGAGCCAACTGATGCTAATCAGTTGGTAAAATATGGGTTTTCGATCGAGATACGCCCTTTTAAGTGGTGCTATCGGGACGTTGAGTAATCAGGTGATATTTTGAAATTTGTCAAAGGTTAAATTGGTTTGTTTGATATGAGATTTTCACTTATTTAGACTTGATTATCCGAAGTCCAAGCAAAAAATAAAACACTTCAGATAGTTGAATCACAAAAAATACTATTTTCGATATCTTTTTTTCGGTCACTGAGCAAAATATAAACCAACAAATCTCTAAAAAAGATAAGGAAATATGAAATGGCGGAATATTGAAATTATTCGATTATTTTAGTATCGCTGAACTCGGCGTTGAGCTTAAAAAACGAACGTTTTATTTTCGTGGTTCGACTATCCAAAGTTTGTAAGCAGTCCCTTCGGATAATCAAACTTTGGATAAACAAATTTTGGATAATCGATACTTATTTTTTTATTCACTGATAATTGTCTTATATCGGTGGTTTCAGGATTCTCTCTCATTTCCCTCAAAATTGTTCATTTTCACTATAGTCTAGACTCGATTATCCTCAGAAAAAAATCACTTCGGATAATTGAATCTTCGGATAATCGAGTCGGATTGTATTGCAGTTGTATGCAGTCAGGATTCGAATATTCGAATTGGTCTTGTTTTTATTTTGAAATTAGATATTTTTTTATGAATACAGTCCAGACTCAATTATCCGAAGGCCTCGGAAAAATTACACTTCGGATAATCGATACTTCGGATAGTCGAATCAAAAGAATAATAATTTTGTTTTTTGTTATCTTATTTTTGATTTGTCGAGCTTAAATATGACCCCTAAACTACGCAAGTGATTTAGAATTTTTGGATCTCAGATGGCGGGGACCGAAATAATGAAAAAAAAAAATGCTTTTTTTATTTAATAGGCAATCAACTATTCAAATTTAACTGAAATGGGGTCGCAGAACTCGAATTTGATGTTAAAAACAAGAAAAAGAAAAAAAACGAAAGAACTCGAATTTGATGTTAAAAACAAGAAAAAGAAAAAAAACGAAAGTTTTTTTTTTTTGTTAGTGATTTGATTATCCGTACAAATCTTCGGATAATCGAAATTTCGGATCATCGAGTCTGGACTGTATCTTTAATATCCGTTTTTATCACTTCACTTGAATTTTGGAAGATTGAAAGTTTGGTTGGAAGAATTTAATCTCTAGTTTGTCATTTATCATTTATCAAAAAAAAAAAAAAAAAAAGAAAAGCCAATGTAAAATGCAAATTTCCATAATTTTATTTTTAAAAAAGGTATTTTTTTGAATGAAAATGTTCTTTTTTCCAGAGATGAAAAATTTTCTTTTTAGATGTAATGTTTCCTCAATTTATGTGGAACACATTTACAAATTTTTAAAGGTAAAATTAAACATTTTTGTGACACAATTTGTCAACATTCCCCTATATTTAATATTAAAGTCAAGACTGGATTATCCAAAGACAAAGGTTAGTCGAAACTTCGGACAATCAGACTTAAAAATAGGTTTTTTCCACATTTTTTGCCTTTTTGTAATGTTACATGAAATAAAAAAAATTAAAATTTTCCACATGATTCGATGTAAAATTCCATATAACTTGCATTTAAACTTACATTATTTAGCATGTTAAATTTTGGGACATGACTTGTCGTGTATTTTTTTTTTGCGTAGGATTTATTTTTAACTTGGGAAATATTTTCAAGTAAGTCCAAAAATGCCCCCCCCCCCCCTTGACCGACCTTGACCAGGGCCGAGGGACAAAAACTGTTTTAAATATTTGCATCGGCCTTATATAACCCAAAAATAAAAATTTCCATAAGGCCGATGCAAATATTTAAAAAAGTTTTTGTCCCTCGGCCCTGGCCGAGGTCAAGGGGGGGGCAAAAAAATAAAAAAATATAAAAATTTAAATAACAAGCCATAGTCTTCACATTTAAATGAAAAAAGTGTTTTAAAAGGCATTTTACACTAGTTCAGTTGTTTTGCAATCATTAGTTTTCAAAAAATCTAAGATCTGACAAAAACAAAAATTGTATCGAAAAAAAAGATTTTGCATCGAAAATTTTCAAAAAATCTTAAGATTTTTTAATAAACACAAACATGCTAAAAATGATTTTAAACGCAGAAGAATGTATTTTAATTTGATTTCAGCTGGCTGCACTTGAATTTTCATTGAAATTTTGAAGTTTATTGTAAAAATATTTTTTTTGCCCCCTGATTTTTCGGGCCAATTTTGAAGGGGGGGGGGGGGGGGGGACAAAAACTTTTAAAAATATTTGTACCAGCCTAACTAGTCTATAATTATCGTATGGTCATAAGAATAATTTTCCAACTATCAACTTAAAAAATTAATAAAACTAAATCATGCCTGTAAGGATTAAAGCTTTCTTAAATTGTGTTGTCAAAATGTTAAATGATTTTTTGGCAGTTAGAATGTTTGAACTCCGTTTTATCAAAATATTACATTCAATTAAAATGGCAAAATTGTACTTTTTTTTAAAATACATTTTATTCTTTTTTCAAAGAAGTTTCAATATGATTTTCCTATTTTTTTAGAAATATTTGCAATTTAAATGCATATTTTGTTTGTCTTCCAAAAAAATATAAAGAAATGTGTCTTCTTGCTTTTTTGATGTTAAAATGTTATAAAACACCTTCAAAAAAATATATTCTAAGAATTATATTTGAATATCATTCAATGTATAAAAATGTATAAAAAATCCTAAAAATTCAAAAATCCTGTTTTAAAAATTTTTCGGGTCACTTTCTGTTTGAGGTTCACTATGTTTTGACATTTTCCTTATGGTTTTGCTGGGATTATTATTTTTTTTTAGCTTTTTTCTCTAAAAAAAACTTGTTAAACCCACAATATCAATTTTTGAACGCATTTTTTCCATTCTGCCTCCAGCACGCCACTCTGCCCAATTAGTCCTCTTCGTTTTCCTTCTCTTCATTTCCGCATAACACGTGCAGAAGTCTCTTTCTCCAAGGAAACCAAATTGCACGCGCCGTTCACTTCGTTTTTCCGTTTTTCAAATCTCCAATCTCAGTAGTCCATTTGGCGCGCACCACATGTTTGGTCCACCATTTTTTTTTCTAACGTTCGCTTCCTCAATCAATTCCTTGGGTTGCTGCGATCGCTCCAATGTTTGCACGTGCCACCACCAATTACGACTCCTTGTTTAGTGGCGATAATGTTCCTTGGTTTGTTAATTGTGTGCACTTAACTTCCATTTTTATCGTGTTTTTTAACTGTCCAATTGTCCATTTATCACTTTTATTTTTATTGTTTCTGGTAATTTGTTCCCCTCACTCCAACAGCCGTGCCACAAAAAATGTTGTATTTTTTCCTCTTCACTCGATTCAAAAATTGATCTGCTCCCCAAAACACACAAATAATCTCCAAATATGACCGCTCGGGACCATTTCAGCCAGGACACAAACCTTCATTGCCGCGTGTGTGCTGTGCGCGTCTCACGAAACTACTGGCGTCACACTGATAGTCGGTCGCACGCTGTCAACGGATTTTATACCGCGGACACACACGCCGCGGCCCGAACCACCCCGAGATGGTCGAGATGCCCGAGAGCCGGACCGACGAAAAATTGTATAACAAGGAGGTAGTGGGTTCGTCGGTTGTGGGGAGTCGTTCGTATTGTTGTTGGCTGTCAAAAGGTAGTAAGAAGTAGTAGTAGGCCATGCGCATCTTCAAAGCCGGTGCGTTGTCAACGGCAACGATGACAAACAATCTCACCCTCTGCTCAGCGTGCTCATCAGCAGCACGGTGAGAGCATTTTTGAGAGCGAGCTCTGGGGTTTGGGTGTTGTAGCATCATCATCATGAAGAACAGTTTAGTATCGTCATCGTTTGGGTGGGATCGCAGCAAGCTGTGTGAGTTGGTTGTGGGGGAACAAGCCTGCCGGGATGAGCGTTCCATGAAGCTTTTCCGTTGCGGTACCGTTCACTAAAGTTACTTTGAGTACCTGTGGTTTCGTTTATGTTTTTTAAACAGGGCTTTTCTGAAAGTTCAAGGTGCAAACATTCTTGGGTGCATACAAAAAATTTAATAAAAACAAACAAATTTACTGTTTTTTTAAATTCAAGGGAAAATACGCAAAAATGCTCTAAAATTACTTTTAGTTATCCTATCACCTAAACATTTTAAAATATTTAAGAAATATTGAAACAATATTCCTATTCTAGCTTACTTTTTGTTCGGAAGTTCAAGTGTTGAAAAATTGTACTTCTAACGTGCTAGAAAAATCGAGTTCTCTCTAAATTCAATTTTTCTCTGTTTTTTGTTGATCTGTTCATGTTTAAAAATGAAAATTACAAATTTATTTTTTTTGCTCAGGTGTTTATCATGGGAGCAATTCTCCACGGAAATGGATTTTATCAAATTTGGCTCAAAATTTGCAAGGGCCTTTTCTACGACAAAAGTAGCCACACACCACGTGGACCCTTTTTTGGAAATCTAATCCCCCAATTTTTGTCGACTGGAATGCCGATTTTAAAATAAACACAATAATTAAATTTCTCAAAAATCTTTTTGTTTTCTAGGGGACAGACACCCGCAACAAAAAAAAATATGTTATTTTAAGTTGAAAAAATGTGCTTTTTCTGAAAAAAATAATAATTCTTAGCTAAACAAAAAAAACTTTTCAACTATTTTCAAGTGCCATTGTGCCAAATATATGTTAAAAATAGGAATAGGAATTTTTCGAAAAATGATAAAAACGCATATTTTCGTCTTTGGATTTGCAAAATCAGATTAGTTGCTGAGATACAACCTTGCAAAGAATAAAATACAATAAAAGAAGGTTTTTCAAAGTGTCATCCAATCAGACTTTATTTTTAAAAAGAAGATGGCTCGGCTCCGAATGTTTTTTTTTCTAATTTTTAAAACTACCTTATGTCACCTAACAGATTTGTCGAGATCAGGGAAGACGAAAAACTTTGAAAAATATTGCCAACGGCCTTATGTGACAAATTTTCTACGAAATTGGCTAATTTTATGAATTTTTATTTCTTTTGATTTTGCTGTATGCGGCAAAAGAGGGCAAAGTCATCCTAAAATCTGTTTTTTTAGAAGTGATTTTTAGATTAATCAATGTCTTTAGGAAAGTTAAAAAAAGAGGAGAAATAAAAAAAATGTTGTGATAAAATAAACTAAATTTCAAATATAGCCTGATTTTCCAAATTTCGAATGAAAATAATCAATGAACATATGAAAAAAAAAAAATCTGGATTTTGTCTCGCTTTTTGCGAAATTTTGATTTAAAAAAATATTCCCAAGTCTTTATTTGCTTTAAAATGCATATATAAGCGGTATACAATATATTTTGAATAGTAGTTTTTTCAATGAAAAAGTAAATTTTAGTATTTTTTTTGCCCCTCATTTTTTGGGGAAATTTTGAAGGGGTCCATGAAATATAATTTGCATTGGCCATATTTTTAACCTTATGACCCAATTTTTCTTCTGTTTTTTAGGACTAATGAAATCATTTTTTGATCCACAGATAAGAATGCTCATTTTTTTTTTTAAATTAACCATAAATAACACATTTTTGAAAATACAATGTTTTTTTTTAAACACGTATCGCAATGCAGTGCTTAAAAATGAAAAATGCAACTTAGAAAATGTTTGCCAATTAGCCTTAACCAGTGCTGTTAAACGTTAATTAACGTTAATGAGTTCGTTAGTCGTTAAAATTAACGTGAACGCGAACGGAGCCTACGTTGATCTTAACGTGAACGTGAACGGAGCACGTTAATTAACGCGTTAATCCTTCTGAGGCCCCGACTTCGAGGGCCTGTATCTCCCAAACGGTAACCTCTAGCGGGTTACTTCCTGTTGCATTTTACGGGCATTAACTGTGACTATGTGTTCCCGGTGAGGTATTTTGTCCAAAGAGGCCACCGGTTCCGGCAACCCGAACATCCGTCAAGCAGTTTTTTTTAAAGTTGTTGTCATTCAATCGACATTTGAGCCAATGTTATGAAATGTTATTTGTAGTACATAGGTATACTGACTATATTGGGTCAGTTCAGGGTATCTGTGGCCACTCCGGAACCGATTCCATGGAACCACGCAAATGGTTCCGATGATTGTAATATTCAAAAGTCGACCTGTTGCTTTTCAAACTATTATCATGCCGGTGTCCTTTGACCCGATCGGACCACTCCGGAACCGGTTACCGGTGGCATCGGAGGAAGTGTACTTAGTCCTTTCATGTGACATATCAAACTTCATGAAATAACGTTAACTTATGTTAACGTTCAATAATGTTAACGATTAACGATTCCGTTAAGTTAAACGTCGTTAATTTAAACGTTTAACAGCACTAGTCTTTACACTTATCTCGATCTCGATTATCGATATCTAGACAACTCTTCAATTTAATTTTTTTGAAATTTTCCTACACATTTTTTGAATCAAAATATAATGAAAATATCAAAATCAAGCTTAGAATTTTAAAAGCTTTAAAAAAAAGAATGACATTTTTGAAAAGATTGATTTTTTAGCTTTAAAAATATTTGTACACATTCGAAACAATTAAAAATTTCACTGAAAAATCATCTTTTCAATATTGGAAATCGGACCAGAGTAAAAGTAATCGCAATGATACGGATAATCGTATCATGGACAAAACAATTGTTTTTGTATATTTTTTTTTCTTGAATTTGAAGTTAAAAAACCAAGTTTTACGACCCCATTTCAGACAAATTTAAGTGGTTGATTTGTCTATTACATGACCGAAAGCATTTTCTCAATATTTTATCACCATCATTTTGGTCGCCATCTTGGATTTAAAATGTTCCTCTTTCTTTAGAGCATTTTTAAACTCAACGACTTAAATCAGATAAAGTTTTTTTTTCGTGAGTGATTCGACTATCCGAAGAGATTTTTTCCCGAGGACTTCGGATACACAAAAAAAATCAATTCTCGAAACCGTAAAGTCAGTTCACGATTGTGAGAACCACGAAGGAATATATTCACGTTTATAGTGCAAATGCACCATACTCATGAATAAATTCATTTGTAGATCTCACAATCGTGAACTTAATTCACGATTACGGGAATTGATTTTTTTCTGTGTAACCGAGTCTGGACTGTATCGAGAAAATAAAGCAGTGTTGGTATTATCGCGCTCTCGCGAGAAAATTTTCTCTCTCTCGAGTTCTCGCCGCGAGTCTCGAGCTTCCTAGAGAAACTCATCGATTTCCCGTGCTCTCCTCCGCTCGCGAACGGGCTTTCTCGCGAGCCAGAATTGCCCGTTCGCGAGAAGTTGAACGTGTTAGAAACGAACAAAAAACAACACAGCGATTGAAGTTACACCTCTAAACCATCGCCTGGTTCGTATTCATACGCCTGATAAACAAATTGCTAGCTTGGGGCGAACGGCTAGCACGAGGCGCTCGCGAGCGCTCGCGAGCGCTCGCGGCGAGAGCGAGAACGCGAACGAAAATGCGAGCGCGAGCGAGAAGAGAAAAGTACTACATGTTCTCTCCCTCGTTCGCGAGCGAGAAATGCTTTCCTTCTTCTCGCTCGAATTCCAACAATGAAATAAAGTTACTCTCAGCTTTTATCAATATTTTCCAACCGCAGCGAAACATTTTTCCCAAATTCACCGAACTTATCTGTCCATCCAACTCGCAAGTTTGTTTACGTTATTCTCCCGCGCGCGCAAAGATCGGACCTCATCATCAAACGTCATCATCGGAAGCCCGCGCAGTAGGCCGGGCCGCGTGCGTGAGTGATTTTCGCTTTCGTTGCGCACGTTTCTCCCTCTCTCTCTCTCTCTTCGATGGAGGTTCTCTTCAAACCACCGATGCTCTTTCTCCGCAAGGAAAGGGAGAGTGATGTGGGGTGCCTTTATTGCGCGCGCGTGTTTTAATCTAGTCATCCTAGCTTCGAGGTCCAAAAGGGGAAAGGGACGACGCACAAAAATGCGTTTAATCTGCGTTGGCCATGAATGGGCGAGGTTCGGTATGCAGATTGGTGGTTTGGTGATGCGTTTTTTTCTCCTTTTCTCTTCAGGCTGTGAAGGTTGCATATTTTTTCGATTCAACCTATTGCCTAACGGAAAGTTTTGGCTTTTGAACCTGATTGATTAACGAATTATCACTTTGGGATGCTAATTGATGCGCTAATTTTGAACTATTTCTAAATGTCATTTTTAAACATAAGAAGAAGCGCTTACTTTCAAATTCAAACAGCTACGGATATTATTTCCAATTGTCTTGAAAAGGAAGACCCTAAACTCCGGCAAACCAAGGACGACACCGCGTGTGTAATGATCTAGTAGTCTTGTATAATCTTCTTGCCAAAAAAACAAACCCAAACATCAACTCTATTAGCCTGCCAACTCTTCGGCAGAGCCTATTGTGACCTCTTCAACTCTCAACTCCAAACTCAGACTCGAAGTCAGTGGGACGGCCAATCATCCGATCGCAGAAGGCCCCGGCCGGGTTTCGTCTTCATTTTCGCACCGGGTTGCTTTGTTTCAATTCAACCACATTCACTTGTAATGGGGTTCTTCTTCTTCTTCTTCTTCTTGTTCGTCGTCGACATCGATCATAAGTGAACATCTAAATTGGTGAAAAACGACGGGTCCCAAATTTAACCTGACCTTTCCTTTTGCATGTTTTGAACGCGCGCGCACATTCAGGGCCTACTAAACCAATCGAATCGATTGAGGTCTCTCTCTCTCTAGCTCTGTATTCGAACGCGTTGTTATACAACACTCTTTTGGCAGATTCTTCGTCTTCTTCCTCCTCTGGTTTCGATTCGGACCTCATGTCCGTGTGAATGGGCCTTAAATTGAATAAATTAACAGATGCCTCCTGCACGGCTGTCATTATTTGTGTCGAGATAGGCATGATTCGCTAATATCGAATCATCTTTTTTCCCTCATTCACTCAATTGAACAAAGTAGGCGCGCGCTGAGGGGATTCCACCTGTGCAGCAGATTCGTTTGTCAAATGTCAAAAGATCGCACGCACCGCCGGGGAAGCGGATCCCCCCTCAGATCTAGTTGGCCTTGAGTCTTTGACCCCGTCTTGGGGAGGAGAAGACTCGGCCAGGAAGCGAACTCGAGTATTGTCATTTATCAGTCAGTCAGACATTATTTAACACTCCTTCTAAAGATAGATGGATCCGTGAGGGATACGCCTTCTCTCTCGGGTGGCCACTTGAAGGTCATTTCAGCGCGGAAATGATTGTTTGTTGAACGTGCTGAAGAGTGAAGGATCGTTTCTTAACACTCGTTGAAGTTCTGTGAAACTTGGCTTTTCATTGACATTTTATCAGATTTTGAGGGTGTCAATCAGCATATCAGATGTTCAAAGATACTCGCTTGATTGAAGTAGGCTGTAGGCTCAAGTGCTTTGTATCAGGAAATAAAAACTTAGTGATTTCACAGATCAAAAGACAAAACTTCTTGCCATGCCATGTACTTAGAGGGTGACGATTCTCGAGATTTTCAATTTCCCGGCAATCAGTTTAATTTGGCCATTTTCCGGGAATTCCCGGGACCCGGGATTATTTAAACTATGCCAATAGTGCTAATAATTTGAAAAATAAAAGTAAAAAATTTGTTTCTATTAAATGAATTCAGTTACAAAAAATACATACTTTTTCAATGAAACGTTAATTGAGGTAAAACTTCATCATCCCGGTACGAGAATCAAACTCACGATCTCTGGATTGGAAACCCAGCACGCCGCTAGTCGAAACCCATCCCCTACCGGTCAGTACTCCCAGTGAGCATATTTGCTCCTTTAAGGGATCTGACTTTGCCGAGCCAGACAGGAATCGAACCCATCACCTTCCGCTTACAAGGAGAAACCCGTAACCTCACGGCCACGGAAGCTCGGCAGCCTCGGTAGCCTCGAGGTAGCCTAATTATTTTGAGGAACTAGGTCTACTATTTTATAAAATATTTCTTCTACCTATGAAAAGCATGAACTATAAAAAAAATGTTTTATCAATTTTTTCAATGTTTATTTAGTACCAAGCGTTTCCATTAGTATTAAAAAACACATATTTTCTGAAAAACGCAATTTTCACCGATAGAATACTATGAATCAAAAATATTCCTCATCAGGAAGGTAAAACACAACTTTCTACGTATAAATCTCCCATGGGTGTTTTCGATTTATAATATGTTGCTTCCTCCATACCGTGGTTATCTTGGTTCTACCAGCTTTGGTCTTGAAGTAATTTGAAAGAAATCTAGAAATCTGGTAAATTTGAGTAGGAAACTATTGGAGGTCAAATATTGGAGCCCTCAAAACATATTCTCAAAATTTTATGGATATCAACATGAATCCATCGATTTTCAGCGACTTTTTTGAACAAATATCCTATAAAATATAAAAAAAAGTTGCTCTGGACCCTCGACGAAATATTTCGGTAAACCTCACAAAATGCCGAGAAAAAGCTCTTCTTTCATGGTGTCAAATATCAGATTTGCCGAATTTTTTATCTTAGGCCTGGGTGTTAAATAAATATTGCATTATTTTATACAATTTTATGTGATTTTACACTCCGAAATATGTAGCCCATCAGTATGGGAAACCTACTTGACCGAAATGTCAAGCTCATATATGCGTTTATTCTTACAGATTTTCATCGGTCTGATGGCCGAATGGGCTAAGGCGCCAGTTCTTACTGTTGGTGCTGGGTTTGAATCCCATCGGTTGTAATTTTTTTTTGTGTGTTGCAAAAATTGTACATGCAGTGTGTAATATTAAGTGTTTATTTTGACGAAGGTGATGTGCATGCTTTTGCATGCGATTTTACCATCCGATTTTTTGCTGTCTTGTTCTTCAAACACACCGTGCTCTCAATTAGAGTTATTGGAATTTTGGACAAGTCAAAATTTACACTTTTCGAATAAGAAAATTTGGGAGGCATTGATTTATTCGAACTTGAACATCAAATGTTCTGAACAATTATGAAATTTTCAAATGTTTTTTCTGATTAATTTATATAATAGGTGTGGAGGTTGGATTCCTCCACATTTGAGTAAAAATTCAAATAAATAAAAATAATGTTCAAAGAAATTTTCGTAAAATATTTCATAATTTGCAATTGAGTTATTCTCTACGTTTCCGTAAATTGATTTTTCTTTGAATACAAAGAAACGAGTTGTTCCTTTTAATTCCGCTATATATTTTAATATCTTGACAGATACGTATTTCGTCTACTACTTGCAGACTTCATCAGTGTTCTGTTCTCGAGTCGAGACCAGAACACTGATGAAGTCTGCAAGTAGTAGACGAAATACGTATCTGTCAAGATATTAAAATATATATCGGAATTAAAAGGAACAACTCGTCTCTTTGTATTCACAGTAATGCATTCTGCTAAAACGCTCAACCAAACCACAATGATTTTTCTTCGTATTTTTTTTTTAAATTGGATGAAACTTTGTCCATGTATTCCCTATGTCAGAAAATGCTACTTTGCATCATCTCAGGAAACAGCGGTTCGATCAACAAAGTCAAAAAATTTAAATTCTAAGAAATTTTGTCAGCTTTCCGACAGTATTGTGCTTTTTCATGAAGTAATTTTTAGTTGCAAAAAAGGAACCCTTTTCGAAAAATTACTCCCCAATTTCAATTGCAAATTATATTTTGCATCAAATTTTTATTAAATTTTGAAGACTGGTAGCTTTTGTACCAGAATATGCACCATACTAAACTCTGGCGCAAAAATTTCCATTTTAGTCGCTTAAAATACATCAAAAATTTAGAAAATTTGAAATAACGTTTTTTTTGGGTGATTAAAAAATGTTTAAAAAAAATCGGGATTTTTATCCGTGTACTTATTTTTCTCTGAGGTGCTCATAATAACCTACAACTTTACCGAAACACAGTAAAAAATAATGTAAATTTGGAAGCTGTACTTTTGGAAGGTAAAATATTACCTCTTTTATGATGTAATTTTACCTCAATTTAGATTGAAAAAGTGACATTACATCAGAAAAGTGGTAAAATTACACATTTCCAGAGGTAAAACTACACCTTTTTTCTGACATAAAAGATGTACCCCTTCCCAGATGTAATATTACCATGATTTTTTTTCTGTGAAAACATAAATTCGATCAGAAAATTCCTTCTCAAGCTTAAGCTTTTCGAATTTTCATGTGCCCATTTTGCATGACCAGTCCTTAACCCTCTACAACCCAACCCCGCCTTTAGACGGGCTTCGATTTGACTAAAAAGACCAAAACGATCAAAATGACCAAAATGAACAAAGTGGACTAAATGACTAAAACGGCCAAATTGACCAAAATGAACAAATTGACTAAATTACCAAAACGGTCAAAATGTCTAAAACGATCAAAACGTCCAAAATGACCAAATTATCCAAACGATCAAAATTACCAAAACGACAAAAAATACTAAAACGATAAAAATGGCTAAAATGACCACATTACCAAATTGACCAAAATATCCAAATTGACCAAATTTATCAAAACGATCAAAACGGCCTAAATGATAAAATTGACCAAAACGACCAAAATGGCCACATTGACCTGAACAATGAAATGAAACAATGAAAATGGACAAAATAACAACATTTATCAAAATGACTTAAAAGACCAAAACGATTGAAATGACCAAAATGAACAAATTGGACAAAATGACTAAAACGGCCAAATTGACCAAAATGAACAAATTGACTAAATTTACCAAAACGGTCAAAATGACTAAAACGATCAAAATGTCCAAAATGACCAAATTATCCAAACGATCAAAATTACTAAAACGGCAAAAATTACTAAAACGATAAAAATGGCTCAAATGACCACATTACCAAATTGACCAAAATATCCAAATTGACCAAATTAACCAAAATGACTAAAACGATTAAAATATCCAAATTGACCAAATTTATCAAAACGATCAAAACTAAATGATAAAATTTGTAATTTGTAATTTGTTGGTTTATTGGGTACGACATCTTGTTAGTTTACACTGTTAATCAGGTCAAGGAAGACACTTTAGGAAATTTAGAAAAGTTACAAAGGATCCAAATAAAGGGTAACAGGTACAAGTAAGCTAAAGAAAACTAATCGTCAAACGATCTCTTAAAAGCACTTTTAAATGCCGACAGCGTCGGCTGGGTTTTCAGCTCCAGGGGTAGGTTGTTCCAGCACGTGGTTCCAGCGACAAGAACACTTCTTCCACTCGTCGTTGTGTGCCGCGGGATGATGAATGATCGGGTCCGCTCAAGCTGTCCTCTCACCAGATGTTGTTGGAGGTACTCCGGCAGGTTGCCATCGTACCCCTTCTTCATGAAGCAGCTCGTCCGCAGTTGATAGTTGAAAATTAACCAAAACGACCAAAATGGCCAAATTGACCTGAACAATCAAAATGACCAAATTGACCAAAATGGACAAAATAACAAAATTTATCAAAATGACTAAAAAGACCAAAACGATTAAAATGACCAAAATGAACAAATTGGACAAAATGACTAAAACGATCAAAATGTCCAAAATGACCAAATTATCCAAACGATCTAAATTACTAAAACGGCAAAAATTACTAAAACGGTAAAAATGGCTCAAATGATCACATTGGCCAAAACGATCAAATTGATCAAATTTACCAAATTGGACAAAATGACTAAAACGATCAAATTGATCAAAATTATCAAATTGATTAAAATTACCAAAACGAACAAAACGGCCAAAATGACAAAACAGACCAAAACGACCAAAATAGCCTAATTGACACAATTTACAAAATTTATCCAATTTTGTCATTTGGACGTTTTTAACATTTTGGTAATTTTGGTCATTTACGTTATATTGGTCAATATGGTCTTTTTGGTCATTTTGGCCGTTTTGGTCGTTGTGGTCATTTTTGTCATTTTTGACGTTTGGTGGATTTGATCGATGTGTTCATTTTGATAATTTTGATCGTTTTGGTTGTTTTGGTAATTTTGCTAAAACGGCCAAAATAACCAAAATGATCAAATTGATCAAAACAATCAAAATGAGCAAAACGATTTAAATGAAAAAAAAAATGACAACATTGAGTAAATTTTGTTAATTTTGTCATTTTGGCCGTTTAACCCTCTACAACCTAATCTCGCCTCTAGAAGGACTTCAATCTGAAAAATCGCCAAAAATCCATTTTTCAACCAATTTTTGATCTTTAAAATGCATTGTAAAGAAGAACTCTTAAAATTTCATAAAATCTATGGGTTCGAAGTTTTACTTGTTTTATGTGACTTTGCCAATGTTTTTAAAAATGTCATTTTTTTAGGGGTCAACATTTTTTTACAATTTAAATGATAATGGTGCCATTCTATAGCAGAAAATGTGAAAAACATGCAAAAAATTGGAAAAGTGACTGTAAAACATTAAAAAATTAGATAGGCAAAATGTAATGATAGGAGGTGGAAGAATAGGCCAAATACTACCAAAAACAAACATAAACTAAACAAGATAAATGCAAATTAAAATACCAAAAATAAAACAAGAAAAACATAAAACAAGAGAAGTAAAGTTTTTTGTAGAACAAAAGTTGCTCAAAATGACCGGGAACACGGGAACACGGGAAAAATAAAATTCTTCGAAAAAAAATTTGGGCAGTAGAGGGTTAACATTGTATGAAGCCCTTGTATGAAAAACTAATGATGCAAAATGGAATGGATTGAAATAGGGTCACCTAACACAAAAAATATAGAATTAAAAATCTTTAAAAAATGTGAAATTCTAGAGAATTATTATTTCACACCCGACTTTTTTTTCAAAAAAACTAAAATATTAACATAATGCAAACATGTTTTCGATTTACCAAATTAACTAGAACTTTCATGATTTTCAATTAATTTACTTCAAAAGCTGAAAAAATTAAAAGAAATATGATAAAACAAAAAAAAAACACCTCAACTGCCAAATTTTCACAAAATTACGATTTTTTTAAGGAACTCAAATAATAACTCTAGACTAAATTTTCAAAAGGTCCTTTCTGCATAAGAAACCCATGACTCATAGGTTGTTTTGAAAATTTACTCAAGAATTAAGTAATTCTCAGCTGATTTCATAAATTGTATTCTATATTTTTTATTTGTCTGAAACTTTATGGAGGGATTCCCTATGACCAAAAATGGCATGAAAAATTGAAAAAAATGTTTTTTTTATTTTTTCAATGTTAAAAAATGTGACTCCCATGAAATTGTCCAATCTTTCTTTTTTTATCAAGTCTTACATCTCAAAAAAGCAAACATTAAGTTTCTGGTCCTTTTGTAATGTCAGGCTTGAAAATTTTGTCTTTAAAACAGTTTTGTTAAAAAAGTTGAAATATTCCCACGATTCCACATTAAGCAGGAAGTGCCCTAATCAAAAGTGCTCCGATTTGGCAGCAAAAGTTGGAGGAGTTGTTTGGTCAGCAAAATAAAACGCGTATTTTTTTGTTTGGCGATTAGGGTGCTCTTACCCGAAATAGGGTGATCCAAAAAAATACGTTTTTCGTCGATTTTCGCAAAAAAAAACATTTTTTCCCTGAAAATAATATCTTCGGAACGGCTTAACCGATTTGAAAGCGTCACAGTTCAAAAGAAAGGTTATTAGTTGGACTTTTCAGGGGAAATGTAATGAGGTCCGAAAAAAAAACTAATATTTGAAAAGGTCATATGAAAAACTTATTGAAAAGTCTCGGGACCAAAAAGCTCACATCTGAAAACATTATTCCCTGATTCCTTGTAATATTTAACAAAACATATCCAAAAATTGCGAATGTCCATTAACTCGTTTCGGAAATATGATTTTTTAAACATAAAAACTGGGATTTTCGACGCGTCGCGCCCAAAACTGGTAAAAAATTACATTTTTCACTAAAATTTCGATAACATGAAAACGTTCGTTTTATCCATATTCATTAACGATTTGTCACGGTTTTAGGAACTCATTTTTCTCCGTGTAACAATGTTAGCAAACCTGTACATTTTGGTTTGGTTTGACTTTGGAGTCGACAAAATGAAAACAAAACAAACAAATCACAGTCAATAGATTTGACGTTTACCGAGAGTAAGGTAAAATGAGGTTAATTTGCTTTGATCAAAGAATAATCAAGGTCAATCAACATTGCGGCAATGTAAACATGGGCTCACAAACTGTCAAAGTCAAGCACGTGTAGTACACCGATAAAAATGTCAATATGGTTTACATTCTATTCAAACTACGATCAGCAAACGCAAGAAATGGCCTGCTGCGATGATGCCGTAATAGTCTATCGGCAAACACGCGCTTTTTTCGTACTCTTCTTCTTCCGATGACAACATCAAGAGGAAAGTGGTTGGCAAATTCAAATTGGGACCTGGGCGATTGACATCGCGGCAAGCCATGCGCGATGTTCTTTTAATTAGACAACATGATCTGACAATCTTGAACAAAATTTCTTTCGGAAAAAATCAAACTCTTATTTCAGCAGCTGCTTATTTTTTTGGCACAGAATTCGCGTGTATTTATTTGTTATTCTTTTTGTACAATTTTCAACATGAAATACAACCATTTGCACTACAGAGGTGTTAGTCGAACTCAAGGTTAGTCAGTCAAATTTTTGGCTATTGTTTCTCGTTAAAAAAAACACAAGCTTAAGCCTCCGGCTTCCGCTTGTTCCGCTGCAGCAGTCCCGGGTAGCTTTGCTGGATCTGCTCGAAGGTGGCACCCTGGCCGCCGCTGCCAATAACCCCACCTTGCTGCTGTTGTTGCTTCAGCAGCGCATTCTCCCGCTGGAAGTTGCTGACAATATGGTGGTTGAAGTAGGCGGTGTTTTGACGCTGCTCCTGGGTGCCGGAGCCTGCTTGGATTCCGCGGGTGATTTGGAATTGGGATTGCTGTTGTTGTTGCTGTTGGTTACGGTTTCCGATGGGGACGACCAGGTTTTCCTCGACGTCGTATTGGTTGTTTTTGTTGAAGACGTTTTCGAACTGCTGGTTGTTGGGGGCTGACGTGGCGTACATGACGAAAACCTTTTCGTTTTGTTTCTGGTGGTTTTGTTGGTGGGTGTTGAACGGGGTTACGATCTGGACGGGTTCGGACTGCTTGTTGGTTTGCTGGGCGACGGCGGAGCCGGCCTGGTAGACGACCTGCGGGACGGCACGGTCTACGACCAGCGGGATGGCCTGCTGGATGATGTGTCCGGACACCTGGTTGACGACGTTCGGGATGGCCTGCTTGAGGATCTGCTCGGTGATTTCCGCTTGGTTGAGTTGGACGGCGGCGATCGCTTGGGGTTGCTGTTGCTGGAATTGTTGTTCTTGTTGCTCAGCTTGGAAGCGGGTCTCGGTCTTCTGATCTTGGACGGAAACTTGGGCCACTTCAGCGATTTCCTCCACTTCAGGAGCTTCGTCTACGACAGGCAGAGTGATTGGTTCTTCCGGTTCTACGGCAGCTGCTTCAGTTTGAACTACTTTGGATGCGGTGGGTTCCTCGACGGCTTTGCCGTCTACTTCGACGGTAGCGGAAGCACCGGCAATGGCTTGCACGTCCAGAGGTTCTTCCGATCCTCGCAGTGACAGTTCCTGGACAAAGTTGGCTTGGGGAGATTCCGGGACATCTGCGTGGTGAGTTTCTTCGAAGGATTCGATTGTGGTGACCGGAGCGATCATCTTCTCGACGGTGTAGTGCTCCGGAGCCAGGGAGTAGGAGTGACCCTCGGACTTGACCGTTTCTACCGAGAATCCACTGTTTCCGGTGCTGGCAGCGGAAGACGCGGCACTGTCCGCAAAGGAGAACGATAGGGAATTCGACGGAGTAATTGAAATTGCGGGTTCTGGCGCTTTGGATCCGAAGTCGGTGAAGGAGATTGGCTGCTGGGATCCGAAGTTGGTGAAGGACTGAGGTTCCTGGGATCCGAAGCTGGAAATCTTCAGAGGTTCTTGGGTTCCGAAGCTGCTAAAGGAAAGAGGTTCCTGGGATCCGAAGCTGGATCCGAAATTCAGAGGTTCCTGGGACCCGAAGCTAGCAAAAGACAAGGGTTCCTGGGATCCGAAGCTTCCGAATGACAGTGGCTGCTGTTGGCCGGTGAAGGACGTCGACAGTACCGTCGAAGTGGTCTGAACCGCTGGAGGAATCACAATGGAAGTGACCTGTGGAGTGGCCACCGGTTGACGGTAGTAGGACGAGACGACGGCAGGCCTCTGCGCGTAGACCACAGGTTGGTTGACTACACGAGCCTGTGGAATGACTTGGGGAGCTTGCCGGTAGTACGAAGCATATCCGGGCTGAACCGGCGCTGCCGGATACACTGGAACTGGTGGCGGGTGGGCTACCCGAGGCACCGGAGGTCGCAGCAGACCAAGCAGCGAACCCACGTTGAACGTTGCATCCGCACAGACGGCGATCGCCAACAGAGTCAGAACAATCTACGGAAACAGAACAAAAGCACATCTTGAACACTTCTTCATAAAGCTATCATGCACACTTTTTTCAGTGTTTCACTTGAGCCGAGTAGGCTGTCAGTCCCAAATCACTTTCACTCTTCCTTCCATCAAAACACAGTCCATGGCCTGCTGCGGCTTGATATCCTTTTGTTTTTCGCAAACTTTCTCACCTTCCCCATGCTGGACGAACTGGACTTGCGAGCGATAACCGTGACACTGAAACGTGTCGCCGAGGAGAAGCAGATTTTTATACCACACACCCACCAAAATCTCGAAAATTGGGGATTTCTAATTTTCCCTAAAGATCCACATAGCTAGACTAATGGACCTCTTCGAAAGTTGCTTCTTCAACGGTCTTGATTTGAATTTTTCATACATAAAAAATTCAAGATTTCGCCTTCGCGCAGACTTTTTCCCCATGATTTTTTCTTCTACTCATACTCGAATTAATAAAAAATGCGAACCCGAACAGCAGGCCATGCGCCGATCGACGGAGGCCGTGGGAGGCACCGGATCTCCGTCGTCGAAAGCTTATGCTAATCAAGTCTTCGGTGACATTTGGTGGCCAGTTTAGTTGGTGCGGGTCAGTTTCTAAAAGTCGTAAAATTGCCATAAATCGGTTCAACCAACTCAAAGCCTGCTGCGTCCAACCCTTTGAGCGATCGCTCAATCAGAAGAATGCCTCTAGAGGTTAATCCCTTCTAGCGAAGGCTAATGCGATTTGGTTTTCTAAGTAGACTAGAGTGTCATCCTCTTTTAAAGGTTATAGTTTAATTCGGTCAGGTAGTATATGGAAACTGGTTTCGGACGGGTTGTTGCGACAAAATATGCAAAAAACAAAATTAGCTTAAATAGTAGTCGTCCTTAGCTTGAAAGAAATCGAAATCTGGTCGAACCAGGTGTGATTTATGTAACCTGAGAAGAAGAGACTTTTTTTGTTGAGGTTATGTATTAGAAACGGAATTCCCAAAGAATTGGAGGCCGGTTGGTTGGTCGGTGATAACTCCAACAATCGAAACATTAAGTTGTAACTTTTTGATCTATTGCTTTTTATTCTTGCAAAATAAACATTGAACTGTCAAAATTCCCAACAACAACCCGCCTACTGCTCGTCCTGTCCGAACCCGTCCTCTTCCGGCTGCACCTCGATCGTGTCACTGGTCTGGCTCTGATCCTGCGACTCCGGTTGCAGCGCAAACGAGTGACTTTCGGCCTTGGCCGTTTCCACGCTGAACGAGGGACCACTTTCGGCGAAGGGCAGCGACAGCGACTGCGCCGGTTGAGCCGCCGGAGCGGCCTGCTTCGATCCGACCTGGGTGAAGCTCAGCGGTTTCGGCTGAGCTTCAACCGTTACGGAATCTGCGAAAGCCGTGGCGCTGGGTGCGGAGATTGGCGGGAAGTGGGGAACGTCCACCGGAGTGCTGACCGGATGGCGGTAGTACGAGGCGACATATTGCTGGGGTCGTTGGACGTAGTAGTACCGGACCGGTTGCACCGGAACCACCGGAACTGGGTGTTGAACGTGGCGGTAGTAGACTGGTGGCCGTGGTGGTAGAGGAGGAGGAGGCTGGTGGTGAACCTTGTGCTTCGGATCTTGCAGCAGGTTCAGAAGCAGCCCAACGTCGAATGTGGCCTCGGCGCAGACGGCAATTGCCAGAAACGTCAAAATAATCTACGAAATAAAACAAAAACACACTTTCAATAACAGTTCACCGTGTATCTGACGCGCACATTTGTTTCAGTGTTCTCAAGCACTGTCATTTTTCTCTCGCGGATTGCTTCGATTCTAACTTTTTCACGCACAAATTTCAAACCTTCTCACCTTTGTCATTCTGTCGAGCTGAACTTGCAAACTGACACTAAAATGTGTCGCCAAGAGGTGTCAGATTTTTATACCGTCAATTTTTGGTAAAATTTTCAAAATAAAAACCCCCGAGGACGTATAGAACACGCGTGGAGTCTGAAGACCTGACCTACGAACCGATCCGCTACTCACGCGTGAAATTTGAATTTTTTAAACATAAAAATTCAATATATTTCGTAGGATCTCGTATTTCCCGAGTCTAGAGTGATTTCAATAAAAAGGCGATCGGTTCACGCACTGAGTAGGCTATGCCAACTAGACTGGAAACTCTTTCAAAATTGCTCAGTCACTAATTTAACGGTCAATTTGAATGTTAACGGTCTATTTGTCTGTGACTCTAGCGAAAAGATGAACGAGAAAACCTGCGTGGGTGGGTTCAACAAAATTATGCAAATCTGACCGACTTCGGTTGCTATGTCAACCTTAGATTGGCCTTAAAGAACACCTCGTTTGGTGACCTCCCTTGGCCTGCTGCGTGTGCGTGACCTTTCTCCGTTGGAATTGATGCTGAAAAGGCCTTTCGCAGCAAATTAAATTCAAGAAAATAAAAACGAAATTTTCGCTATTTTGGACAAAAATCGAAAAGAATTCTTTGCGACGTTAAAAGCCGAATATTCTTGACATTATCAATAGATCTCAAAAGTTATGCTTCCGAAAATCTAGTTCTTGTGACTAAAATTTGCATCGAAATTTGGTTTGGTGAGATTTTTTATGAAAGAAGAACAGAGAACAGACTTGGTGAATGTCTAAGCAAGGGGTGGATTTGAGGTTTGTCTTTTTGGGAATATTCACAAGAACATAATAATACATAACTTTACAGAACAAATGTTGAAAAAAAAATGCAAAAAATATAATACAGAAATAAAATAATAACATTGAAAAACTATATTTAAAGAACTATTCTGAATCTTATTTTGGTTTAATGGTTTTATTTCAGTGTTAAAAAATAAAACATTTGTGAATTTTTTTGAACTTTACGAAAAACATATATACCATATTTTTAAAACTTTGGGATCAACTCTAACATTTCAAAAAGGTAAAATATTTATTGTTACGCTCTCTTAAAATGTTCAAGTTGATTCAAAAATTCAAAAAAAAAAAAATAATTTTTTTTTTGATCACAAAATATCACAAATGTTACATTTTTTTTCTTAGATATTAGGCTGGTACAACTTTTATTTAATGTTTTTTTTAGAGTAAAAAACTCACTTTGTACATAGATTTTTTAAAACTTTTTATACTTGTAATTCCAAACATGAAAAAAAAATCATTATCTTTTTTAATTAGGAAACAAACAAAGTTCAAAAAAGCAAAATATAGAGAATTTTCTCAGCTTTTCAAAACTATTTTTTTTCAAAGGTGGGCAAACATGAGCACTAATTGAAAAAAAAAAAAGAAAAACTGCTTCTATTTTCAAAAAAAGTTACCTAAAACTGGATTTAACTTGAAAACGGTGCACATTATCAAAATTTCACTATAATACTTTTCGATTACAAATTTGATTTTACATCGAAAAATGAAATTGCAAATTTTTTGCGACCAATATTTCGATTTTTTGAAAAAAAACAGTATTGATTCAAAAAATCATAATTTGGTCAAAGATTTTTGCCCATTCTGGAAATTTCTGAAAAGTTGGCATTTGATGTCCCCTAAAACATATCAGAAATTGAAAAAAAGTGTTTTTTTTTTTGCAAATCAAGTTTTAGTGACAAAGAGTGAAATTTAAAATCAACAATTTTTTTACCGTGTATCACATTTTTCTAGTGTAGTCCTATTCCATACCTACAACTTTGCCGAAGACACCAAATCGATCAAAAAATTCCTTCAAAAGATTCAGATTTTTGAATTTTCATGAATCATTTTTGTATGGACAGCTGCCAAATTTGTATGGGAAATTATATGGACAAACTAATGATGCAAAATGGCTTCTTTGGGCATACTTAAGGCACCAAAAAAGATTCAGCCGGATTTTAAAAAAATACAAAAATTAAAATTTAAGAAATAACCAATAACAATTGTGAAATTTCTGATCCTTTCGAAAATATATTTTCAAAATTTTGGAACCAACTCTAACATTTCAAAAAGGTAAAATATTCAATGTTAGAGTTTATTCCAAAATTAGACCATTAGTTTCTGAGATATTAGTACTAGCAAATAAATGGCTATTTGGGTGAAACTTATAAAATTTGAATTTTAATGTTTTTTAACCGCAGTATTTCAGAAACAAGAGGTCCAATCTTCAATGTCCCTTGAGGAATTTGAAAATGTTCTCAACTTTTTGAAAAAAATATTTTCAGGTCAATCACGACACAAAACAAAAAACTTTGATTTTACTTCAAAAAATAAAGTTTTTTTTCGAGTATTGATTTTTGATTATTTTTTTTCAAAAAGTATTTTTTTTCAAAAACTATTTTTTTAAATATAATTTTTAAAAAAATATTTTTTCCAAAAAATGTTTTTTTTTTAATCTAAACTTGGTGCTAAAATTTTTGTTAGTGCTTTTTTATTGCTCAAAAGTTGCGTTTTATGTCTTCTTAAACATTTATAAAAGTTAAACAAAGCTTTTTTATAAGGTTTGAGAAAATAGATTTTTTGTGAAAAAAAAGTTAATTAATGAATTGGCCTTTTTTTCAATCGGAGAGCCATTTTTTCTGAATAGTTCTTATCAATACATATTTTTTAAGATTCAAAATTTGGTTTTAAATGGATTTTGGGTGAATTTCGAAAATAAAATAAAATTTAAATTATACTGATTTTATATAGATTCAAACCAAAATTTGCATTTATATTTCTTTTTTTACACTTGCCCTTTTTCAAGAAACCTAGTTTTTTTCTGTGTACAAAGTGAGTTTTTGTACACAGAAAAATATTCAACTATTTATCTTTTGGCAATAAAATGCATTATCAACCGCAGGCTTACAGATAATTATGTTCTTGCAATTCTATATGAGATTATTTTTGAAAATGATGATTTTGAAATCTTGTATTATGAGCAAATAAAAAAATGAGAATCATTCCACAGAAAAAAGTTCAAAATTTGGTTTGTAATCTGACATTTTTTACAAAAACGTTATGAAAATTATCAAAAAGGTTATTGGAAAACTGAGTGAAAGTCTTTTTTAAAAAAAAAATATTCCATATTAATTTACGGTTTTAGCATTAGGGCGACTAAAAACAATAAAATATTTTTTGTTTGCATTATTTGATGAAATTATGTGTGAAATTACACGCTGAAATATGTAGACCATCAGTATGGGAAATGTACTTGACAGAATTACCAAGCTCATGCATGCGTTTATTTTTTTTAATTCTTCATCGGTCTGATGGCCGAACGGGCTAAGGCGCCAGTCCTTAAAGTTGGTGCTGGGTTTGAATCTCGTCGGTTGCAACTTTTTTTTGTGTTTATAAAAATTGTACATGCAGTGTGAAATATTACAACTAAAAACAAACAAAAAAATACAACGGCCTTACCTGCTCAACAAATGAATGTGAAAATTTCAAATTGATTAATTTTGTGTTGATGGAATTAAATTTTAAAAATATATATTTACATAAATTTCTTTTAAATTTTGCGACATTTCTTTTTTAACGATTTGAACTTATCTCAAATCTGACGCTAATTTGAGCCATAATTTGTCATCGGCTATCGCGATGACAGATCGTTTCACAACATTTACAACAATTGTAGTGCGCGCGCGACACCTCTTTTTAAAGCTCCACGCAAAAAAAAACGCGCATCTTCACACAGGCCAGCATCATAATTTAGGCATGTCTTCTTGAAGACACAGAAATTAATTTTCCCATATCTCGCCCAAAAGTAGGTTATCTGCTTAATGAAAATCAAAGCAAGCTGGCCAGGCTGCTGCCTCCCACAACAACAACAAACAAAAAACGTCAACAAAAAGAAATGAAATTTCGCACTCGTGACGAAAAAACACAGAATCGTAGCAACCCTTTTTTCCTCGACGCTTGGGAAACTTGGGTCGCGCGATGATGGGAACAAAATGTTGCTCATCGCAGTAGGTCCCGCAAAAGGGCAACCCTCGGGCGGTGGTTGCTTTGGTTGATTCATTTTGCCTGCCAGATGATAATAACTTGAACAACAAAAACACGACGAAAAAGATGACAACGAAGACCACGCCGCAGAAGGCCATGACGTCGGGGAGGTTACGCAACATCAACAAGTGTGGTGCGTCGTCCTAGGAGGCGGCGAAACCTGTTGCTATGCAGCCGGTCCCAAGGGTCACTTCGGTTCGGTTGATGGATTTATGCTTGTGGCGGCCCCAAGAGAGATGCTCTTGACATACCTTTGCTTGACCAATCGAAGTTGGCGGCGGCGGTACGACATTCCTGAGGATTGTTGTTGGAGATTTTTCTCAAGTTTAAAAATTTTCAGTTATTTTTTTTAATTCCAGACAAAACGATTGGTTCAATGTAAGACTACTATTTTTGAACAGGTAGAACCTATACACTATCCAAAAACTGGTTTTCGTCCCTAAAATCAAACTCGTGCGCCATTTTTGGCATCTTTTCAGCGTGGAAACCGTCAAATTGAGCTTTTAAATTCGGTCTCAGCAAGCCACGCGCGCGCGCGCGATCTTTTGAAGAAGCCGCGAGAGAAAAGACAATCTTTCAAAGAGAGCTCTCAACATGAGAGAGAAAATGTGATAATCACCGTTTAATCGCATTCTTCCATGTTGGCTTGGGTGTGCGTGTGTGCAATTAAGGTGCAATTAAGTGATATTTTACGCGCGCGCTCTTTTCGGCCTACTGAGACGAATTTGTGGATGCTGCGCGCGAATTTTTCACTTTGGAAAATTTTCTCCGCCACCATGTTTGGGGCGCGGCCCGGTCGGCAACACTGTTTTGTTGTGGTGCTTTTGGTGGCAACCTTGACGGGTTTCGTTACGTAATCCGTAGACCGCACACCTAGATGGAAATAGGGTAAGGTAGCGTTTTTGGGCTTTCTTTTTTCCAATTTTTATTTTGTAGTTCTTGAATTAGATAATTCTGAAAGTTTTAAAATTCAGTCAAAAAAATTATAAAACACAAATTTAAATGATTTACCCTATTACTAATCGAAACAGTCTTAGACATCTCAACGCCTGCTGTTGGTTGTTATCATCAGGTGGCAATATTCAGATGAAAATTAAACATTTTATCGCTCGCCGACGTAGTCGGCAGCATTCCTTTGTTTATCGAACTTTTTTTTAACGGTGATTATTATTATTTTTCGACGTTTTTTTTCAGCCGCCGGGTGCACAAACATGATTGTTGGTTTTATGTTTTCTTCCAAGTTTTTTTCTTTCTTTTTGGTTTGAACTCCCATCGTAATCCATCGCGGCGTGCCTTGGATTTGGAAATATGGCCCTCTTGGATGTTTTATTTTGCATTTTTGCATATTTTTGATTATGACAGAATTGAAGCTTTTAAAAAGCTGGTCACGCGCAGAAAAATAATTCTCGATCTAATCATGGCAACTTGAGTTGGCGATTGAAATGTGAAATGGTTCGAATTCAATGCAAATTGTGTTTAAAATTTGCCGTTGTTGAGAATTTGATGATTTGATAATGAAGTTTTGGAATTTTTTTAAGTTTAAGTTTAAGTTATTTTGTAAATTTGCCAATTTAGTAAATTTGCAATTTTTTCAATTTTGTCATTTTGTCAATTTTGACAATTTTGACAATTTTGACAGTTATGACAATTTTGACAGTTCTGACAATTTTGACAATTTTTAAAAATTTGATAATTTTGACAATTTTGACAATTTTGACAATTTCGACAATTTGGACAATTTTGACAATTTTGACAATTTCGACAATTTGGACAATTTTGTCAATTTTGACAATTTTGTCAATTTTTGTGAATTTAGTCAATTTTTACAATTTTGACAATTTTTACAATTTTGACAATTTTTACAATTTTGATAATTTTGACAATTTTGACAATTTTGAAAATTTTGACAATTTTTACAATTTTGACAATTATGACAATTTTGACAACTTTGACAATTTTGACATTTTTTTCAATTTTGTCAATTTTGTCAATTTAGTGAATTGTGTGATTTTTTTCAATTTTGTCAATTTTGATAATTTTGACAATTTTGACAATTTTGACAGTTTTGACAATTTTGACAATTTGGACAATTTGAACAATTTTGACAATTTTGACAATTTGACAATTTTGACAATTTTGACAATTTTGACAATTTTGAAAATTATGACAATTTTGTGAATTTAGTCAATTTTTACAATTTTGACAATTTTGACAATTTTGACAATTTTGAAATTTTTGACAATTTTGACAATTTTGACAATTTTGACAATTTTGACAATTTCGACAATTTGGACAATTTTGACAATTTTGTTAATTTTGACAAGTTTGTCAATTTTTGTGAATTAAGTCAATTTTTACAATTTTGACAATTTTGATAATTTTGACAATTTTGACAATTTGACAATTTTGTCAATTTTGTCAATTAAGTGAATTTTGTGATTTTTTTCAGTTTTGTCAATTTGGATAATTTGGCAATTTTGACAATTTGGACAATTTTGAGAACTTTGACAATTTTGTCAATTTTGACATTTTTTTCAATTTTGTCAATTTAGTGAATTTTGTGATTTTTTTCAATTTTGTCAATTTTGATAATTTTGACAATTTTGACAATTTTGACAATTTTGACAATTTTGACAATTTTGACAATTTTGACAATTTTGACAATTTTGACAATTTTGACAATTTTGACAATTTTGACAATTTTGACAATTTTGACAATTTTGACAATTTTGACAATTTTGACAATTTTGACAATTTTGACAATTTTGACAATTTTGACAATTTGACAATTTTGACAATTTTGACAATTTTGAAAATTTTGACAATTTTGTGAATTTAGTCAATTTTTACAATTTTTACAATTTTGACAATTTTGACAATTTTGACAATTTTGACAATTTTGACAATTTTGACAATTTTGACATTTTTGACAATTTTGACAATTTTGACAATTTTGACAATTTTGACAATTTTGACAATTTTGACAATTTTGACAATTTTGACAATTTTGTCAATTTTAATTTTGTCAATTTTGACAATTTTAATTTTGTCAATTTTGTGATTTTTTTAATTTTGACAATTTTGATAATTTTGACAATTTTGTCAATTTTGACAATTTTGACAATTTTGAAGTTTGGAAAATTTTGTCAATTTTGTCACTTTGTCTGTTTGTCAATTTTGTAAATTTTGTTAATTTTATCAAATTTTGGCAATTTTGTCACTTTGTCTGTTTGTCAATTTTGTCAATTTTGACAATTTTGTCAATTTTGTCAATTTTGTCAATTTTGTCAATTTTGTCAATTTTGTCAATTTTGTCAATTTTGTCAATTTTGTCAATTTTGTCATTTTTGTCAATTTTGTCAATTTTGTCAATTTTGTCATTTTTGTCAATTTTGTCAATTTTGTCAAATTTTGCCAATTTTGTCAATTTTGTCAATTTTGTCAATTTTGTCCATTTTGTCCATTTTGTCAATTTTGTTAATTTTGTCAATTTTGTCAATTTTGTCAATTTTGTCAATTTTGTCAATTTTGTCAATTTTGTCAATTTTGTCAATTTTGTCAATTTTGACCATTTTGTCAATTTTGTCAATTTTGTCAATTTTGTCAATTTTGTCAATTTTGTCAATTTTGTCAATTTTGTAAATTTTGTAAATTTTGTAAATTTTGTAAATTTTGTAAATTTTGTAAATTTTGTAAATTTTGTAAATTGACAAATTGTCAATTTTGTCAATTTTGTTGATTTTGTCAATTTTGTCAATTTTGTCAATTTTGTCAATTTTGTCAATTTTGTAAATTTTGTCAATTTTGTCAATTTTGTCAATTTTGTCAATTTTGACAATTTAATTTTGTCAATTTTGTCAATTTTGTCAATTTTGTCAATATTGTCAATTTTGACCATTTTTACCATTTTTACCATTTTGACCATTTTGACCATTTTGACAATTACGTCAATTTCGTCAATTTTGTCAATTTTGACAATTTTGACAATTTTGACAATTTTGACAATTTTGACAATTTTGACAATTTTGACAATTTTGACAATTTTGACAATTTGGACAATTTTGTCAATTTTGACAATTTTGACAATTTTGACAATTTTGACAATTTTGACAATTTTGACAATTTTGACAATTTCGACAATTTTGATAATTTTGACAATTTTGATGATTTTGTCAATTTTGACAATTTTGACAATTATGACAATTTTGACAATTATGACAATTTTGGCAATTTAGACAATTTTGGCAATTTTGACAATTTTATTATTTTGATTTTTTTTTTGTATTTTTGCAATTAGCATTATTAGGTAAGAATCGATCTTGAACTTTTCACAAACCACACACCGCGCCGCCGATGACACTTGACCTGACCTCGCGCAGCGCTGATCAAAGCAACCCGTCTCGTCGTACAGGTAAATCCCGCACCAAAAATCATCGCAGCAATCCATGCCATATGAGTGCATTTGAATTCGATGCGGCAGGGGTTCGTCACCTGTGGCCGCACGCAGTCACTCGACGGCATGGCTAGCTGCGATCATGTTTGCTTAGCCAAAGTCTTCTTCTATTTTCGTATGGTCGTCACGTTAATTCAATTGGCAATGACATATTCGGAAATTTGAGATGAACAAAAGTCTTTACGATGAACGCGTGCAAATTGAATGCTTGTGTTTGTTGTTTACATTTGCTTGGTTGGAGGCTATTTTTATTAGTTAAAGATATTTTTGAAAAGAACTTCAATGCAAATGTGTGCCCAAATATTCTTCTTACATTTCTTTAAAATTGCTGATAAAGAAAAAACAAATATCAAAATACGCCTTTTTGAAATGTTCCTCCAAACTAGCAATTCTTCACCGCACAAGGAAGGTAAACAATGCGTACGGGAAGCGCGAAACCGATTATTGGCAAGGCCGTTCGAAAATATCCGCGCATCAATGACAGAAGAAAATGAGTCATCGCAGAGCCTGCTATGATCTCATAACGCCGTCCAGATTGGAATGTCAAATGCGCCCGTTACCCAGCAGCGGCGCTAATGACGTTTCGTTATCTGTTTCGTTTCGAAACCGCCGCGACGCCTGCTTTGATCTGAACTCGCACGCGTTGATGGAATGTCAAACATGCCGGGGTGGTGCATTCCGTGACCACCTGCTGAAACGCCCCAAGACTTAATTACGGCCGCGATAAAGATTTCCATATCGGCCCTTTTTCCGTTTGACAGATCTCGCAGTTGTTGTTGTTTTCTTTCTTTCTGTGACACGATTGATTAAAACGCAAACGTTACCTAACCTGCATTTTTCGGCCGGAATTGCAAATGTGGGGTTATTTAACCAAAAAGAAGACCATGTTTCGGCCTTGTTTCCCCGTTTCTTTTTTCGGCACAACTTTACGACGAAGACGCTGGCGAAAAGCGAAAACATCAAAACAGCAGTGATGCGCCCCGCAAGATTTATTGGTTTGTTTTGATCCCTTGTTTCGCGAATAGGTTAGGTTTGTTTTTCGGTGCAAATTCAAAAAAAAAAAAAGAGTTTGCAAAGGGGCATAAATTAATGCACTTTTCGAAAAGAATGCTAATTGATGCGCCATCGTAGCAGGCGGCCAATGTTGGGTAATTTTGGTTGGTGCCCTGCGTAACCTGCTTAACCTCAATGTTTGAGCGTCGTAGGCCCCTTCTCGAAAAATTAAGAATGTGTCAAAAGTGCGCAACGCGCGATGGGTCGCGCGCCTACTTCGTTAGAAAATGAAAACAGCCCTACTTCAAAAAACGACAGCAAAATAGTGAAATAATAAAAAAACATTGTTCGCAAATGATGAACATAACCGCAATCGAGAGGGGTAGAGGAAAAAGTTAACCTCACTTTTTGTTTTTCTTTTTCGAGTGTCGCGACGCTTCGGTGGGAAGTTTTGGACGGTAGTTTATCGGATGGGGTTGTAGTTCAATTAAAAGGTGACTTTTGTAATTAGTGTGAAAGGGTGGGCTAATAACTTTATAAAAGGGTGCAACTCATCATCGCTGTGTGAAAAATGAGGGTTTCCCACGGTAACGCAAAGGGTTTGGTGGTGTGGAAAGACGAAATTGAGTTAAATTGATCAACTCAGGCGTGGGCACAAATTCAATAAAGTATTAACATTTGTTAGAAAAGATTAAATTTACAAGAATAAAATAGTTGGAACCCGATTCATCAACTCAGAAATGGGCACAAAATCATAGAAGGTAGAATTTAGAGTAAAATAGTTAAAAATGGTATGAAAATGTAATTTTGAATCTGATTGATCAACTCAAACAGGGGCACAAAATCATAAAATTTAGAATTTCGAGGCAGGCACAATTTATTGAAGATAGTCGAAAATGATAAGAAATTTTTGTTTTGAGCCAGATTGATCAACTCAAAAATGGGCACAAAATCATAGAAGTTGGAATTTCCAGTAAAATAGTTAAAAACTGTAGGAAAATGCAATTTTGAGACCGATTGATCAGTTAAAATATGGGCACAAATTCATTGAAGTTAAAAAATGTTTAACATCAGTAGAAAACGAGAAGAAATAATTGTTTTGAATCCGATTGATAATCTCAGGAATGAGCACAAAATTATGAAGGTAGATTTCGAGTAAAATAGCTAAGAAAATGTAATTTTGAATCTGATTGATCAACTCAGACTGGGGCACAAATTCACTGAAGTATTAAAATTGGTCGAAACAGGTGAAAATCCTGAGAAAAACATAGTTTTAGTCCGATTGCTCAACTCAGACACGGGCACAAAATCATAAAATTTAGAATTTCGAGTAAGATAGTTAAAATAAGTAGGAAAATGATAATTTGAGTTCGATTGATCAACTCAGACATGGGCACAATTTATTGATGATAGAAAAAAAAGAACAACAGTCGGAAATGATAGGAAATTTTTGTTTTGAGCCAGATTGATCAACTCAGAAATGGGCACAAAATCATAGAAGTTAGAATTTAGAGTAAAAAGTGAAAAACTGTAGGAAAATGCAATTTTGAGTCCGATATAACAACTCAGATAAGGGCACAAATTCATCGAAGTTAGAAAAAAGGTAAAACCAGTCGAAAAAGATAAGAAATAATTGTGTCGGGTCCAATTGATATTCTCAGAAATGGACACAAAATCACAGAAGTTAGAATTTCGAGTTAGATAGCTAAATAAAAGCTAGTAAGAAAATGCAATTTTGAGCCCGATTGATCAGCACAAGGCAGAAAATCATTGAAGTTAACAAAAGGTTAAATAATAAGAAATAATGGAAGATAAAATTTCAAGATAAATAGTTAAAAACGGGTTTTTACATTCAGAAATAGGCACAAAATCATGGAAGTTAGTTTTGTTTGACAAATTCTACTAAATGTGAAAGGGCACTAAATCTGAGCTGCTTGGCACTAAAAGGCACTAACTCAACACTGATTTTCTTTGTGAATAGCACGTCTAATCTGGCTTGTAAAGCGGACTCAAAACTTGTTTCATCGTCTCCGCCGCCGAGATATTGCACAATCGCTAACCTGTCGCGAAATTGGGGAGATAATTTGAATCAAATTTCGCCAAACTCGCCAAACTAAGTAGGCGTGCGCTCGATTTCCAAACGCGTCGTCTTCTTGCCGAGTTCCCATGGCCTACTCCGGGTTGGCTCCACAAACGAATCACACATGTGTAATCCTAGGCTGCTGCACCCCAAAACAACGTCACCGCCATAAATCCTCGATGCGTCGCGGCCTACTGTGATGTGCCCAAAATCGATACCACCCCGGGTTCGGTTGGTTGGAATGTCACCATGGAAACCTGCTGCTGCTGCTGCTGCGCAGCGGAAGTGTTACATCTTCAGGCAGATGTGGCTCACTGGTGGCAAGGTCTCCGTGTGAAAAGGCCGCGCTCGGAATCTGTGTCAATTCCCCGCTCCCCTTGTTCAGCGCATCTTCAGTACCCATTTGGCTAGGCTAAGTTCGGGTTCACCAACTCCAAACTATTGTGTGTGGCATTTTACATGGTTTTCTCATCGTTCAACCAGTTTTTTTTTCTTTTCGGCGGTCATGTTTCCAAAACAACCCATCGATCGCTAATAAGCGAAAATCGGCGTTACATAACCTCAAACTAGCCCGAGCGCGCGCGCGTCACACGCTGGTCGCGCAGTAGGCGCTGATGGCACTTCTTAAGGTCTTCATTGCGTCGTTTTTAGGGAGGTGAGGTTCGTCGAGTGCGCGCGAACCCATCCAAGTAGGCTCCTCCGTCTGTCATTGTCGGTCGGTGCTGGAAGAAGATGGATCAACGGAGATCAATCAAGGCTTGCCTCGATGGGTTGCGGTTGTTGTTGTTGTTGTTGTTGTGGTTGATGAATGCATATAGTTAAAATTGTTATACAATTATGGTGTGATTAGCCGATGAGCTACGCCCGAGGGGCCTCAATGACCCACTGGTTGACTGAGTCCTAGCGCGTTAGGTCATTCCAGGCACGGAAATCCCCAGCGTCCTTTCTTTTATCGTAAATCTGAAGAATGACAGTTCGATCCGGGATCGCGGGCCCGGATCTCTCTCCTCACCATGCTCAGCAACCCAGATCACGTCGGCGAGCTTCATTCACGTTCTGAGCAAATTTGCTAACCCGGCAATTTTTCACGACCATTCGTCTCGTCGCTCGTTGGCGCGAGGATAAACGATCCATAAATCATTGTTACAGCCCTCTTACGTCACCGTCATGGCGGGGTCCATCTCAGGAGGCCATGATGGTCACCGCACATCGCATGACAGGTTCTGTCACAAGCATTAATCTCGACTCGTCAGAGTTTTGAACTGGACAAATATTCAGCAACGGCTCCTATGATGCACGCATGACAATAAGCCACAAAGTTTAGCAGTTGCAATCGAAGGAGCCGGTTTTTGTTGCGACACACGCCCTGCCCGGCGTCGCCGCCGCCGCCATCTTTGATGCGCGTCCATTTCTCTTTCCTAACCTCGAAACCTACACGACAACAGGTGGCATCATCCAAGAAAAGCAAATATTTGCGAACTACCTGTCTGTTGCAATTGTTGTAATGATGGCCTACTGCAATCGCGACGAGATGACAACGAGTTGGTCAACCGTCAGTCTCACGCACGCTAAATCGAAAAGGAGCACATTTCTTGGTGTTGAAGCACCTGCCGAAGAGTACAACCACCAAATTTTTGTCTCATGACCACACGGAGCTTGTTTAATTTGATGGGTTTCACGCACACGCAAATTGGACAGCGAGGGTAATTTTTGGGTAAATCGAAGTAGGCCGTGCGGTCGTTTAAAAATCTCGAGTACACGCTCGAAAAGTCAAATTTGAAGAGTGGTAGTGCCACGGGAAAATGTTCAATCACAGCAAGCGAGAAGAATTTGATTTTCTGAGTACAATTGTTGTGAAAATGCGTGCTTGGGTGTGGGAAAATTAAAGGCGATTTAAATTGGGATTTTGGTAAAATATGTATATTTCTATTTTTGATAAATTTTATAACTTCTGTCACTTTTGTAATTGTATAATTGTTTTTCAGTTCTATATTTTATCAGTTTATCAAAAAAGTATTTTATCAATTTCGTAATTTTATCAATTTGATCAATTAAATAATTTTATCAATTTTGGTAAAGTTTTTTTTTGTAAATTTTGTCAATTTTGTCTGTTTTGACAATTTTGTCAATTTTGACAATTTTGACAATTTTGACAATTTTGTCAATTTTGTCATTTTTTTCAATTTTGTCAATTTTGTCAATTTGTCAATTTTGTCAATTTTGTCAATTTTGTCAATTTTGTCAATTTTGTCAATTTTGTCAATTTTGTCAATTTTGTTAATTTTGTCAATTTTTTCAATTTTTTCAATTTTTCAATTTTGTCAATTTTGTCAATTTTGCCAATTTTGTCAATTTTGACAATTTAGACAAGTTTGACAATTTTAACAATTATGAAAATTTTGTCAATTTTAACAATTTTGTCAATTTTGTCAATTTTGACAATTTTGTCAATTTTGACAATTTTGTCAATTTTGACAATTTCGCAATTTTGTCAATTTTGTCAATTTTGACAATTTTGTCAATTTGGTCAATTTCGACAATTTTGACAATTATGAAAATTTTGTCAATTTTAACAATTTTGTCAATTTTGTCAATTTTGACAATTTTGTCAATTTTGACAATTTCGCAATTTTGTCAATTTTGTCAATTTTGTAATTTTTTTTTAAATTTTGCCAATTTTGACAATCAATTTTGACAATTTTGAGAATTTTGACAATTTTGAAAATTTTGACAGTTTTGACAATTTTGGCAATTTTGTCAATTTTGTCAATTTTGTCAATTTTGACAATTTTGACGATTTTGACAATTTTGACAATTTTGACGATTTTGACAATTTTGACAATTTTGACAATTTTGAAATGTTTGACGATTTTGACAATTTTGATAATTTTAACAATTTTGACAATTTTGACAATTTTGACAATTTTGAAAGTATTGACAATTTTGTAATTTTTTTATAATTTTGACAATTCCGTAAATCTTGAATAAAAATGTCAGCTTAAACAAATTTGAAAATTTTTTAAGTTGTAAATTTTGCAACTGTAATTTTTGTCAGTGGTTCTTTTTGTCAATTTTGTTTCCAGAATTTTCCCCCGCGTCCTTGGCGCGGAGAGCGGCACTGTCACACGCTAATCGCAGCAAGCCGCGCATGACGTTTCACGTGTTTGTTTACATCTTTCATGGTTCTGCGTGGCGATACGCTAAATGCTTGCGCCCTTCGCGCCTACTTTGACCAGTCCAAATAGTGAGCCGGAGCTTGGTTCACATTAGCACTTTGGGTAAATATTGAGCCGCAAAATCCAAGAAGGCCGCACTCGCAGGAGGAGTAAACTGACCCGGTCGATGGCCTGGATGGGGCAAAATTGGCGATCATCTCGCTTTCAATTGTGAATTTAATCTGCGAGTGGCCATTTTTTCTTCAAACAGTGCCTCGGGGGGAATGGCCGCGGCCAGCTTGGCCGATTGACCGTTTTGGTTTTTGGGAGTGTGAGAAATATTTGCACCTCCTCCCCCAACCCCCTTTCACCTCAAAGACTTATTAGCATCTTCTTCGCTAAGCGTGCATTTGGCATTCGAAGCTGCGCGATCACGTCGACGTTCCCCTCGTCGCGAACTCTTAAGAAAGCAAGAAAGAAGACGACGCCGACGAGGGGTGCGCGAATGCATGATTGCTTGTTAAACACCGCGCCATTATTATTATTAATACGCATTATGTCATGTGCTCTCGCGCCGCTGACAGAGAAGAGGCTTCAAAAATGTGGCGAGGTGTTTGAAAATAGCCTAATTTCTGAATCTTTTTTTTCAAAATTTGTTTAATTTAAATCATTTTACAATATTTTCCCTTTTTCACAATTCTTACAGTAGGCCACTTTCAAAAGTTTTGACAGAAATCATAAATACCAAGATGTGACCAAAGTAGGCCTCGTCACACTCTCCGAAGATTTTGTTTGCATTGCGATGGCAACTGCTAAGTGTGACCATCGTAGTAGGCAAATTGTTCTGCGCCTACTAGGAGGAGTGTACGCGAGTGTACCCTGTACATAATCTGACGTTTTGTAAAAAATATAATAATGTTTTGTTAGATTCAAAATTATTAAAAAAAATCTGAAATCGTAAAAGCAGCAATAAATAAATGTAAATAAACAATTTAAAAAAACGGTCGTTTTTACACACACCATTTGATTACATCCAATTTCTCAAAATAGCTGCCAAGGCCATTAAGACGTTTAACGCCTTCCAATGGCATTTTTAAATAAATCGCCCGTCTAACACTCCAGCATTCAGCTCTGGGTGAGCCGGAATTCCACTCCTTTCTCCGAAATTCGAGCCCATCACACGCCAATTAGTAGGCCAATGAATGCGTGAATTCCAATCCAACTGGCCGTTGTCGTCGCAACATAGTAGGCCGGCGATTGGCCTATTCGAGCCTAACATTTCATTAGGGTAGAAATCAAAAATACAAAATTGACAAAATGGACAAAATTTAACAAACTAACAAAATTTCCAAATTGACAAAATGTTAAAACTGTCAAAATTATCAAAACTGTCAAAATTTACAAAATTGTCAAAACTGACAAAATTGCCAACTGTCAAAGTTGACTAAATTGTCAACTGTCAAAATTGTCAAAATTGTCAAAATTGTCAAAATTGTCAAAATTGTCAAAATTGTCAAAATTGTCAAAATTGTCAAAATTGTCAACATTGTCAAAATTGTCAAAATTGTCAAAATTGTCAAAATTGTCAAAATTGTCAAAATTGTCAAAATTGTCAAAATTGTCAAAATTGTCAAAATTGTCAAAATTGTCAAAATTGTCAAAATTGTCAAAATTGTCAAAATTGTCAAAATTGTCAAAATTTTCAAAATTGTCAAAATTGTCAAAACTGTCAAAACTGTCAAAATTTTCAAAATTTTCAAAATTTTCAAAATTTTAAAAATTTTAAAATTTTTAAAATTCTCAAAATTTTCAAAATTTTCAAATTTTCAAGATTTTCAAAATTTTCAAAATTGTCAAAATTGTCAAAATTTTCAAAATTGTCAAAATTGTCAAAATTGAGCAGTTCTCTAGGATTTCGGTCATTCGATTTTTTTTGTATTTTTTAATCCGACTGAAACTTTTTTGGTGCCTTCGGTATGCCCAAAGAAGCCATTTTGCATCATTAGTTTGTCCATATAATTTTCCATACAAATTCGGCAGCTTTCCATACAAAAATGATGTATGAAAATTCAAAAATCTGTATCTTTTGAAGGAATTTTTTGATCGATTTGGTGTCTTCGGCAAAGTTGTAGGTATGGATACGGACTACACTGGAAAAAATAATACACGGTAAAAATTTTGGTGATTTTTTATTTAACTTTATCACTAAAACTTGATTTACAAAAAAACACTATTTTTAATTTTTTATTTTTGATATGTTTTAGAAGGCATAAAATGCCAACTTTTCAGAAAGGTTGTGCAAAAATCACTGACCGAGTTATGAATTTTTAATCAATACTGATTTTTCAAAAATCGAAATTTTGGTCGTAAAATTTTCAACTTCATTTTTCGATGTAAAATCAAATTTGCAATCAAAAGTACTTTACTGAAATTTTGATAAAGTGCACCGTTTTCAAGTTATAGCCATATTTAAGTGACTTTTTGAAAATAGTCGCAGTTTTCATTTTTAAATTAGTGCACATGTTTGCCCAGTTTTGAAAAAATATTTTGAAAAGCTGAGAAAATTCTCTATATTTTGCTTATTTGGACTTTGTTGATACGACCTTTAGTTGCTGAGATATTGCAATGCAAAGGTTTAAAAACAGGAAAATTGATGTTTTCTAAGTTTCACCCAAACAACCCACCATTTTCTATCGTCAATATCTCAGCAACTAATGGTCCGATTTTCAATGTTAATATATGAAACATTTGTGAAATTTTTCGATCTCTTCGAAAAAATATTTTGGAATTTTCAAATCAAGACTAACATTTCACAAAGGCCAAACATTCAATATTACGCCCTTTTAAAATGTTTGTCTTGATTTGAAAATTCCAAAAATATTTTTTCGAAAAGATCGGAAAATTTCACAATTGTTTCATATATTAACATTGAAAATCGGACCATTAGTTGCTGAGATATTGACGATAGAAAATGGTGGGTTGTTTGGGTGAAACTTAGAAAACATCAATTTTCCTGTTTTTAAACCTTTGCATTGCAATATCTCAGCAACTAAAGGTCGTATCAACATAGTCCGAATAAGCAAAATATAGAGAATTTTCTCAGCTTTTCAAAAATATTTTTTCAAAACTGGGCAAACATGTGCACTAATTTAAAAATGAAAACTGCGACTATTTTCAAAAAGTCACTTAAATATGGCTATAACTTGAAAACGGTGCACTTTATCAAAATTTCAGTAAAGTACTTTTGATTGCAAATTTGATTTTACATCGAAAAATGAAGTTGAAAAATTTTACGACCAAAATTTCGATTTTTGAAAAATCAGTATTGATTAAAAATTCATAACTCGGTCAGTGATTTTTGCACAACCTGGAAATTTCTGAAAAGTTGGCATTTTATGTCTTCTAAAACATATCAAAAATAAAAAAATTAAAAATAGTGTTTTTTGTAAATCAAGTTTTAGTGATAAAGTTAAATAAAAATCACCAAATTTTTTTACCGTGTATTATTTTTCCAGTGTAGTCCGTATCCATACCTACAACTTTGCCGAAGACACCAAATCGATCAAAAATTCCTTCAAAAGATACAGATTTTTGAATTTTCATACATCATTTTTGTATGGACAGCTGCCGAATTTGTATGGAAAATTATATGGACAAACTAATGATGCAAAATGGCTTCTTTGGGCATACCGAAGGCACCAAAAAAGTTTCAGCCGGATTAAAAAATACAAAAATTAAAATTGAAGAAAAAAGACCGATTTCGTAGAGAATTGCTCAATTGTCAAAATTGTCAAAATTGTCAAAATTGTCAAAATTGTCAAAATTGTCAAAATTTTCAAAATTGTTAAAATTGTCAAAATTGTCAAAATGGTCGAAATTGTCAAAATTGTCAAAATTTTCAAAATTTTCAAAATTTTCAAAATGGTCGAAATTGTCAAAATTGTCAAAATTGTCAAAATTTTCAAAATTTTCAAAATGGCCAAAACTGTCAAAATTAATTAAATTGTCATCATTGTCAAAACTGTTAAAATTGCCAAATTGACAAAACTGTCAAAACAGTTAAAATTGTCAAAATTGACAAAATTGTCAAAATGGTCCAAATTTTCAAAATGGTCAAAATTGTCAAAATTGACAAAATGGTCAAAATTGTCAAAATTGACAAAACTGTCAAAATTGGCAAAATTGTAAAAATTGACAAAATTGACAAAATTGTCAAAATTGTCAAAATTGTCAAAATTGTTAAAATTGTCAAAATTGTCAAAATTTTCAAAATGGCCAAAACTGTCAAAATTAATTAAATTGTCAAAATTGTCATAATTGTCAAAACTGTTAAAATTGCCAAATTGACAAAACTGTCAAAACAGTTAAAATTGTCAAAATTGTCAAAACTGTCAAAATTGGCAAGTGTCAAATTTGACAAAATTGTCAAAACTAACAAGATTGCCAAAGTTGACAAAATTGTCAAAATTTACAAAATTTGATCGTAAAATCTTTTAAAAAAATAAAGAATCAATTTAGCTGATTAGCCCCATTGAAATATTTGACCCAACATAGTAGGCGGTGCTGGAGGGGAACATTTTGAGACCCAATCCTGACCGGCGGCAAATTGCAACTGTCATCGGCACGATTGTGTCACTTTTGTGTGCCTCCTGTGACTAAACTTTTATGTGTATTTCTTGTGAAAAAAACGCCAACAAAAGCTTTTTTTCTGGGTCACACAATTTAGAGGTTAGGTTCGCACCTCACACACCCAACAAAATCTCTACGCAGCATCTTTTTCGCCTTCAAACGGAGAAGACAAAATTTTTCTGTCGAGATGACTTGGTCTCTCGACCTACTCGATGATATAAAATCAATATTAGCATAAAGCATCCTTACATAACCTCTAAAACTGCGTTCGACTTGTGCGTCTCTTCGTCTTCTTCGTTGCTAGCCTACTACGATGCTGCCGACGCATTGTTGTTATCAGCGAAACATCGACGACACCAGCAGAGTCAAAGCAAGCCAAGCCCCGGCGAAGGAATCGTCGCCCCAAGGCATGCTTTGATTGGACTCGATCTTTTTTTTTCCATCCCGCGGTCGGGTTATGTTAAATTGTGAAATTGGACGAGCGCGGGAACCGGTTTGTCGTTTTAAAATCGCATCTTCCTCTTTGGATAGCTGAAGGACCTGCTAGGGTCTGTTGACGAGATTCACTTTTGACAGTTGGCGTTACCTTTAGGTTGATTGGCATTGAACTGCCTTGATTCATGGCCTAATCAACATCAAGGTAACGTAAATGTCAAAATCCATATAATAACCTCAAAATTTGTTTTTGAAAAATTCTAACAAATGTTCGTGACAGAACCAGCAAATAATGTCAGCTTCAGGAGGTCCGGCCCCAAATTTATGCGCAAACAATGTGCGCGCGATGTTTATCTCCCCCTCAATAAGTCATATTTACGCGTGTCAAACATCAAAAATCTTTATTTTCGGACGACCATGACCCCGCCGTCCATCGTCTCCATGGTGACCATTTCGCAGCTTCCCACCGCATCAAAGCAGGCCTAGAGCGCGTAATGTCTCATTATGTGTATGCAAATTGGCTTATCACAGAAAACAACGCGAGCCGCGTCTGGGATGAAAAATGACTCGGAGTTGACGGATTCTTGGACGGCCCCTCAAGGTTCCTCGTGGAGTCCGGTGAAGATCTTCAAGGGGAACCACTGACCGCTGCGCGGTGCGGCCAGATTACATCACCTTCTTCTTCGATCTTCTTCGGAGTTGTTTTTTTTTTTCAAAGTTTTAAAGAGTCTTGTCTGATTGCTTAGAAACAACATTTACTCGAAATTGGAGAAGACGATCGCAAGTCGCGCCTTGCGGGAATCACAAAAAACGCAGCAAGCCATGGATTAATCGGCGAGGCCTACTACTACCAAGCTTGTGGTTGTTGAGGTGGCGACGCGATGTCTGCGCAAATTTTTCCTCCCAAAAATGGACGGTGTCGAAAGTCACGGGAAAGTGGGCAATTTATGGTGCAATTAAACGCAACGGTTAAATCTTGATCGCAGTGCGGCTTGGGCCACCTTCTTCAGTGACGAGGTTGAAGACGGTGCTAAAGAGGGAACGTAAAGTTTGGGGTTTTTTGCTTGAATGTCCGAAATTGTAGAAAATACATATTTTTTTATATTGTAAAACATAGAAAAAGACACAGAAAAAAACAAATAATTTAGAAAGAATATAATTAAAAAAATTAAAATAAAAAATCGTAAATTAAAACTAGCTTAAGAGAATTTTAAAATTTTGGAATTTTAGATTTTAAGAATATAATGAATGCTGTCAATTTTGTAAATTTTGTAAATTTTGTAAATTTTGTAAATTTTGTAAATTTTGTAAATTTTGTAAATTTTGTAAATTTTGTCAATTTTGTCAATTTTGACAATTTTGACAAATTTTACATTTTTGACAATTGGACAATTTTGACAATTGTGACAGTTTAGAAAATTTTGACAATTTTGACAATTTTTACAATTTTGACAATTCTGACAATTTTGACAATTCTTAAAATTCTGAAAATTTCATAAATTTCGACAATTTTGGTAAATTTTTACAATTTTGGTAAATTTTTACAATTTTGGTAAATTTTTACAATTTTGGTATTTTTTTTTACAATTTTTGAAAATTTTTACAATTTTGGTAAATTTTTAAAATTTTGGTTAATTTTTACAATTTTGGTAAATTTTTAAAATTTTGGTAAATTTTTATAATTTTGTCAAATTTGGACAATTTATATAATTTTTACATTTTTTTTACTATTTTGAAAATATTGACATTATTTTGACAGTTTTGACAACGTTGAATAAAATGACAATTGTCACATTTTTGACAATTTTGATAATTTGAACAAATTTGAAGTTTAATGCCTTCGGACGCCTAAGGCTTTCCCGAAAAGTGGTAGAAAGATCGAGTTTCGCCGATAACCGCCGAACTCCGCGGAGTGTGCCGAGACCTGTGTAACATCCCATTTTGGGCCCATTACCGCTCAGTTAGACATCAATTATACACGATTTAATTTTGTTTACCTACTGGGTTAAAACGACCGACGATTTTCCAAGGCCTACTACTACTGCTGCCGCGCTGAAAGGGATGGGCCAAATTTTTAAATATTTGGCCGTTTTGACCAACTGTGGTGGTGCGCGCGAGCAGGCCATGCTTAAAAGTGTGTTTTTTTAGTTAAACGAGAGTCTTCTGTAACAACCTGTAATTATGAGATGGTTAGATCGTTGTTTGTTTTCATTTTTGGGGGTGAGAGTTTGACATTTCATAATCTGATCATAGCAGGCACCGACTTGGAATCTTGATGGAAGCATCCTTCTGGATTCATCTAGTTGGCGTTGATTTGTCATTTGACACCACCAGACTGCCATTATTCTTGCTCCAATCATAACCGATGAAGAACGACGTCAGCGAAAGTGACCTCGGTCTTGCATAACTGCCCCCAGCTCCTTCTGGAATTGGCTCGATTGATGATGGCGGCATTTGCGTTGTTGTGTTACGCCATTCTTGTTGCATAAAGGGCACCCATTTCGATCGCACACACATCTTAACACAAGTTGAGAGAAAGAAGAAGGAGCGAGAGAGAGAGAGAGGTCACACCCGTAACTGACCCGGCACGTATCCAGGAAGACGGACTACCCCTGGTCAGGTCCAAGTGCGCCACGTGCGTTACCATGGCAATATTGTGTTATTGTTACAGTGCACGGAAACAATATTTGAACTGTCAAATTCTGATTTGTCAAACTCAAACTGTCAAATGCACACTTTAATTACAAATAAAATTGTTTTGAACAAACATAATTTGCTTTTGTATAATATTCTTTTAACGTGCATTATTTTGACAGCTCCTCAAAAGGGTTGTCAATTTATGAGATTTCTCTCAAATTGCAACTTTCCGTGCCGTTGTTCAATACGCGGGGCTGATTAACTTCTCACTTATCCGCCTTGTGGTTGCAGAAAACTGACAAAGCTCGGTGACGAGTTTTGGATCATATTACCCGTCGACCGCTCAGCTATCGGTAATTTGCTTCTGTCTGGTCCTCCTCTTTCTCCTCCTCCGGGGCCAAACGAGAAGAAGAAATTGTATAGGTAATAACTGTCTGACCTTTGGGCGCAAATGGCTTCATTTCTTCGGCCTTCTTCAAGCGGAAAACAATTGTGGATGGGTGGCTCCCCGCCATATTGCTTGCTTTTTCGTTTGACAGGTGCATTTCTTGGTCACTTCGCAACTTTAGATGGTTAAAACTCGCGCAATTTTCAAAATTTTCAGGTGATATTTTGTTTGAAGCTTGTTCAGATGTGAGCACGCATGAAAACTGCTAAATTTTCAGATTTAAAGCAATTTTTATGAGTTTTGATCAGTGTTGCCAGCCGAACAGATGGGCGGCGTTTCAAACATTTGCAAAAACGTCAAATTAGTGGAGAACAATCGCGCAAAAAAAGGTTATGAAGAAGGCAGTAAAGTGCATACTTTTATTGATGAGTTGAAAATCGCACCTCTCCGCGATGAAGCGCGTTGCGTGGTTGCGGCTCTTGGCATTTGAGCGACGCAAACCAAGCGAAGCAGCGATTATGAGTTTATGCAAATTGACAAATTGGTTGGTCGCCGCCCGTTGTGACTAATTGCAGCGAAGAGGTGACACTAAGAGAGGTGCGGGTCCTTTTGCCAGGTGGTAGAAAACTTTTTTTTTTCTTTGGCTAGGAACACTTTAGACATTTTTAGAGAAATTGGGTACTAAAGTCCTATGTCAATTTTTATGTACAACGTTAAAAAACACGATTAAAAACCATTTCTGATCACTTTTTTTCATTTTAATGCAAAATTTTTTTTTGACAAGACAACATTTTTTCGATGGATCAACTATGGTCCCCTTGGAACGAGCTGTCAAGTAGGAGCTTTTCTGTCAAGAAGGACCGCGAGGTTAATTTTTCAAAATTGATTTAAAAATCCATTTTAAACTCTTTGTGCTCGTACAAAGGGTCATTGTACTGAGAAAAATAAGCTTTATCGCTGTAAACAATAATATCAGCAATCTAAGCTTCATTTTATGACCCAATTGTCATTTGATTTTTGGAGAGTTATAAAAAAAACTTATTCAATTAATTTGTATTTTGGAAAAAATAAAACGCAAAAAGATAAACAAAAAATAAATGACAAAACAATTTTTTGTTTGCAAAATTACTAAAACCTCACAAGTAATTAAACGTAATTACTTGTAGAGCTGACAGTAAATATTTCGATGTAGAGCAAACTAAAACCTTATCTTTCTAAAATTCTAGAATTCGAAACATTCTGAAATCCAGAAAATTTAAAAATTTTAAGGGTCTAAAATTCTATAATACTAAAATACTTATTTTCTAAAATTGCAAAATTGTGAAATTCTAAGATTATAAAATTCAAAAATTTCAAATTCTGAGATTCTAAGACTGTAAAATTTTATGATTCTCAAATCTAGAATATCTTAAATGTAAAATTTTAATATTGTTAGGTTTTACAATTCTAAAATTTATATTTTTTTTTCAATTTTAATTCTAAAGCTTAAATTAAACTATTGACAATTTCAAAACGGGATTTTTAGCAGTTTTATATTTTATCTCAAACTTCAAAATTTTGAACATGTAAACTTGTAAAATTCTAAAATGCTGAATCCTAAAATTCTTAAACTATAAAATTTCAAAAGTTTAAAATCTCGAAATTCTAAGGCTTAAATTTTCTAAAATTTTAAAAATTCTGAAATTTGATTTTTGGTAAATTTTAAAAATTCCAAAATCTGAATTTTCTAAAATTTTAAAATTTGATTTTTTTTTCAAATCTAAGATTCTAAAATTTTAAATTCTATTATTTTTAGATTGAAACACTAAAAATTCAAAATTAAAAAAAATATTGTTTTTTTTTTGTTATTCTAAAAGCAGAAATTGCAAAATTTTAAAATTCTTTTAGTTCTTAAATCAAAATTTTCAACAGTTTTATATTTTTTCTCAGACATTAAAGTTGTTAGCATTTGAAACATGTAAAATTGTTAAATTCTAATTTTCTAAAATCAAAAATTCTAAAATTTTAAAAATCTAAAATTTTAAAACTCTAAAATATCAAAATTTATAAAATCTAAAATTTCAAAATTCTGAAATATCAATATTCAAAATTTTAAAAAATTCAGAAATTTAAAGTTTCTACCTTTCCTTGACACAACCGGACTAAGACTGACTAAGATTATAAAATTCGAAAAATTGAAATTCTATGATTCTAAGACTGTAAAATTTTATAATTCTCAAATCTTGAAGTACTTTCTAAAATTTTATTATTATTATATTTTACAATTGCAAAATTTATATTTTTTTTTAATTTTAGTTCTAAAGCTTTAATTAAACAATTGACAAATTTTTAAATTGAAAAATTTTCAAATCGGAATTTTCTAGAATTTTAAATTTTATCTCAAACTTTAAAAATGTTGAACTTGCAAAATTTTAAAATGCTTTAAAATTCTAAATTTCTTGTATTAAAAAATTGAAAATTTCAAAATTCTTTAATTATAAAATTTTTTAATTCTAAAATCTCACAATTCCTAGATTTGAATTTTCTAAAATGTTAAAAATTCTGAAATCTGAATTTTCTAAAATTTCAAAATTTTGTTTTTTTAAATCTAGGATTCTACAATTTGTAATTCTATAATTTTTTAATTTAAACATTAAAAATTTAAAATTCAAAATTCAAAAATTTCAATTTTCAATTTTTTTTAAATATTTAGAAATTTAAAGTTTCTACCTTTTATTGACACAACCAGACTTGGACTGACTTGATCCTAGCTGTCCCACCTCGTTCTGCAAAAAAAAAACAAAATTCTGAAATTTCAATATTCAATTTTTTTTTAAAATTCAGAAATTTAAAGTTTCTTATTTTTGAAATGTAGGATTCTAAAATTTTTTATTTTTTAAATTCAAACATTAAACAAAATTAAATCCAAATTTAATAGATTTTTTTTTGTTATTCTAAAAGCTAAAATTGTCAAATTTTAAAATTCTAAAAGCTGTAAAATGGAAAAGTTTTAAATTTTATCCAAGACATTAAAATTGTTAGCAAGTAAGATTTAGAACATGTAAAATTGTGAATTTCTAAATTTTCAAAAATGCCAAAATTCGAATATTCCAAATTTTTTAATATACAAAAAAAATCAAAAATTCTGAGATTTTAAAAAATCTTAGATTGTAAAATTTATTAATTGTTTTTTTGTAAATCTAAAATTTATAAATTGTTTTTGTAAATCTAAAAGCTAAAATTGACAAATTTTAAAATTCAAAAAAAATTTAGATCGAACATTTTAACAGTTTTAAATTTTATCTAAGACATTGAAATTGTGAGCATGTAAAATTTAGGACATGTAAAATTCTAAATTTCCTAAACGCAAAAAAAAATTGTAAATTGTAAAATTTATAAATTGTTTTAGTAATTCTAAAAGCTAATATTGTCAAATTTTAAAATTCAGAAGGTTTTAAAAATTTAACTTTTTTAAATATTATCTGAGACTTTAAAATTGTTAGCATGTAAAATTTAGAACATGTAAAATTGTCAAATTCTAAATTTCTTAAATGCTTCAAAATCCTAAAGTTCTAATGTGCCAAAATTTCAGAATTCTAAACTTTGAAAAAAAAAGTGTTTTATGATCTGTGATTCTTAAATGTTAAAATTGTAAAATTCAAAAAAATAATAAATTCTGATATTTTAATATTCAAATTTCTAAAAAAAATTAAATTCTATAACTTATAATTTTTTTTAATGGGACCATCCATAAACCACGTGGACACTTTGGGGGTAAAAGTAAGACGAGGTCTCCAGAAAAGTGTCCACGTGGTTTGTTGATGGTCTCAATACTAAAAGATACAGTTATAAAAATGTGAAATTCTAAAAAAAATTAAATAGGAAATTTGAATAGTTTTAAAGTTTATCTAAAACTTGCAATTTTAAAATTGTGAACATGTAAAATTGTTAAATTCTTAAAATGAAAATTTAAAATTTTAAGATCTTCAAATTCACAAATTAAGTTACCCAAAAATTTGAAAATGTAAATATAATATAAAATTCTTAGATTGCATAAATCTAACAATGTCAAATTCAAAATTTTTAAAATGCTAACTAATTTAAAATCTTAAATAAAAAATTTCAAAATTCAATTCAATTTCATGATGAATGATGATGAATGAAACTTCTGAAATTATAAAATTCGGAAGGGTTGAGGGCAAATGAAGGTTCATACAAAAATGGTTTGGTATGCTAAGTAAGGGTGCTACGTCATTTGCTGATGGTACCATTTAAAAATATATATGATGATGTTTACTGCCTCCAATTCAAATTGATCAGTGATGCATAAAATCTTGTTATTTTGTTAAAAATACTTTACAATGACGCTAGCCTTATTCTTGGAAGGTCTAGTCCGCTACATTGGAGCCTTGATTTTGACAGCTCGGTGTGAAGCTCTCTACTTTTAATGGTAAATGCGGCCTGGCCAAGCCCACTGTGCAAAGTTAACCGCAGAGATGATTCGTTGATTATTTAAAAAATAATGTTTGCTCATAAATTTATATTATTCTAAAAAATCGTAGAATATTTAAAATGGAATTTTCACAATATTCAAAACAAACACACCCAGCATGCCATGGAATAAGTTGCCTTTATTGAAATTTAATAGTTTCCTGTACTTATTGCAAAGGAGTGCATCCAATTTGTCCTAGCCACACAGCCTACTTTGCTGATCGACTATTTATTTTGTTTTGTTTGCTCTACCAATGTGTCGACGATTTTAAAATGGTGAAACGGGAAGAAAGTTTAAATATACGGTGCAATCGCGCATCAACTGTTTGTCTCAATACCTCAAGTTATATTTATGTACAAACAAGGAAAACCCGCCCCGGAAATAAAATTCGCATAATAAAATTAGTTCCACCGCCGTCAGGCGTCCATCTTGGAGCGCGTCGCCTGTGGCAGCAGCTTCGGCCAGTCGACAAACTCGACGCCGTATTTCAGGATGCCGGCCCCGGTCACGCCCACCATCGAGCCCCAGAACAGGATGAACAGCAGGTGTTCCGTGTTGTACTTTTCCTGGGGGTAGACAACGGACGCGAAAAACATTGCGAACGCGAAGAGCAGGACCACGGGGAACGTTCCGTACTTCCAGCCCTTTTGGATGACGAGGGGGCAAGGGAGGGTGAGACCTTCGCCGTCCTGGACGGTGTAACTGCCGAGGAAAAGGTCGATCGCGTCCTGCCGGAATCCGTCGTTGAAGTTGTTCTTGTAGTATCGGGTCAGGGAGTTGGCGCCGTCCTGGAGGAGGCCCATTTTGGTGCGTTTGCCGGTGCGGGTGAAGTCGGTCTTCAGCGCACCGGTTCCGGAGTACTGGGTTGAGACGAGGTCGGCATTGTCGGCCCAAACGCCCTTGAAGAGCCACTCGAAGGCGGACGAGGGGTCGATCTTTTGGCCGCTGGTCAGGACGCCGAGGCGCATCAACGCCTGCTCGAGACTGCGCTTGGCCAGCATGCTTTGGACGACGTTAGTCCGGTCCAGGCAGTCGATACAGTTGGTCCGGAAGACGCCGTCTTGGGACGAAAGCAGGACTCCGTCCCGGCGCAGATGAAACACACCGAACTCGTCCTGCTCGTGGGCGAGTCGAGCGATCAGGTTGTGCAGCTTGTCGTAGCGCATCTTCCGGCACTCGGCGTGAAAGTCGTACGACTCGTACCGGACGTTCGGATTGGCCAGCGTCGAAATGGTCGTCGCGAACGCCTTCTCCAGCACGTCTTCCGCGCCACGATGGTCAATCAAGTTAACCAGCACCTGCCGGCCGTAGTGGATGAGCTGCGAGTCCAAATGCTTCGAGCAAGCGATCAAATGGTCCCGACCCGGAACCAACTCCGGCGGCGGCTTGTACTTGAGGTTCGGCGTTTGGCGCCAAAACAGCGGAATGCTTCCACGCGTCTGCACGAACGAAACTTTGTCCCCGCGCACGTCGATGATCTGCTCCGTCTCGACGTAATTCGCCACGTTCCCCGTCTGGTCAATTCCACGGCAGAACAACCTCGTCCCAGCCCGGTGAACCGACCTCCTCGTCATGATGATCCACTGGAAGGCGTGCCCATTGACCATGGCATCGTTGATCGACACGAACCCAAGAATGATTGGCAAACAGTACTGCCTTACTTCCGGCCGGTGAAACTGCTTCAGCATGAACCCATTCCACACGAACCGCGAGTCCGCCCGCTCGTACAACCCCGTCTGCATGAAGTCCGGCGGCATCGAGTGCAGCCGCTGGAGCGTGTGTGTCACGTCGTACGTGTAGGAAAAGTAGTAATACGGCGTGTCCAGCACCTGCCGGATCATGGCCAAATACACCCCATTCTGCACCTTCTGAGTCTCGCTCAAATGCGTCAACGACGGCACGTACGGAATGATGTCGAAGCCGGCCAGCCGCCAAATGGCCTGCGAATTAACGATCCCCACAAAGATCCGGTGCGTCACCACGACCAGGTGGAACCCACTAATCAGCTTGATCGCGCCCAGCACGCCGCAAACCTTCCGGATCGGAACGCCGTGCGGCAGCTGGTTCGTCTTCACCTGCACCGACGCCTCCCGGCTGACCCGGTCGATGATCAGCACCTCGCTCTTCCCGTTCGGTTCTATGAAGAACTTGTTGGCAGTGATGTAGCTGGAATTTAGAACACACAAAAACATGAAGGAAAAATCATCTCCGCAAAAAAAGTGGCCAAAACTTACAAGTTCATGTCATCGTGAATTTCCCACGAAGCCATTTTCGCTGGTGGCGACTAAACTGGGCTTACAAACAGACAAAAATTACACCTTTTCACCACTTTTTAACAGCGTAATTTTAAAAGAATCGTTTTCCGTCTTGAAATTTGCAGTTTTCACTCCGCGGCTGCTGCTATCATCAGGCCATGAAAAATCGATGACGTGATTGGAGAATGACAGCGATCGAAATCTGACAGAAAACATGCGCGTAAACAAAAAGAAACTCGCGCGCAGGGGTGGGATGGTTGCGTGGAGTGTTGGAAAAGAGTAAATTTTACTCATTCTTTCGGTTCTCGAGGTTTGAGGATTTATGGTGCAAAATTAACTTGTTCAGCATTTTTTTCAAGGTTCACTCTTACCAAAAATCATGATTTTTTGAGTTCAGGTACTACAACCATAAAAATGGTTATATGGGTTGAACTGAAAAATTCGTATGAAAAGTGTGATTTGGAACTCAAAAAATCATGATTTTTGGTAAGGGTGTTGTTTAAAAATTATTCCGGATATTTTTATCCCCCCCCCCCCCCCCTATACATAAAGGACATGTCCACGAGGAGAAAAAGAAAGCAGATTTTTGATGCAAACAAAATATTTGTGTGGCACCCCGTGATTTGAATGTGTTGATAAATTCTGGATCAACATTTGAAAGGGGCGGTACGGCATTGCTCTTACGGCCTTGCATTACACGCGTTTAAATGTTGTTTTGGAATTTTCGATTGAATGTTTTATTTTTACTTTTGCACTTTTGGCAGTTCAAAAATCGGGATACGGAGATATGATGGAACGCAAAACTCCAAACAAAAACGTAAAAGCAAACTTGACATTTTGAAAACAGAAAATCACGGTTGTTTTGGGAATATTTTTAAACGTGCAAGTCATAAGAACTCTGATAGCAATGTAAAATTTGCAAGCTGAAAAAACGACACAGTTTATTTTTTTTCAATTCTGAATAATTCTTATCAGTTTTTGTTATACCATGGTACTATATCGGCAAAGTTTACGGATTTTTGCTCAGCAAAAGTTGGTACCCTTAAACTAAACTAAGGGAAAAGCCCAACAATTATCAATAACTTGTCTGCCAAAAAAAATACTACAACTAAAAAAAATAAAATCATAAAAAAATATTTAAAAATTGTGACATTTTGACGTTTTTATTTTCGATAAAAAAATAGAAAAATTTTATAAAATAAAAATACAAACAAAAACATACTAAAAGTATAACAAAAATTAAAAATAACAACAAATAATTTTAAAACTTAAAAATTCAAAGAATCCAAAATTCTGTGTTCTTCGACCACCTGTAACAAATGTTGCAATTTTTCTTCATTTTACCTGTATATTTTAAAAATCAATAGCAATATCCCTATTTAAAAATTTACTCAATAATAACAGAGGACAATTCATGGATGAATATTGTTATTGTGGTTTGGTTGAGCGTTATTGTTATTGTATCTATTGTTAATCACATCTAACTTTTTATTTTATATCTCAAATCAAACCTGCTTTTTTAGTTGAAAATTATAATAAACATGCCAGGAACGCAGCGCAGCGGACGGCAAACGAAAACGACGACGACGACAAAAGTCCAAGCAGAGAAACAGCACGCGCGCTTGTAGGTATTGTCCGTTTCTCTCAAAGGTACACGCCGCGCGGCATTTCAGAATGTGCCGTAGACACTGTTGCCAGCGATTTTCTGCAATTTTAGTGTAATAAAAAACATACCCGTCATCAATGCCATGCAATTTGAAGAAGAAGATCAACAAAAACAAAACGCACAGTATGGGATTTGACAGCGCGCATTTGCCGAAAGTGCGGCTCGTCGTTTCGAGGCTGGTATGCCGCGTGTCTTTTTCGGGAATACGCGCAATAAACAGGCAGGCGAGCAAGCTCGTGAGAGAGTTTGAACCTGAGAGAGAGCACGTGCGTGTACGAATTGGAATCGTTGTTAGGTAGCCCCTTACAGCTGGCCGCGCAAAAATGGTCAGTTTTTGGCGCTAATAACTTCGCGGGAAAAAATCCTAAAAATATGGTGTCTTCGGGAAAGTTGTTCTAAATTTAATGAAGGTTCTACCTCTGAGAAATGGTAAGAATCGCATAATTATGGCGCCTTACACAGGTAAAAAGTAAAACAGTTGCTTTTCTCCATACATTTTGACGATTTTTCCCATACAAACTTAAAGCGATTGGGGTTCCCGTGGTCAGAATGAGCTCAAATTTGGAATTTTGCCTAGTGATGGGTCAATATTTGATTTCAGGGGGTAGCCTCAAAAAGCCTGGATTTGGACGGAGGTCCTTCACGTATACATATCAACTCAGAATCATGTTCTGAGCAAATGGCTGTGTGGATGTGTGTAGGTGGGTGGACAAAAAAAAATTGTCACTCGATTATCTTAGGACTGGATGAGCGGATTTTGACCGTATAAGTCTTTTTCGAGCCGTCTTGGGGTTCCATAGGTCTCTATTTAAAATCAGCAAGTTTAGTTAAGTACTTAAAAAGTTATGCTAAAAAAACGTTTATGGCGTATGTTCGGAAGATTGTAAAAAGGGTGGTTTTTGCAAGAAAACCTACCATGTTATACATTTTCAGAAATGTATTGAAAAGATCTTTACCATGAGCCCAAAACATCGAAGATTTGACGACCCTATCAAAAGTTATTAGCACTTAAGTGTTATTTATATCACTAGCGTGCCCAGGGTGGGGCAACATGGGGCAGTTGCCCCACCATCCTCGGAAATTTGTTCTAAAATTGGGCAGGGGGTGTCCATAAACGACGAAATTTTCAAAACTCTAATATTTTTGCCCCACCTTCCTTGAGGACCTGGGCACGCTAGTGATTTATATACCTTTCGGAGGATCTCAGATATTTCGATGAAAATGACGTCCGGGTCCCTAATGCGACCCGTCGATAGTTAGATAATTGAAATACCTTTCAAATGAGCCTGAAACATTGAAAATCTGACAACCATATCAAAAGTTATTAGATTTTAAGTGTTATTTATACACTTGGGGGCCCCCTGGGCCTTGTCAAGTCAAGGGGCATGATTTGATCCTAGTGCATTAGTTAAAATTTGGGTAAACATTCTTTTTTATAAGCACTATGGACACCACTTCATGCTACGAGAACTCGCTTTGCCGCAGCCCCAGGGCTTAAGCGTTGACCGATAAGCTGTCTTCGTGAACTAGGTAGTTCTCCGATAGTGAAAATATCACAATTGCACAAGACACCGCTGCTTCTGTGACTTTTTCACTATCACAATGTGGGATTTAGGTCGGGACTTCAGGATAGAACAATTGATTTGTTGCTTAGCATTAGCATTTAAAATAGATCTGTATCCTTTCCAAATCTTTTGATGTTAAATTTTGTTGCAATTATTAAGTTAGAGTAATGCTGTCAATATACTTTGATGGATGTAGAATACTAGGCATTCTTTTATGTCAAATTGTCCATAGAGTCTCGATCAATCAATAATGTAATGATATCGGACAAAATTCGTTGATCTGTTGAACTAACGGTTTTCGGATTATGGTTGTATCAACCATTGTTGCGAATCGAGGAACTACGGATCTTTTGACGTAAATGGTCATATCTTTTTCAAATCGCGATTATGTCCTATTTGTATATCAGTTCATAAATTTTTATTGTTTTTGATAAAAGTAGCACTACAACAGTTAAAGGAATGTTTAGTTTTGAACATTAAGTTTAGAGGATTTTAGATTAAAGTTTAGATTTTCAATCCAAAGTAGTTAGCAAATGAATAGTTGGACTTAAATGAATAGTTGAATAAGTTGGACTTATGAATAACACACAACTGTGCATTTATTCTAGAGTCAGATCCATACAGCGTCAGTGTTTATTTGGTCGAAGTGTACTAATTCATTGGCAGATCTGATTCTAGTTGTAATGTACGACAAGACTACTGACGGACGTGACAGGACGAGGGCCCAGTTTAGAGGTTTCAACGATGTGCGGCTGGACCACCCCAAAAAAAAAAAAGTGATATTTATACACTTGGGGGCCGGATTTCAGATATTTTGATACAAATATTGTCTGAATCTTCCATGCGAACTATCGTTGGATAGGTTTTTTTTTATCAGAACTTGCCGATGAGCCAGAAATATTGAAGGTCTGCGCACCCTATCAAAAGAAATGGGTAAATTAATTTGTTAAACATGTTATGGGAGAATGTTGCTATTTTTACTGAATGTATTGACTTTATGAATGTGAGGAAGGTTGATAAAGTAACGTTTTTAAATAAAGGTTGTCGGGCTATCCAGGTTTTTAAGCGAAGATGGCGTTCGAATGGTGAACTCCCAAATGTCAAAATCGTGCCGTAGCACCAACATTAGAAAATAAAATGTGGCTGTCATACATGGCACATTTTTTTTTCGTAATGTTGGTACCACTGCGTAGTTTTGACATTTCGGGCGTTCACCATTCGAACGCCATTTTCGCTCAAAAACCTGGACCTCTCCGCATAATCAAATACCAAAGGTGAAACTGTCGAAATCATAAGAAAATTATTTCTGGTATGGTTACCATTTGTGATATTGTTGATATAATGTCACGATCATATAACAAAATTAAAATGGTACTATTTCCCGAATTGTTACACTTATCTTGACATATTCGAATGGTTGATTTTTTTCCTACAATTTAATGAACGGTATCTATTCGTCATACGATTAGGATGGTTCGAAACAGCTATTGTTAGAACATAATAGTACTGTAGCCGGTATGATACAAGTTATGATACTCGGTATGATTTAGTCAAAGAAACCTAAGCGGAAAATTTCCTAAATTTCCTAAGTCCTAATAATTGAAACAATTGCACAACAATTAATGGTACGATATACTTATTCCTACATATGTTTGGTATTATTTCAAACAGTTTTTGTATGATTGAGCCAAAAATGAATTTTAGCGAAAATTTTCTTAAGTCCCGATGATTCAAACAATTGTTCAACAATTCATGGAGAAATATAACTTTTCGCCATATGGTAAGGATTTTTCGGAACAGCTATTGTTAAAACATAAGGGTACCATAGCCGACGTAGTATTTCCAACTTGAAGCTCAGCGAAAAACTCTTAAGTCCCAATAATCCAAACAATTGTACAACAATTCATGGAACGATATAACTGTTCGCCAAACGCTTAGGATTATTTGAAACAGGTATTGTATGATTGAGCCAATTGAACTACAGCAAAAAAAAATCCTAAGTCGAATAATTCAAATAATACTTTAACAATTCATGGAACGATATACCTGAATTCATCGAAAATTTTCCTAAGTCCCAACAATTCAAACCATTGTTCAACAATTCATGGAACGATATACCTGAATTCAGCGAAAATTTTCCTAAGTCCCAACAATTCAAACCATTGTTCAACAATTCATGGAACGATATACCTGAATTCAGCGAAAATTTTCCTAAGTCCCAACAATTCAAACCATTGTTCAACAATTCATGGAACGATATACCTGAATTCAGCGAAAATTTTCCTAAGTCCCAACAATTCAAACCATTGTTCAACAATTCATGGAACGATATACCTGAATTCAGCGAAAATTTTCCTAAGTCCCAACAATTCAAACCATTGTTCAACAATTCATGGAACGATATACCTGTTTGCTATATAGTTTGTATGTAAAGCTAATTTATTTTCGTGATAATTTTTATAAGTCCAAATAATTTAATCAATTGATTGACCATTATCAGAACGATAACTGTTCGCCATGTGATTGGTCTATAATTTATTTGTATGGTTCTACCATACATGTTACGATATATTTATGATAAATTTTGAGGCCACATTTCATAATAAAATGCATTTTAAACCGCCAAACGTAATGTAAGTGAGATAGCTCAATTAGATAAGGCGGCAGCACCACGAAAGAATCAACAGGAGACATCATCATCAAGCGGTATCAAATCCCGGACATTACAAAAAAAAAACGCTCACCATTAATAATCATATACTTACCATTCCCGTTAAATCCATAGTTCCCAGAACATTTGTAAAGTTTATTTTTGGCCCCCTTTTCAAATGGTGTCGGTAAGTGTCGGTAAAGCAGTTCACCATTTAAAATCATATTTTATTAATTTGTGGTACGGTTCACATAAAATAAGAATTGAACAGTTGGGGGTAGGGTATGACTATGATCCACGAAAAAAATCCCTTGTAAAAATGTATTGTAACATTACCTAACGACCTATTTAATAAATTGTAGGATTGTTTGGGGAATGGAAAATGTACGGTTGCACCCCGAGTCTGTGGTTGACAGAGCAGCGAGTCAGACGTGCGTCCCTCACACACCAAAAAAAGTGCTTAAAAGTGCAAAAATGCCTCAGGGCAAGAAAAAGAGGCGGTCCTCACCAGCAGGATCGGCAGATTTGAAGAAGCTAAAGAATGCCGAAGCGCTACCTGCAAAGCCAGGCAGTTTGGGCAAGGACGCTCAAAATTCGTTTGGAAACCAGTACGCTACCCTTCCTGTGGACGTGAACGAGAAGGAAGAATTTGAACGACGGGAAAAGTTGCCACCCATTTTTGTGAAAACATCGTCATCGGACTCGGTGCGAAAGTGGCTGACCGGATTTATCAAATCTGGTGCTTTACGAGCTTCCATTCGCTTGTGTGCTGATGGACTCAAAATTCTGCTACCTACCAGAAAGGATTACAACTACGTCCGGGATTTCCTGAACAACACAAAGATTGAATACTACAGCCATGACGATCCAGGTAAACGCCCCATGAAACAGGTCCTCCGTGGCCTGTACGACATGGATGTGAGTGTGCTGAAAGAAGAGCTCAAAACTCTGAAGTTGAACGTGATCGAAGTCTTCAAAATGACGAGACACAACAAGGACATCAAGTATCGTGATCAACTGTACCTGGTTCATCTCGAGAAAGGATCGACAACGCCGTCTGAGCTGAAGGCAGTTCGGGCAATTTTCAACATCATCGTGTCTTGGGAACGTTATCGTCCAGTGCACCGTGACGTGACACAGTGTTCGAACTGTTTGCAGTTTGGACATGGTGGAAGGAACTGTTTCATCAAGAGTCGTTGTGCAACCTGCGGAGGTGAGCACAAAACTCAAGCTTGCGTAACAATCAACGAGAACATCGAAGCGAAATGCTTCAATTGCGGCGGCGACCATTCTACCAAGAATCGTAGCTGCCCAAAACGAGCCGAGTTTGTAAAAATTCGGCAGCAAGCGACGACGAGGCATCAACCAAATCGCCGCAAAACACCACCAACTTTCACGGACGTGGATTTTCCTGCTTTGGCGTCACCTGGAGCGGGATCTGTTCGAGTGGTTCCAAATCTGCAGCCATTGCCGTTGAATCAGCGGCAAAAAGTTGCAGAGCATACAACACCTCCTGGCTTCAGTCAGCAACCGAGGGAAAACCAACCAGCATCAACGGATGAAGGCAGCAGTGACCTGTTTTCACCACAAGAACTTCTGAACATTTTCATCGAGATGACAACAACACTGCGTGGGTGCAAAACTCGCCAGGAACAAGTAAGAACGCTTGGAGCATTCATCTTAAAATACAGTTCGTAGTTCACTCGTTCTAGTGATTTTGAATAATTCAAAGAATTTTTATTTTAGTTTTAAGTTAGGATTAGTTGTTAAAGTGATTTTTTTTCTTTCTTTTTTTTACCCAAATGTATTCGATTAAATGCAAAAATGTAAAACAATTTGAAATAAATGAATGAATGTGAACAGTAATAATAAAACGAATAATACAACAAAGATGAAGAGCATTTAGCCATACCACTTAGAATGTAAATGAAATGTAATTATTATAAGAAAGTTCAATAAAGACATATTTAATTTCAAAAAAAAAAAAAAAACGGTTGCACCCTATTTGGTGTATTATTAAGATCATTTAGGAAAAATCATTCGACAAATGGTGACTGTATGGTTGTTGACTATGCGGGTCGCCCGCTCTTCTTTAGCGTGTAAAGTAAATATCGTTGTAATTCCAAACGATAAGTTTGGCCGCGGTTTTCCCCAACCCTGCGCGAAATAAACAAACCAAACGTCAGATTATTATTTTCCGATTTTAGAAGGAACGTGAGTTTCGTGGTTTTGCATCAAAAATCACAGAATTTGATTAATTTTCAATGTTAATTAGATTGATTAGAGTTATTTTTCAATAACATCTCACTAAGGTGCTCTTAAAGTGAGTATTGTAGTATTCTTTCTTGATAAACTTGGTTAAAACAAATAAAATTCCTTTCAGCCCATCTGTTTACGCAACACTCCCTCCGCAAGCCGGTCCCCACAATGTTCCTCCGTCGATCGGCTCCCGTCGTGGTCCGTTGCGGCCTCCGACAGCCACTATCAACGGTCGCCTCCCCACAGCCCCAAAAGTTGGACGATTTCCGCACCGGCGAATCGAACCCGGTCCGCCACAACCAGTCGCACCTGTCCCGCTTTTACACGATTCCGGCGGACGTCCGGAAGCAGATCTTCGCCCACGGTGGCTTTCCCAAGACGTACGAGAAGCAGATCAAGACGTTCAACGAGGCGTGTTTGATGGTGCGGCCGGCGGCTGTGGAGCTGATTGGCCACCTGAACGCGACGGATTTCCGCCGGCCAGCGAACCGGTTCGTGCTGTACGGGGAGGATGGTGCGGGGAAGTCGATGGTGTTGGCCCATTTGCTGCATTACGGGTTCTGCCAGGAGTTTGTGCTGGTGCACGTTCCGTGGGTTCCGAACTGGATGAAACGGGCCAAGGAGACGGCGATTTCGGGGACGCGGGAGGGATGTTTGGATTTGCCGTTGGACGGGGCGGCTTGGTTGGTGCACTTTAAGAACCAGAACGCGCCGCTGTTGGCCAAGTTGGACTTGAAGGTGAGCCGGGATTATGTTTGGAGCAAGCGTGAGACGACTCCGGCGGGGGCGCCGATGCTGGAACTGATTGATCATGGGATTAATCGAGCGAAATTTTCGTGTGATGCGATTGCGGCGTTGCTGGGTGAGCTGAAGGAACAATCGACGGCTGGTCGGGTCAAGACGATGGTCGTGATTGACGGATTTAACGCATTTTTCCATCCGCACACGAGGATTCTGACGGAGAATAAGGTCCGCGTGACGCCGGATAAGCTCACACTTACGCGACCTTTTCTGGACATTACCGGCGCCGATTGGTGCAATGGGGTGTGCATCGTGACCGTCGACCGGATGGCACTGACGGAGGACCGGATGGAATCGACGCTGCCGATGTACCAGCTGAGGCGCGAAGGCTTCGAACATTTGGATCCGTTTGTGCCCGTTCGGGTGGACAATTACTCGGAGGAGGAGTTTCACAGCGCCGTGCAGTACTACCTGAACCGGAAGTGGATCCAGATTACGAAGGACGGGTTCGACAAGGAGTTGGAGTTTTTGAGCGGGAAAAATCCGTTCAAGTTGATGCAGCTGAGTGCGAGTTTGTAATTGTAGTGGGAGAAATATAGTTTGAAAATCGGAGTTTGTTTGTTTGCAACCTTGAGAATGCGGTCCTTGAACCCCCCTCCTGAGAGTCCTGAGGGCGCTCTATCTTTTTCATGAAGGTGCAGCACAAATCGGCAACTCGGCGAATTTGCAAAATGCTAAGTTTCTCATGGGTCCTGCTGACTCGGCGACTACACACAACCCTCGGTACCCCGTTGGTTGGTCAAGTCAAACAAAAAAGTGACGAACTGCCATTTTTACACGGCGCTCACGCACACTATCAAAATAAACGTTTGGTAGTGTGTGTGAACTCCGTGTAAAAGGGGTGTCAAACTAAAAATTGACCCCGTTCGTTTGACAATAGTTGGTATCAAACCATCGGGGTTTGAGTGTATTATTTTTTATATGATAGATTAAATCTATTCGATAATATAAATTTTATATTATCGAGTATGCAAAGTAATAACTTGAAGCATGTATTAAATATTTCCTCAACTTTGAAATGATGTTAAAAAGAATCTTTAGCACATAATACCCCGACACTCCAGGCAATTTCCGCGCTGACCTAGTTCGCGATTGTCCCATAAAATACGGCACCTAAGTCAACCCTTCATGCAGTCACACTGTCATTGTCACGCTGTCACCCACCACCGCACCCGCCTACTACGATACACTAGAAAACGTGACACGCGTCAACGCGCAAAACGGCGCCCCCCCTCACGTCTGCCATCGAAGCAGGCGGCAGAAAGCTTTTCGCACACACTCTCTAGATTGGAAGTAATGTACTTTTCCTGCCCTGCCACTTCACTCTACCTCCAAGAAGCTTTTTTTTATTCTACTTTCGTGCAGAAAATATTGACTGCTTTATTAGTGCTATTTCCGAGACTTCACCAGGGTTGAAAAAGTTTCCCGAAGTCTTTAATGCGTTTTCCTTTGGAGAGCTTTCATCAAAGCAAGCGTACTCCTTTATCGCGTGCCGATTGAGTCGTGACGGAAGTCATATTATTATTCCGAGCAACGCATACTATGCTTGCTTGACACTTCCGGCGTTCGTAATCTCTGGAGGAGGTGTCAAAAGAAAATTCTGATGGTCGTAAAAAACGGCACTAAAGTGATATCTATGGCCCACACCAGGATCCATCCAAGCAGGCCTCGCGAATGAGGAAACGGGACGTTGCCATGGCGACCAACTCCGGAGTATGTTTTTTTTTTTTTTTTTAAATTTATATTTATTCTAATTTCTTTTCACATTCATTCAGTTAAAATATTATTGAGTGTCCAATCACAAACGATGACTTTTCACCTCAATTTTAAATACTAGCAACTTTCATTTATTCATGAAATATTGTAGCTTTCGCTATTCAGTGATTTCAAATGTAGGAGGTCCTACATGTACAAAAGGGAAAAGGGATACCTTAAAACTAACTTATAAACTATATAAAGAGCGGATCAATGCAGCTGAAGACTGCAATGATTTTTGTCGAAATGCATCAATTATCTTATTGGACATAACATCCAAAGTGTCAACTTCGGCTAATTGATGAAGTTCACTGGTGCTGAACCAGGGAGGAAGTTTCAGAATCATTTTCAGAATTTTGTTCTGAATCCTCTGAAGTTTTTTCTTCCTGGTTAAGCAACAGCTTGTCCAGATCGGCACAGCATAAAGCATGGCAGGTCTGAAAATTTGTTTATAAATTAACAGTTTATTCTTGAGACAAAGTCTAGAATTCCTGTTTATAAGTGGATACAAACATTTAATATATTTGTTACATTTAACCTGGATACTTTCAATGTGATCCTTGTAAGTAAGGTTTTTGTCAAAACCAAGTCCAAGATATTTCACTTGATCCTCCCACTTTAAATTTACCTCATTCATATTTATAATGTGATGACTTTTTGGTTTAAGAAAATCAGCCCTTGGTTTGTGAGGGAAAATAATAAGTTGAGTTTTTGCAGCATTTGGAGTTATTTTCCATTCTTTCAAATAAGAATTGAAAATATCCAACCTTTTTGGAATCTTCTTGTGATGACACGAAGGCTTCTGCCTTTGGCGGAGATGCTTGTGTCATCAGCAAAAAGTGATTTCTGACATCCTGGGGGCAAATCAGGCAAGTCAGAAGTAAAAATATTGTATAAAATTGGACCCAAAATGCTTCCTTGAGGGACGCCAGCACGTACAGGTAGTTGATCAGATTTGCTATTCTGATAACATACCTGCAGAGTACGATCCGTCAAATAATTTTGAATAATTTTCACGATATAAATCGGAAAATTAAACCTTTTCAATTTCGCAATCAAACCTTTATGCCAAACACTGTCAAATGCTTTTTCTATGTCTAGAAGAGCAGCGCCAGTAGAATAGCCCTCAGATTTGTTGCTTCGAATTAAATTTGAAACTCTCAACAACTGATGAGTAGTTGAATGTCCAAGGCGAAATCCAAACTGCTCATCAGCGAAAATTGAATTTTCATTAATGTGCGTCATCATTCTATTAAGAATTATTCTTTCGAATAATTTACTAATAGATGAAAGCAAACTAATGGGCCGATAGCTTGAGGCTTCAGCAGGATTTTTATCCGGTTTCAAAATCGGAATTACTTTGGCATTTTTCCAACTACTGGGAAAATATGCCAAATCAAAACATTTGTTGAAAATTTTGACCAAGCAACTTAAAGTTGCTTCTGGTAATTTTTTAATTAAAATGTAAAAAATGCCATCCTCACCAGGGGCTTTCATATTTTTAAATTTTTTGATAATAGATTTTATTTCATTCAGATCCGTATTAAAAATTCTATTGAAATTTGATTTTCAATAGGACTCAAAACATTCAAGTTGAAATTATGAGCACTCTCAAACTGCTGAGCAAGTTTTTGAGCTTTTTCTCCATTAGTTAATAGAATATTATCACCATCTTTTAAAGAAGGGATGGGTTTTGAGGTTTCTTAAGAACCTTTGAAAGTTTCCAAAAGGTTTGGAATAAGGTTTAATTTGTTCGACATCTCTTGCGAACTTTTCATTTCGCAGGAGAGTGAATCTGTGGTCAATAACCTTTTGCAAATCTTTTGAATTCGCTTCAGTGCAGGATCACGAGAACGTTGATACTGTCTTCGGCGAACATTTTCAGACGAATCAGAAGCTGAAGATCGTCATCAATAATGGGAGAATCAAATTTGACTTGGACTTTAGGAATAGCAATATTCCTAGCATCCAAAATTGCATTAGTTAAAGATTCCAAGGCTGAATCAATATCAGCTTTGGTTTCTAAAACAAAATCATGATTTAAATTATTCTCAATATGATGCTGATACCTGTCCCAATTAGCTTTGTGGTAATTAAACACAGAACTATTGGGTCTGGTAACTGCTTCATGAGAAAGTGAAAAAGTTACTGGAAGATGATCAGAATCAAAATCAGCATGAGTCACTAAAGGACCACAATACTGACTTTGATTTGTCAACACCAAATCAATTGTTGATGGATTTCTAACAGAAGAAAAGCAAGTTGGCCCATTCGGGTATAAAACCGAATAAAGACCAGAAGTGCAATCTCTGAACAGAATTTTACCATTGGAATTTACTTTTGAATTATTCCAAGATTGGTGTTTGGCATTAAAATCACCGATGATCAAAAATCGAGATCTATGCCGAGTAAGTTTATTCAAATCCCCTTTGAAATAATTTTTATTTTCCCCAGTGCATTGGAATGGCAAATATGCAGCTGCAATCATAATTTTCCCAAAAGAAGTTTCAAGTTCAATGCCCAAACTTTCAATAACTTTTAACTTAAAGTCACGTAACGTGCTATAAGTCATACTACGGTGGATAACTATTGCAACTCCACCGCCATTTCGATTCATTCGGTTATTAGTTATAACTTTATAATCTGGATCACTTTTCAAATAAGTGCCAGTTTTTAAAAATGTTTCGGTTATAACAGCAACATGCACGTTATGAACTCGTAAAAGTTGAAAAATTCATTTTCTTTCGCTTTTAAAGAGCGAGCATTAAAATTCATAATATTGATGGAATTACTTAGATCCATGATTAAACTTCAGGGTAAGAACAACATCATTCGCAAATTTTAATCCAATCTGGATTGCTTCCATCATGGATGTAGCATTACTCATTGTTTGAATCAAACCAAACAGTGAGTTTTGCAAAAAGTCATTTTTCAAACGTAACATCGCCGAGATCAGAAGATCCCAAAGCGTTGCCAGCAGAAAAATTTCAAATGAGATTTGAGGTACCTGCCCAATTTCAGAAAGATTGGTAGAGGATTTAAAATTCGTGGATGAACCCGAAACGACGTTAGCATAAGAAATGCCATTGTTGTTACCTAACTTTTCCACGGTAGAGGTATTTCTAGAATTGTTCGAGTGAGACAGCACGAACGTTTGATTTAAAGATGCAGGTACAACCTGACTTTGAGAAAATTTCGGTTTGGATTTCGGCTGATGCTTAGCACGAGAATCCAAAACCTTTTTCTGATGGGGCAATCCCAGAAATTTGATTTGTGATTTCCACCACAATTTTCACATTTAAATTGGGTGACTTCTTTCACGGGACAATTGTCCTTGTCGTGAGAAGAATCCCGCAAACCATGCATTTTGGAACCATGGCGCAATGATCAGTACCGTGACCGAATGCCTGGCAACGCCGGCACTGGGTCAGATTCTGGCCATTACCGCCATGTTTCTTAAAATGCTCCCACTTTACCCGTACATGGAACAAAAACTGAACTTCGTCCAAAAGTTTCAAATTGTTGATTTCATTTCTGTTGAAATGAATCAGATAAAATTGTGAAGTCAAACCAAAGCGAGAAATATTCCCGTTTGATTTTTTCTTCATTGGTATTACTTGGGATGGGGCAAAGCCAAGCAACACCTTAAGTTCGTTTTTGATCTCATCCACCGACAAGTCGTTGGAGAGACCTTTCAAGACCGCCTTGAATGGCCGAGCATTCTTGGTCTCATACGTGTAGAAATTGTGTTTGTGGTTTTTCAAATAACCAACAAAAGTTTGGTGATCTTGTAAAGATTCCATCAACAAGCGACATTCTCCTCTTCGACCAAGCTGGAACGAAACCTTCAAATTGCAAGTTTCCTTGCAATTCTTCAGTTGCGTTCGAAAGCTGGCCAAATCGGAGACGGAAGTCACAACAATTGGCGGAGCCTTTACTCGTTTCTCGACGGCAGAAGGCTCAGTACGAGGAGAAGGTTCCTTGTCATCAGTTTCGGATAAAACACCGAAACTGTTTGTCAATGGAATTGGAGGATTGACCTCACATTCAGAATCAGAATCAGACCTCAGAAGAGGCTGTTTTCTTTTTCTGTTTCCGTTAGCCGGTTTAGCGTTCAAACGCTTCACCGACGTAACGACCAAATCTTCAGAAGATTTGCGTTTACCTTTGTTTTGACGCATTTTGCAAGCAAAGTTCTCTTAAAAGATGGCTTCGTTTGTAAAATACAACAAAATTTCAGGCGGGGTTAGTCTTGAAAAGACTGTTTAGAATTTTGGAAAATAACTCAGGTAGTCTTTAAAAAGACTGTGAATTTTGTTTTGAAATAACTCTGAGCTTAGGTAGTAAAAATACCGCAGCTCTAGTGTCCGTTCACCACGAAGGTTCGCAAGACACTGACTCCGGAGTATGTGGGGATGCTTTCTTCATCACGAGCTGACAGCTGCTTCCGACTTTATGGCTGCTTTGACACGTGTCATTTAAATTAATTTAATTTGAGAAAAAAGAAAACATTTTCCCCTCTAAGAAATCACAACCTCAAAAGTGTCAACCGCCATCGTAACGCTGAGAGTCTGCCAAAAATCTGTTCAATTATGTGGCACAACGAAACCATTAACGAAGCGCGGTAGCAAGTTTAAATTACATTAATTACAAATTAACCCCTTTTTGCGTTACGTAATTTGTCACTTTTACACCCACACCAACTTTGGGACTGAAAAAAAAACGGGAAAATTTTGCCACTGAAGGCAAAGTTCTAATTTGTTTATTGCGATTCGTGTAAATTCTTTTTACTGAGCTATTTTTGTTTTACAATAAAAAAAAAATTGAGCTAATTATAAAAAATATCAAACACAACCAAACAAATCCTTCTAATTAGCAGCTCTTAGTAGGCGCTGCGCGTCACAGTTTCCATGGTTTTCCCCCCTTAAAACCTTCCCGAAGAGCCCGTTTTGCTAAAACACCTGAACTCGAGCACGTGCCGCGAAAGTTTCAATCATTAGCATTTAGATGGTGTCGATTATTTAGATTAAATTATTCAATTTCGAGTGCTGAGTGTGTTCCACGCGCTCAAAATAAATCTCTCTTCCTGGGGGGAAACCACGTGGTCTCGAGAATTCGTGCGGATCAACGTAGGCGCGGCGTTGATTGCGGCCGGGTCGCTGCTCGCGCAACTGTCAGATTTTAATTAATTTTAAACATTTTGAGAAAATTTGTTACTACCAGGTCGACAAAAGTGTAACCTCCGTCGAAAGGATCACTGAACTCCAAGCCGCCGTTTGTTCAAAGATATTTGTCGAGATAGAAACAAACATATACATATTCTGAATAGACCCGGAGGAAACCCATTCCGAAAGGGACTCTCTGACCTGGCATCACCACTAAATAATGAAATTCCTCGACGACCCGAAATCGAAATCGATGTGACATTTATCAGATAAAATGAAATTTTTATTGTCCCCCTTTTGAGCCTTTCCGATATTGTCTAAGGCCGGAATTTAGTGGTCTTTTCTGTTATCGATTCTTCGGGAGGGCAATAATAGTAAATTTGAACGCAGTTTCCTAATTCGTTATCGTTTCGAATGTTGGCAATCAAAGCAATCCTTGCCGTTTCAGGCTCTTTATGATGTTTTCGGAGCACGTGGTTATTGAGTGGAAGGAAAAATTAAACACAAAATTTTAACATTATGAAAGTCTGAAATTCTTAAATTCGAAAATTCGAAAATTCAAAAATTCAAAAATTCGAAAATTCAAAAATTCAAAAATTCGAAAATTTTAAAATTCTAAAATTCTAAAATTCTAAAATTCTAAAATTCTACAATTCTAAAATTCTAAAATTCTAAAATTCTAAAATTCTAAAATTCTAAAATTCTAAAATTCTAAAATTCTAAAATTCTAAAATTCTAAAATTCTAAAATTCTAAAATTCTAAAATTCTAAAATTCTAAAATTCTAAAATTCTAAAATTCTAAAATTCTAAAATTCTAAAATTCTAAAATTCTAAAATTCTAAAATTCTAAAATTCTAAAATTCCAAAATTCTAAAATTCTAAAATTCTAAAACTCTAAAACTCTAAAATTCTAAAATTCTAAAATTCTAAAATTCTAAAATTCTAAAATTCTAAAATTCCAAAATTCTAAAATTCTAAAATTCTAAAATTCTAAAATTCTAAAACTCTAAAACTCTAAAATTCTAAAATTCTAAAATTCTAAAATTCTAAAATCCTTAAATTCTAAAATTCTAAAATTCTAAAATTCTAAAATTCTAAAATTCCAAAATTCTAAAATTCTAAAATTCTAAAATTCTAAAACTCTAAAACTCTAAAATTCTAAAATTCTAAAATTCTAAAATTCTAAAATTCTAAAATTCTAAAATTCTAAAATTCTAAAATTCTAAAATTCTAAAATTCTAAAATTCTAAAATTCTAAAATTCTAAAATTCTAAAATTCTAAAATTCTAAAATTCTAAAATTCTAAAATTCTAAAATTCTAAAATTCTAAAATTCTAAAATTCTAAAATTCTAAAATTCTAAAATTCTAAAATTCTAAAATTCTAAAATTCTAAAATTCTAAGATTCTAAGATTCTAAAATTCTAAAATTCTAAAATTCTAAAATTCTAAAATTCTAAAATTCTAAAATTCTAAAATTCTAAAATTCTAAAATTCTAAAATTCTGAAAATCTAAAATTCTAAAATTCTAAAATTCTAAAATTCTAAAATTCTAAAATTCTAAAATTCTAAAATTCTAAAATTCTAAAATTCTAAAATTCTAAAATTCTTAAATTCTTAAATTCTAAAATTCTAAAATTCTAAAATTCTAAAATTCTGAAAATTCTAAATTCTAAAATTCTAAAATTCTAAATTTCTATAATTCTGAAAATTCTAAAATTCTAAAATTCTGAACATTTTAAAATTCTAAAATTCTTAAATTCTAAAATTCTAAAATTCTAAAATTCTAAAATTCAATTTTGCATTGTCCTACGTCGCTGCTTAACTTTTAGAAAGCTTTTGCAAACTACCTAGTTTCGGAATAATTTGGACTATTTTCTCAAAATTTGCCTAACATGAACGACTTTCGGAGGGTAAACAAATAAAAAAAATTAATTTAAAATATAAATGCTAATATATTGTTTGCCAAGGAATAATTTTGAAAAGGAATAATTTTGAAAAAAATGAGCCCTTATCTTCACTTTATTCCGAGCTACCATGCAGCGATTCCCAACAGGCCATGTCAAATTTATCCTCCTCATGCAAATCAGCCTGCTTGGATGAATAAAAGCCAGTATAAACGATCCCTTTTGGCAAGATTAACCCCTTTCTTGGAAAGAAAACTTTCCTTCAGTCGCATTGTATGAACACACTCGCACATCAAAGCTACCCGTATTTGCCGCGACCCTCTTATTCCCGCCTACTTTGACGTAAGTTTTGCGCATCAACTCGCTATGTTCCCGCGCCTCCTCTTCCCCGCCTCCACCAGCGCAAACACTCCAAACAGCACCCCAATCGTGACGAAGCTCACGCTGTACACGCTAAACTGGCCGCGCACGTCCAGCGCGAACCACCCATCGCTGTCGACGATGGCGAGCGTTAGCAGCGTTTGCGCGACCAGTCCGGCCATCGTGTTGATGCCGAAGACGAGCGCGAAGCTGTCGTCGGAGATGTGCTTTGCGATTTCGGCGCTCACTAGGGTGATCGAGAAGGCGTGCAGGACGCCGAACAGGGTGTAACCGGCGTAGGAGGCCATGAGCGTTGTGGTGCGCGTTGCCAGGAGCAGGCCACAGCCTTCTGCGATCGCGATGACGGATAGGCCGAGAATGGTATTTTGGGGGGTGAGGAGCTTTTGGGGAACGAATCCGGCGGCTAGGGCGACGAGGGAACCGGCTAGGGTGAGAATCGCCTCGACGGCGCCGTTCCAGAGCATCGTGTCTGGGCCGCCGATCTCGGACCAGAGGGCCTGGACGTAGGAGGTGATCTGGTAGTAGAGACATACGGCGAGGGAGTACCAGAGGCTGTACCGGATGACGGTGAAGTTGGTGTAGGCGGTTTTGAAGTGTGCCCAGAGGAGTTCGGAGGCTCGCGAGCAGGTCGATTGGGGCTTTGGGAGGTCCGTTTCTTCGTCCGTGGGAACTTCCTGCCGGTGGAAGTACATGCTGGCCGGGACCGGCGGTAGCATGAAGGCCCAAACCGTGGTGGCCAGTTGCGCTGGAATGATTTTGGTAAGAGAATCTTGAAGAAACTTTTGTATACTGATCATCGTTTACCTCCCAACGAGATGTAGTTCAGGCCGAGGTAGCCCGTAGCTCCGGAGTAGATCAACGCCTGCGAGGTGGTCGCCGCGACAAACCGGCCAGCCTGCGTCGCCGACCGGATGTGTGACGTGACCTTCTGGTAGTGTCGTCGATCCACCTTCGCGTAGATGTACGTCCAATACGCAATCTCCGCCGCCATATAAGTCCCGTAGAACACCTCCAGCACCTGCAACGCCCCAAGTGACCTCGCCAACACGAACATACTCCAAACCACGGTCCCCGCCAATCCCGCCACAATGATCAACGGCTTGTACCGGAAGTAGTCCGTAATCAGAAACACCACCACCAGCTGCGCCACGTACGAGTACGTCCCAATCGGGAACACGTCCTGCACGACCTGGTCCACCGTTACATTGTACCCGGACTCCGCCCCCGTCAAGTACTGAAACACGAACGGCTCACTCGGCCGGAACTCCTTCAAAAACCCAAAAATGCACAACACCAGCGAAATTTGCTGCCACTTTTCCATCGCGCCGAACTTCAACTCATCCAAGAGTGCCATGAGATAAGCCGGCGCGCTACTTGAACTCAACGAGTCTCAGTAGGCGGCGACGACATCTCGATGCAAGACGGCGGCACCCAGGGAAGCTGAAAACACGTGGTCGTCGCGAATGCTGCTCAAAACGAGTAGAGATTTTCTTTCGGTGCATCGCAGTAGGCCGCGATTGATAGGTTGCTCTCGCGCGAGTAATAAAAAAAACGATGTTTTGTCTTTAAATAGAACCGCTCAGCTGCCACCCGCGTGCGTGCATCTACAGTGTAAGGAGGAAAACTCTATTGAGCAGGGGGAAACGAGTTCATTCAAGAAATTTAGAGTAGAAAAAAATGAGCGATCTTCGTAGTAAACCATGGGAGATAGCATGCCATCTATTGTCCCAGTTGGAATGTTTACAATCTCATCCGAGTAGGCTGCATCGCTGGTCGTTTGAAGCATTTCTGTGATTGGTAAATCGTTCTAATCGTTGACATTTTGAGTTGAACAAAAGGGTTAAAATCTACACAAGAAGACTCTGCTTTTGCCCGAGCTTCTACTAGTCACAGCAGTCCATGGAATGTCAACGCACAGGGAAAATAATCTCATTAATTTAATTATTCTGCAAGGAATCACAATCGTACCATGCCGTTGCAGTTGTGCGCCCTAAGCATGCCATGATGGCTGAGGGAGCAACGAAGGTACAAGAAGCAGTTATCGTTTGCCATCAGCACGAGTTGTGCGAGAGCTTTTTGATGAATGGAAAGCAGCTTACTTGGATGCACTGCTTTTGACTGCTGCGGGAAAGCATGCTAATTAAAGTAAAATATTAGTTTAAATAACTAAAAGACAAGTGGAGATGTTCAGAACTGTGGTGAATTAGTATTTGTAGAACTTGTGAAATTTAGGATTTTGAAGTTTTAGATTTTTTGAAATTTCCTGATTTCTGAATTCTAGATTACTTTTTCAAAAAAACCAATGCGCCATGGATTCATATCCCACCTGCCCCAAGTGGAACCTTTTTTGCCATTTCTGAAACAATATTAGCATTTTTTGTAGCACTTTAAATATCGTTGCTTTAAAAACAAATTCAGGAAAAAAAATTAAATTAAAAAATTTAAAACCATAAAATAAATCACCAAATTATAAAATCTAGCGATTTTGTACTTGATAATTCTCGCCAAAATTTTACTCCGGAAAATGGAAACACGAAATTTCTATTATTTTCTTCTCTAAATTTCTCTAAACTAAAATATGACTCCGAAAATGATCCAAACTAAGAAAATGGCAAAAAAAATAAATAATTGAATAATTTTAAAGTTTAATAATTGAATAATTTGATAATTGAATAATTGAATAATTTAATAATTTAATAATTTAATAATTTAATAATTTAATAATTTAATAATTTAATAATTTAATAATTTAATAATTTAATAATTTAATAATTTAATAATTTAATAATTTAAAAATTTAATAATTTAATAATTTTATAATTTTTACGTTTTTTGAGTCTGTAAGTTTTGGCAATTTCAAATTATGAATTCTATTTTTTTATTATTTGAATATGTAAATTCTGATTAAAGTTAGTTGCAATGTACGACAAGACTACTGACGGACGCGACAGGACGAAGCCCAGAAAAAATGCCCTTGACAAGGTAGTTTTCATCTTTCATTTTCCAGTAAATTTACTTGATTTCCTTTAAATTTGAAATACATCAAAGTTTCCTTTTGTATAATTCTCAAATTAGTTTTTGATTGAATCATAATTTCAGATTTCCTTTATTCAGTTTTAAAGTTAGATTAACGTAACTGCTCATGTCATCCAAGTTCTTACTACTCACACCTACACTAATTTTCTTTCACCTTCCCCCTCCCGATCCCCTATATCTTCCGGTGGTGTTCATTTTGTATGCAATACTAGTTCGGCCACTACCCTTTTTTCCACAAGAAACCGGACTTGGACTGACTTGAGGCCGCGTCCCCCACCTTGCTCCGTAAAACGAAACGAAAACGAATATGTAAATTCTGATTTCCAGATTTCTTTTTTTTTATTTGAACCAAGATTTGAACATGACATTTCGCTTTTAGACGGTTATTATAGCAGATTGTTAAGTGGATTTCGTCATGTTGTGATAATTGGGAGTAGAATAAATTCTACTTGAATCAGAGTGGCAACAGAATTTTTCATTTTTTCAATAAACTAAAAATTTAAAAATTTCAATTTTTATATTGAAAATACTTAGAAAATCTAAAAAGTTTCACAGCTCTAAATTTTTGAAATTCTGTAATTTTTTGAATTTTGTTATTTTGATTTTAATAAAATTGCAGATGTTTTAAAAATAATGAGTTGTAATGTTATGTTAAATTTATAAAACAAATCGCAATACTTTTAAAAAAATCGCTCCTTGAAGATTATTTCGAAGTTTCGTATTAAGAAAAAAAAAACAATAATTTTTAGAAGAAAATTTTCTTCATTAACAACTTCTTAGAAATCGATGTTTTCGCACTCAACGAAAAAGATTGAATTTATTTAATTCCTGATAATATTTTCCTTTGTAAAATTGATAGAAATTCTATCGTTCTCAATTATTTTTTATCAAAATTGCTATCTGCGCGAAATCCGCGCCTAAGCAAAATTAGCCAGCAAATCCGCGCCAGATCTGTGCGATCCGCGCCGTCCGTTAGAGCCCTGTACATAGGACCTTTTGAAAAAGTAAGCAAGAATTAAAGAATTTTTGATTTTTGTACAGAATTTTGAAACTTGCAAACTGATAAACTTATTTTTTTTAATTTTCACATTTTGAAACCTTCAAATTTTAGAATCTTAGAATTGTAGTATTAGGTTTTACGGCGTGACGTCATTTGACAGCTCGTGTGCACTGTTTACATGGTCTTCGTCGATTGTCAAAATCGACGACCTCATCGAACTGTGCTAAGTCCATGTAAACAGTGCTAACCTCCAAATCGAGTCGGCGTAAAACCTAATTGTAGAATTGTAGCATTTTTGAATTTTAGAATTTTTATTTTTAGAATTCAATTTTTTTTGAAAACTATGTAGATTTATCTGGGTACCGTCATCAGGGGTGACATTGGGTGTGGGGGTGAGATTGGGTCATACACATTTCAGCACACCCCCGATGACGGTACTTAACATTGACGTCTGTGTTAGGGAAGTGTAAATTCGGAATATATGTTTTAAATGTAACAAAAATAAAACCCCAAAAAATCCATGTGCTACAATTTGGAGCATGAAATAATCGACATTCACGCTATCGCCGAAAGGGATTACAAAGGTTACCCAGACGGTTGAGAAATTTGCATACAAAAAAAACCAGCAACACGCAATCCAACCATGCAAAATGACGACCCTGTCCCGGTTCTCCCGTTGGCCATAAAAATAGGCTCTCTCAGGTTCATATGGCAAAAAAAAAGAATCTGCTGCTCCGGCCTTCCCGCCGATTAATCCCGTGGCGGGATCAGACAACAAGGAAAAAAGCTGTCTAATTTTACGAGCCCCGTATACACTTGCGCCATCCAAGTAGCCATAGGGGAGTCCGAACCCAAAATTTAAGTGTCCTGTAGCAACGTGGCTCACTTTCTCTCTGATGGATCGTAGCAGGCCGGACCCGTCGGCTTTTAATTGACTATTTCCAGGCTGATTAGATGGCGTTGAAATGTGTAATAAAAGTTTGGGCACTAAATCGAAAATCGTGAAGAAAGGAACACTCCATTTTCGCCGGCCTCTCGGGAGAGTTGCAGCAACTAAGTTCCGGATCAGGTTTTTGGGTTTTATGGCGGTCCGTGTACGGTTGGACGATAAGAGAAAAGTTTTGCAATGGAATTGGGGAGGACGGCACCTCTTGAATGAGGACATCATTGTGAAGGTGAGGTGATGCTTTTCCCGAAAAAGTTGTAATAAATTACTTTTGAGCGGTTTAATTTTATGTCGCCTGTGAAATTAGTACATTATTTCCTTACCCAAAGTGGACCAACTTCAAAACCCGGCACCGCTAACGCAGCAAGCGGTGCGAAAAGTTAATAAATTTCAACTTTGACGGCGAGCGTCACCTCGTCCCCAAGGCCTGCTGCGATGCGAATCCCAAGTGTCTAACGAGGCGTAAAAAAAAGAACATCGCTCTTTTTTTATTTCTCCAAATCGTTTCACGATTACGTTGATTATTGCTCTCTTTTTCTTTAAATCCGTCACGTCTTTTAGGGTAATCCCCACCCGCGGGAAAGTCAATCACCTTCGAGCTCACCGTCTCTTGGGGTGGAGGACATCTCGCGTGGGTAAACGAGATAACGCTTTTAATAGAAACTGTCAGCTTCGATTTGGCGTGTAATCAATGGGAAATAAATGAGGAGCTTCCTTTCTTATTTTATTTATTTTGGTAGAAAATGTGCGGATGCGGTATTTGTAGGAATTTTGGCAGCTTTATGTGGTTAAAGCACCAAGATAAAATCTATAGAAATGTATTCCAGTGATAATAAGATAGTAAAGAATTTTAACATTTTTAAAAATTATAAGAATTTTAACAATTTTAAAAATTCTAAGAATTTTGAATGCTTAGAATTTTCAGAATTTTAAGAATTTTAAGAGTTTAAAGAATTTTAAGAATTTTAGGAATTTTAAGAATTTTTAGAATTTTAAGAATTTTAAGAATTTTAAGAATTTTAAGAATTTTAAGAATTTTAAGAATTTTAAGAATTTTAAGAACTTTAAGAATTTTAAGAATTTTAAGAATTTTAAGAATTTTAAGAATTTTAAGAATTTTAAGAATTTTAAGAATTTTAAGAATTTTAAGAATTTTAAGAATTTTAAGAATTTTAAGAATTTTAAGAATTTTAAGAATTTTAAGAATTTTAAGAATTTTAAGAATTTTAAGAATTTTAAGAATTTTAAGAATTTTAAGAATTTTAAGAATTTTAAGAATTTTAAGAATTTTAAGAAATTTAAGAATTTTAAAAATTTTAAGAATTTTAAGCATTTTAAGAATTTTAAGAATTTTAAGAATTTTAAGAATTTTAAGAATTTTAAGAATTTTAAGAATTTTAAGAATTTTAAGAATTTTAAGAATTTTAAGAATTTTAAGAATTTCAATTTTTTAAAAAAATTTAAGAATTTTAAGAATTTAAAATAATTTAAGAATTTTAAGAATTTTCAGAATTTTAAGAATTTTAAGAATTTGAGGATTTTTTTTTAAGAACTTTAAGAATTTTAAGAATTTTAAGAATTTTAAGAATTTTAAGAATTTTAAGAATTTTAAGAATTTTAAGAATTTTAAGAATTTTAAGAATTTTAAGAATTTTAAGAATTTTAAGAATTTTAAGAATTTTAAAATTTTAAGAATTTTAAAATTTTAAAATTTTAAGAATTTTAAGAATTTTAAGAATTTTAAGAATTTTAAGAATTTTAAGAATTTTAAGAATTTTAAGAATTTTAAGAATTTTAAGAATTTTAAGAATTTTAGAATTTTAAGAATTTTAAGAATTTTAAGAATTTTAAGAATTTTAAAATTTTAAGAATTTTAAGAATTTTAAGAATTTTAAGAATTTTAAGAATTTTAAGAATTTTAAGAATTTTAAGAATTTTAAGAATTTTAAGAATTTTAAGAATTTTAAGAATTTTAAGAATTTTAGAATTTTAAGAATTTTTAGAATTTTAGAATTTTAAGAATTTTAAAATTTTAAGAATTTTAAGAATTTTAAGAATTTTAAGAATTTTAAGAATTTTAAGAATTTTAAGAATTTTAAAATTTTAAGAATTTTAAGAATTTTAAGAATTTTAAGAATTTTAAGAATTTTAAGAATTTTAAGAATTTTAAGAATTTTAAGAATTTTAAGAATTTTAAGAATTTTAAGAATTTTAAGAATTTTAAGAATTTTAAGAATTTTAAGAATTTTAAGAATTTTAAGAATTTTAAAATTTTAAGAATTTTAAGAATTTTAAGAATTTTAAGAATTTTAAGAATTTTAAGAATTTTAAGAATTTTAAGAATTTTAAGAATTTTAAGAATTTTAAGAATTTTAAGAATTTTAAGAATTTTAAGAATTTTAAGAATTTTAAGAATTTTAAGAATTTTAAGAATTTTAAGAATTTTAAAATTTTAAGAATTTTAAGAATTTTAAAATTTTAAGAATTTTAAGAATTTTAAGAATTTTAAGAATTTTAAGAATTTTAAGAATTTTAAGAATTTTAAGAATTTTAAGAGTTTTAAGAATGTTAAGAATTTTAAGTATTTTAAGAATTTTAAGAATTTTAAGAATTTTAAGAATTTTAAGAATTTTAAGAATTTTAAGAATTTTAAGAATTTTAAGAATTTTAAGAATTTTAAGAATTTTAAGAATTTTAAGAATTTTAAGAATTTTAAGAATTTTAAGAATTTTAAGAATTTTAATAATTTTAAGAATTTTTAGAATTTTAAGAATTTTAAGAATTTTAAGAATTTTAAGAATTTTAAGAATTTTAAGAATTTTAAGAATTTTAAGAATTTTAAGAATTTTAAGAATTTTAAGAATTTTAAGAATTTTAAGAATTTTAAGAATTTTAAGAATTTTAAAATTTTAAGAATTTTAAGAATTTTAAGAATTTTAAAATTTTAAAATTTTAAAATTTTAAGAATTTTAAGAATTTTAAGAACTTTAAGAACTTTAAGAATTTTAAGAATTTTAAGAATTTTAAGAATTTTAAGAATTTTAAGAATTTTAAGAATTTTAAGAATTTTAAGAATTTTAAGAATTTTAAGAATTTTAAGAATTTTAAGAATTTCAATTTTTTTAAAAATTTTAAGAATTTTAATAATTTAAAATAATTTAAGAATTTTAAGAATTTTCAGAATTCTAAGAATTTTAAGAATTTGAGGATTTTTTTTTAAGAATTTTAAGAATTTTAAGAATTTTAAGAATTTTAATTTTTATTTTGAGAATTTGAAGAATTCAAAATTTTTAAGAATTTTAAGAATTTTAGAAAAATTACAAGTTATTTTGTTTTTTTTTGCATTTAATTTTCCCCAGCGTCTCGTTTCCCCTTAACGCCCCCGCAAGAACGCGAACCGGAAGAGCGAATCGAAGTGTGACAACACGCACAGCAGCACCCATCTTCGATTGCCAGCGATAAATCGTGACCAATCTATGCCGATCACGTGGCGTTACCTTTTGCTCGATACGTTCGGAAGTGGTTGCCAAACACTCTTCTGTCACTCGGTTTTGAGGTTAGGTTTTGTTCGCGTGGTGCAAGACGGATATTCCAGGCACGTTCCAGACAATTTAAGTTTATTGGGTTTATTTATGTGGGGGGATGTTGTCCCAGCGAAGCAGATGTCCGTCCACCGGAACCGCTACCGTGGATTGATTACAAGCTCGGAAGCCGAACGTTTGCTGCGGTCCCGAAGGAGACCTTCGATTGACGTTTCGTTTGAGATAGGCCCTTTGGAAACGTTTGTCTAGGGAGGAACCCAAATTAGGGCCTAATTCTGTGCGAACGACGTCGCATCGCAGGAGGCCGGAATCGTGAAAGAAGGTGACTGATTGTTTATTGATTTGTGCGGTTCTGCCCTGGAATAACAGAGCACGGCAGTTGCCACCCCGCCTACTAAGAATAATGATGGTGGCGTTGAGGCTAAGGAAGAACACTGGTGAAGGATGGTCCCTTTTTGTTACATCATTATCGTGGTCGGCGTGGCTTGCTGCGATCATGGTAACGAGCTCATAATAACGGGCGTGAAGGAGACTAATTTTGGTTTTTGTGGTGGGTGAAGAGAGCGATTAAGCTTTAAGAGCGAGTCCACGAACAGGGCATACCCCTTTGTATGGGACGTCGTTTGGACCTCACCAATCTGCCTGAAATTTTCAGGGGTTGTTTGTACATATAAAACTAGCATCTGGCCAAAATATGAGCACTCTAGGTCAACGGGAAGTGGGGCAAATCGGGACACAAAGTTTGAAGGTTCAAAAACGTCAAAAATCGTAAAAGGCTGTAACTTGGGCAAAATTCAATTTAATTTAAAAATTCAAAATGCATCTGAAAGGGCTTAAAATGCAACAAAATGCAGGATAGAGCACCCCGATTGGTTAAATCTAAAGGGAGTTATTGACATTTTAGTGAAAAAATAGCACAATTTTCAAACTCAAATAAAAAAGTGTTCCATCCAGATATCAACTCGGTTCGACCTGCAGCTTGTAGGGGACATCTGGGACTACCATCTGAGACTGAGAACGCTTTGGGTAAGGCAGTAAAACATATTGAATAGACACTTTTACTTTTAGTGAATTTTTTGGATGTAAATTTTTGCTCGGGGGACCCCTTAGATCCTATTTTCTGATGATAATTTTATCATATTCGTGTTCCTGAGACAATTTCACAATAGAAACATGCATAAAAATGTTTATTTTCATCCATTTTAACCCTTTAAAAAATGAAAGTTAAAAAAATTGAGATGCTGCTTTTTTTTCTGGTGTCATCTAGTATCCTTGGAAACGAACTTGAATTTCAATAAATGTGAATCGAAGATTTTTTTTAACTTTCATTTTTTAAAGGGTTAAAATGGATGAAAACAAACATTTTTATGCATGTTTCTATTGTGAAATTGTCTCAGGAACACGAATATGATAAAATTATCAACAGAAAATGGGATCTAAGGGGTCCCCCGAGCAAAAATTTACAACCACAAAATTCACTAAAAGTAAAAGTGTCTATTTAATATGTTTTACTGCCTTACCCAAAGCGTTCTCAGTCTCAGATGGTAGTCCCAGATGTACCCTACAAGCTGCAGGTCGAACCGAGTTGATATCTGGATGGAACACTTTTTTATTTGAGTTTGAAAATTGTGCTATTTTTTCACTAAAATGTCAATAACTCCCTTTAGATTTAACCAATCGGGGTGCTCTATCCTGCATTTTGTTGCATTTTTTAAGCCCTTTCAGATGCATTTTGAATTTTTAAATTAAATTGAATTTTGCCCAAGTTACAGCCTTTTTACGATTTTTGACGTTTTTGAACCTTCAAACTTTGTGTCCCGATTTGCCCCACTTCCCGTTGACCTAGATAGCTCATATTTTGGCCAGATGCTAGTTTTATATGTACAAATAACCCCTGAAAATTTCAGGCAGATTGGTGAGGTCGATGCGAGATGGGTATGCTTTGCTCGTGGACTCGCTCTTAAAGTTGTGGTCGATGTTTTGTGGATTTCTCGCAAACTGATATTTTTTTCTTAAATTTCAGAAGTTTTGCTGTTAGCACAAACAAAAAACGGGAAAGCGTGAAAAGGATTGCATGCCCTCAACCATAAAAGAAGCCGGCAAACAAATTAGAAAGCATGACTGCGCTCTCTCTCACAGTAGCAGCAGTCATAATGCCAAAGCATGGCATGCTCGGATGGTTTGGCACGCGCGTAAAAAGCTCATTTCGGGCCTTGTAAATAGATTTACGACAAGTGAAAGAAGCGGCGGCGCGTTCTGTTCTGTGTTGACTGTCGGCGAACACCCCTCGAAGAATAAGAGCAACACGAAACGAGCAATGAAATGAATTCTTCATATAAATCAGCTTCTCTCCCCTTTTTGATGGGGGCCGCTGCGGATGCCGCGATGTATACTCACGCACGAACGCAAAGTATACATCCAGGGGTAATATCAATAATCCGTTCAGGGTCCCGGGTCCTTACAAAAGGCTTACTGCGTCCGGCCGCACAAAGCCTACCTTGACCATCTTCCCGCAGAGCAGCCTACTCGGACGTTCTGCTGTTCTGCCAGGAGGAGTAGTTCTCGATCTTTTTGCAAAAAAATTAAGATGTTATTTTTTTTTCTTGAATCCATAATGTTTCATACCAGTCTACAAAAAAGTCTCCATACAAATTTGGGAGCTATCCAAATGAGATTACTAGACATGCTTATTTTTAAAAATCTTTACATCTTGTGAAGGAGCTGACAGATTGCTTTATTATTTTCGGTAAAATTGTGGGCTCAAGTTAGGATTATTCTATCTAAAATTTAATCTAAAATCTGAAATCTAATCTTAAACCTAATCAAAAATCTAACTTCAAATCTTATCTAAATTTTAATCATAAACGTAATCTAAAATGTTAGCTAAAATATATCTAAAATTTAGTCTAAAATCTAATCCAAAATCAAATCTAAAATCTAATTTAAAATCTAACCTCAAATCTAATCTAAAATTTAATCTAAAATGTAATCTAAAATATAATTTAAAATATAATCTAAAATGTATTCTAAATGTAATCTACAATCTAATCTAAAATCTTATCTAAAATGTAATCTAAAATCTAGTTTAAAATCTAATCTAAAATCTAATTTAAAATCTAACCTCAAATCTTATCTAAAATCTAATCTAAAATCTAATCTAAAACCTAATCTATAATAGGTAATTCTCCACCAACTCACACGAAATTGGAAAAAGTTGCCCCGACCCCTCTTCGATTTTCGTGAAACTTTGCCCTTATGGATAATTTTGGTCCCTGATCACGAATCCAATGTCCATTTTTCGATATCTCGTGACGGTGGGGCGGTACGACCCCTTTCATTTTTCTGTTTTTTTTTACTAAGACACGTATTTCAGTGATTTGTACACCCAAAGTTAAAGAACGAGGGGATAGTCCTCTCGAAAAGAAACGTGTGTTCATTCGTTCATTGGAACAGTTCATCCTATTGAGTGGCTTATATGGACAAATGACCGTCACTTAGTCACCTAACCATGGTGGCCCATACGGCAAAGGCACGGTTCAATATGCCGAAGGTCTTGGGTTCGAGTCTCGGTACCGGTACTTTTTTTTTTGATAGATGAACTTTTTTGAAGATGAACCCATGAGTAAATTTCTCTCGGTAATTTTGTGATTTATCCTCTCAGTCCGCACACAGTACCATTTTACTACCGAATCGTGCTCTTTATCCTCTCGTATGCCGATGTCCAGTTCTGGGTGTAGAAATTTGGTGTCAAAGGGACTTTTGTGTAAAATACATACAAAAGTTGTACATGTAAACCCCTTATGTCTATATATCAAAATTTTTGTTTTTTGTCTGCTCTACAACTTTGTAGAACATTGTCATACTCTAAAAAATAATCCTGCAAGTTAGAAAAAACACGAAATCTTAAAATGAAATTTTTTGTTCTAAATGAAAAAATGACCCTTCTGGGTCAATGTAGATTCGAAAAGTACATGAAATTGCCCATAAAATGACATGTCTCACGATTTTTGACAGTTGAGTAACGGGAACCATTTCAGTGATTTTAAAACTATTTTTTAACTTTTTTTTTGGAAAAATTCGTTTTTTTTCGGAATTTTGAGTACGCCATCAAATCGGGCATCTAATTTTACACAAAAGTCCCTTTGACACCGCCCACCTTCACGAAATATCGAAAAATGGACCTCGGATTCGTAATCAGGAACCAAAATAACCCCTTAGAGCAAAGTTACTCGCAAATCGAAGAGGGGTCGGGGCAACTGCTGTTTGAGTTTTGATCTAAAATCTATTCTAAAATCTAATCTGAAATCTAACCTAAAATCTAGTCTAAAATCTAATCTAAAATCTATTCTAAAATCTAATCTAATCTCATGCGGTCTAATAAAATCAAATCTAACCAATCGGCTGTGTTAAGCTACAAATTTTGATTTCATGCAACTTTTGTACTACGGTATAGTGGTTTGATATTTTTTATGGAACTTTATAAATAGCTTTTCAGTGCAAATTCTTTAGTTTTCCCAAAATTGTTTGTTTACAAATGTAATGTCATCTTATCTTATCAAATTTAATTTTATTGAATCTAATCTAATTATATCTTATCAAATCTAATTTTATCTAATCTAATCTTATATAATTAGATCTAATCTAAATTGATTTAACCCTATCTAATAATTTCTTATCTTACTCTGGGAAGCCTTAGTTGCTAAATTACTGCCCAAAGCAAATGCAGTACATCCGAGAACAAAAGAAAATGTATAACATGCATTCATGCGGCCAGCCCTACCGCGTTGTGTTTACCGCAGAGAGGATTCTGTGAACGGATCACATTTTACGGATTTTTTTCATAAATTCTTGCTAAGTTAATTTTTTTTAAATGTTGAAATACGTAAAATTTTCGATATGTTTTAGGCTGAACTTCAGGTAGATTTAGGAATTTAATTAACCCCCTGTTTAACTTAATTTTATCAAAAAATATGTTTTAGAAATGAAACTTAACATACACATTTTTGTTTATTTGTTTTTGCGCAAAATCTGTTATTTTTTTTTGTGAAGCAAACAATCATTTTGCGAAAAGGCAGAGATTTTCCGAGAGCCTTAAATGATGGCAGGGCTACAAATGAAACAGGAAATTGTGGAAGCGCTGCGCCTCCGGAATGATTTATCTTCTTGGAGGAGCCCTTTACGGCGATGGTGGTAGGCACAATTGAAGTGCAAATTTATCATCTGCACAAAACGCGGGTGGCAATAATTTCGGCACCGGAAAAGATGTCGAGCGATAAAATTAATGGAAACTTGGGCCGGTAAACCGATTACGGGGTTGTAACAGCTTTCGGTTATGACTTTTTCAACAGCTTCAATGGGTTTGGCAATCTGGCAACACTGGCCAGATGAGGAGGCCAGCGTTGCCAGGAATTAATTACTTCTGTTGTTTGCGTCCAATTAGCGCAAAACCGCGTAACATTCCAACAAGTACCTACTTGGCTATTCACTATATTCATCACTTTTGACGGTTGATTATGTTTCGCCTACTATGATGAAGACGCAGCATCGCACATCTTCCTGTTTTGTCCGCCAGCATAATCATCGGATTACACACACACACACACGTGTGTGCTGTGACCTGGTTGTTGAATGTGAAACTACACGCCCTCGCGGATGTTTTGATAAGGGGAGACCTTGTCGGTATCACTATCTTGGAGCAAGTGTTGATCCCAAGAGGATTCGCTTTAGCGTCGCCGTCGTTTGTCGTCTTTGTCGGCAGGCTACATCATAATCATCGTAGCAGGCGACGTCATTAACGTAGTGGGCGGTGGAAAATGGTGGTGTTGACACTGTCGCAGAACCACGTGGGGCTGATGAGAAGGGGGGACACGACGCAGTAGGCGGTGGGCGATGTCAATAAACAGAGAGTGTTGGATGGTTTTTTTTTCTTCGTTTTATCAGGTCTGTTTCAAGTTTTAATGACTGCGACTCCAAATATAGCTTCTTTGGGATATTTGACTCAAACGTCATTTCAATTTTGCCAGTTTTGTCAATTTTGAGAATTTTGAGAATTTTGAGAATTTTGAGAATTTTGAGAATTTTGAGAATTTTGAGAATTTTGAGAATTTTGAGAATTTTGACAATTTTGAAATTTTTTGTCAATTTTGACAATTTTGACATTTTTGACATTTTTGACAATTTTGACAATTTTGACAATTTTGATAGTTTTGACAATTTTGACAATTTTGACAATTTTGACAATTTTGACAATTTTGACAATTTTGACAATTTTGACAATTTTGACAATTTTGACAATTTTGACAATTTTGACAATTTTGACAATTTTGACAATTTTGACAATTTTGACAATTTTGACAATTTTGACAATTTTGACAATGTTGACAATTTTGACAATTTTGACAATTTTGACAATTTTGACAATTTCGACTATTTTGACAATTTTGACAATTTTGACAATTTTGACAATTTTGACAGTTTTGACAATTTTGACAATTTTGACAATTTTGACAATTTTGACAATTTTGACAATTTTGACAATTTTGACAATTTTTACAATTTTGACAATTTTAACAATTTTGACAATTTTGACAGTTTTGACAATTTGACAATTTTGACAATTTTGACAATTTCGACAATTTTGACAATTTTGACATTTTTGACTATTTTGACAATTTTGACAATTTTGAAAATTTTGACAATTTTGACAATTTTGACAATTTTGACAATTTTGACAATTTTGACAATTTTGACGATTTTGACAATTTTGACAATTTTGACAATTTTGACAATTTTGACAATTTTGACAATTTTGACAATTTTGACAGTTTTGACAATTTTGACAGTTTTGACAATTTTGACAATTTTGACAATTTTGACAATTTTGACAATTTTGACAATTTTGACAATTTTGACAATTTTGACAATTTTGACAATTTTGACAATTTTGACAATTTTGACAATTTTGACAATTTTGACAATTTTGACAATTTTGACAATTTTGACAATTTTGACAATTTTGACAATTTTGACAATTTTGACAATTTTGACAATTTTGACAATTTTGACAATTTTGACAATTTTGACAATTTTGACAATTTTGACAATTTTGACAATTTTGACAATTTTGACAATTTTGACAATTTTGACAATTTTGACAATTTTGACAATTTTGACAATTTTGACAATTTTGACAATTTTGACAATTTTGACAATTTTGAAAATTTTGACAATTTTGACAATTTTGACAATTTTGACAATTTTGACAATTTTGACAATTTTGACAATTTTGACAATTTTGACAATTTTGACAATTTTGTCAATTTTGACAATTTTGAAAATTTCGACAATTTTGACAATTTTGACAGTTTTGACAATTTTGACAATTTTGACAATTTTGACAATTTTGACAATTTTGAAAATTTCGACAATTTTGACAATTTTGACAATTTCGACAATTTTGACAATTTTGACAATTTTGACAATTTTGACAGTTTTGACAATTTTGACAATTTTGACAATTTTGACAATTTTGACAATTTTGACAATTTTGACAATTTTGACAATTTTTACAATTTTGACAATTTTAACAATTTTGACAATTTTGACAGTTTTGACAATTTGACAATTTTGACAATTTTGACAATTTCGACAATTTTGACAATTTTGACATTTTTGACTATTTTGACAATTTTGACAATTTTGAAAATTTTGACAATTTTGACAATTTTGACAATTTTGACAATTTTGACAATTTTGACAATTTTGACAATTTTGACGATTTTGACAATTTTGACAATTTTGACAATTTTGACAATTTTGACAATTTTGACAATTTTGACAATTTTGACAGTTTTGACAATTTTGACAGTTTTGACAATTTTGACAATTTTGACAATTTTGACAATTTTGACAATTTTGACAATTTTGACAATTTTGACAATTTTGACAATTTTGACAATTTTGACAATTTTGACAATTTTGACAATTTTGACAATTTTGACAATTTTGACAATTTTGACAATTTTGACAATTTTGACAATTTTGACAATTTTGACAATTTTGACAATTTTGAAAATTTTGACAATTTTCACAATTTTGACAATTTTGACAATTTTGACAATTTTGACAATTTTGACAATTTTGACAATTTTGACAATTTTGACAATTTTGACAATTTTGACAATTTTGACAATTTTGACATTTTTGACAATTTTGACAATTTTGACAATTTTGACAATTTTGACAATTTTGACAGTTTTGACAATTTTGACAATTTTGACAATTTTGACATTTTTGACAATTTTGACAATTTTGACAATTTTGACAATTTTGACAATTTTGACAATTTTGACAATTTTGACAATTTTGACAATGTTGACAATTTTGACAATTTTGACAATTTTGACAATTTTGACAATTTTGACAATTTAGACAATTTTGACAATTTTGACAATTTTGACAATTTTGACACTTTTGGCAATTTGGACAATTTTGGCAATTTTGACAATTTTGACAATTTTGTCATTTGTTCTATTATTTTAGTATTTTGTTTTGAAATTTTCATCAAAACAACTTCCTTACAACTCTCCTAACTGTCCAAATCAGACGCACTGTCCGCCCAATATGATTAAGGTTGCCAAGATTTCTCTATGTCAGTCAAAAGTTAACTCTCCCAAACAAAAGAACATCATCATCTCACACAAAACTCAAGAAACTTGCCCTGTCTGACAGTCACTTCCAACCCCTAAAAACTTTTAATGATGCCAAAAAGTACACCATCGCCTACTTGGATCAACTTTTCCCTCAACTCCCCTTAGGATCGTCTCCGGATAACGTGGTTGGAATAGTTTGGCCAAATTAGTGACTAACCTCATGGCCTACTGGGGTCAAATGGAATCAACAACCACAGCGTGGGCAGACCGCCACGGGGGTGGTGAAACACTTCCCGGAAGCGGGAAATTATTTTATCCGATAAGGCACCTGTGCGAGAGGGGTTGCTGGGAAATTATTTTTGCGGGCGATTAAGACGATAAGTTATGGTCGAACATGTGACTCTCGCTAAATTGCCGGAATAATCCAGCCAGCCATGTTTGTTTGTGGCCCCTTTTGGACTTGGTAATTATTCGGAAGGAAAGATTACGGCAACTGTGCTGTTGAGCTACCCTTGTCAAAGTAGTCCTTGATCTCGGTGAGGAAGAACAACTTTGTCGAGTTCCGACTTCGTCGTCGTCTGTCGAAATAATGATCCAAGGAGGCGCTCATAAAGTGCCAACGATTATCAGCGAGAACGTGGCGAGTGGCAGACCCCTCGGGAGGAAAGGCCACCCTCTAGGTAATCATGGCCTCCCTTGTTATTGGTGCTTGACATTTGCTTGTGCGGTGAACCATCAAAGTAGGTTGTGTTGGCCGTTTGTATGCTTGTGATGGATGCAAATAAAATTTTGCTTATAATTAGTAGACGTGGTTGCTTTATGGCTCAACTTTATGCTGAAATAGCAGCTTTACCGAGTGGTGGCACTTACGAACTGTTGTTTGAGGATTTATGCTTAAATTATCAGCTTGTTAAGTTTTCTTGGGAGAATCTTCACCTAAACACATAAATTAATGATCTCGCTGGAAATTTAAACAAGAAAGAAAAGAAAATGGCAACCTCTTGATTTTAAATTCCATTTACTGGAACGCAAATCGAAAATAAAATTGGGAAAAAAAAACTCCGCACAGTGAACACAACTCCCCGGGGCGATTTATCGCCCCCACAAAGCGTCCATTTGGACAAAAACAATTTCAGATATGCTAAAAAACGGGCTTGCCCACTCCAGCTACTCCCACGCTATAAGAAATAGAAACCGAAATCCCTTTTTGGACCGAGAACGGATCGATCAAAGCTGGCTTTGTGTTATTTTTCTTCTGTTTCTGGCTACTGATCTGAATCAAGGATGCAAATGGGCTTAACGGGTTTTTTTTACTATTTTTTTTAAAATTTTTTTAAAATTTTTGTCAATTTTGACAATTCTGGCAATTTTGACAATTTTGACAATTTTGACAATTTTGAAAATTTTGAAAATTTTGAAAATTTTGACAATTTTGACAATTTTGACAATTTTGACAATTTTGACAATTTTGACAATTTTGACAATTTTGACAATTTTGACAATTTTGACAATTTTGACAATTTTGACAATTTTGACAATTGTGACAATTTTGAAAATTTTGACAATTTTGAAAATTTTGTCAATTTTGTCAATTTTGTCAATTTTGAAAATTTTGACAATTTTGACAATTTTGACAATTTTGACAATTTTGACAATTTTGACAATTTTTGACAATTTTGACAATTTTGACAATTTTGACAATTTTGACAATTTTGACAATTTTGACAATTTTGACAATTTTGACAATTTTGACAATTTTGACAATTTTGACAATTTTGACAATTTTGACAATTTTGACAATTTTGACAATTTTGACAATTTTGACAATTTTGACAATTTTGACAATTTTGACAATTTTGACAATTTTGACAATTTTGACAATTTTGACAATTTTGACAATTTTGACAATTTTGACAATTTTGACAATTTTGACAATTTTGACAATTTTGACAATTTTGACAATTTTGACAATTTTGACAATTTTGACAATTTTGACAATTTTGACAATTTTGACAATTTTGACAATTTTGACAATTTTGACAATTTTGACAATTTTGACAATTTTGACAATTTTGACAATTTTGACAATTTTGACAATTTTGACAATTTTGACAATTTTGACAATTTTGACAATTTTGACAATTTTGACAATTTTAACAATTTTGACAACATTGACAATTTTGAAAATTTCGACAATTTTGAAAATTTCGACAATTTTGAAAATTTTGACAATTTTGAAAATTTCGACAATTTTGAAAATTTTGACAATTTTGTCAATTTTGACAATTATGACAATTTTTACAATTTTGACAATTTTGACAATTTTGACAATTTTGACAATTTTGACAATTTTGACAATTTTGTCAATTTTGACAATTTTGACAATTTTGATTTTTTTGTATTTTTTTCGAAAAATATAAATTTGACCATTTCAAAAATGTATTCGCCGTAACTTAGTCTAACCTGCCCATTGGCCTCACAATACAATAATAAAGAAATACGAAACCGAAAAAAAAAGTCAAGGCTTGCTTCGTTACACCCGAAAAAGGGATTAACTCTCCGTTCACTTCAGGGTGATTGCTTATTTGTATTACCCAAGAATCGAAAAAAAAGAAGGAGAACTTGATCTTTTCTCGGGAGACAAAGGTAGTTGCTTATTTTGTTTCTTTTTTTTTGAGGATACTGAAATTGGGGAGCAGACGAATGACGTATCAGAAGATGCCTTAAGGAGTGATTCCAACTTCCGGAAAGTTGGAGCTGGAAATTGGTATCGTTTTTTTGGCAACTTTTGAATCCCTTTTCATGAAACTTAAAATGAGACGATTTGCTTGTCTTTCATTTTTGACTTCGTTTTTTTAAGTTAATTGGAAAAGGATATTTGTTCAGCTGTCAAAATGTTTAGTCACTTCTCAAAATTTCATCTTATCTCTTGAATGCTTTCGACTTCCCAATTTCGAACAATTTAACAACCTCAATTTAAAAGTCTTCGTGGAAGCCTTCTCCCAGCCAGACTTCTTCTTACGGGGGAGAAAATAACCATGACCTGCGACCGCACGCCTTGAACTTGCCTTCTGTCAGCAAAACAAGATAAGCCGCTTTGCTCCGTTGCCACTTCGTCTGCTACGATGCTGGTTTTCCTCATATTTCCCGCCCCAAGCCTTGTGGCGCAATTTTATAATGATAATAAATATGGCTGCCGAGTTGATCGCCATTGTGGCGGTTTGTTTGTTTTTCTTTGCAAGCTTTCTTCCTCGGGAAATTCGCAAAGCTGCCTTTCCAAGTTTCATGAAATGCATCCGTGCAATTTAGCGAGCATCAACGCGGCATGACAACTTTCCCGAAGGGCCCATCAAAGTAACCGCGCGCTGTAATTGAGCTGTTTCGAAAGTCGTTGAAACAAGCATTATGGGCGTTCTTGGGACACCAGCTTGCTGCGATCCCCCGTCTAGGCAAATTGCAGAACAATCGTCTCGTTCCGGGTGAGCAAAAACGGCCTACTAGGCGAGAAAGAATAGGGCCCAACTCGTATCAATCATCGTCCATCTTTTTTTTTCTTTCCTCTTCTTAAAGGGCCCAACTTTTGCGACTTTTGAAAGTAAAAACAAATCTCGGTTAGACACCAGCTGTGCGATGTTTGTTTTGTTTTTGGTTTGAGGTTTAGGGGGAAAAAAAAGTCTTGTTGGCATTTGGGGTCGTAAATCTGTGAATAAATTGCACGTTTCGGCTTCCGGGGAGGGGAAAGCTGCTAGTCGAAAGTTCTTTTTACTTTTATGACCATGTTTGGAAATGGGGTTGGAGATTTGTGGGATTTCATGATTGGAGGAGATACACTTGAAAATAAAAAAAAGTTCAAATTAAAAAAAAAAACAAAACTTCTCAAAATTATTAAAATACTTCATAACATTTTAAAGAATAAAAAAAAAAATAAATCTTTTGCAGTCATTTGGCAGTGTCCAACCCCTGCTTCCGAAAAGGCAAATTTGACGTTTCGTTAGACCCAAAAAAGGGTCCCCCTCGACCTGCAAAAGGGGAAGCCAAAAGTCATCTCAACTTTGCCTTTTTCGTTCGAACTTTCACAGTTTGGCTTGTTATTTTGCCGGCTGCCAAAGTGTGTGAGGTTAGGTCAGTGCGTAGTACAATGTTTGGTTATGTCGTTGGAGGTGGGGTTGCAAGATGTTATCACAAAGGAATTGAAAATCCGGTCGAAAGCTGCACCGGAAAGTTTTCGGGACGAGATTACGACCGTCTTTGGGAGGAAAAACATTGTTTGCAGAAATGGATTCGTTTTTTTTGGGGTTGCATTTCTCTGCATTAAATGGATTCATTTCATTTTAATATTCCAATTTATGGCTCAATGTAGCTCATACCAACTGGATTTTATGGTCAATTGGAAAAACGAAAACATAATAGAGAAGCTTTTGCACCGAGCGATTGAGGGTTACACACTATAAATTCATAGAAAATTCCAACGCAAGCAAGTGGCCATCATCGTTATCGTCGGGTTTTCCCCAGTTATCCGTTTCCAATCCGGTGGAATCCAATCGAAACCAGATTAACTCGTCCGACAAGACGATTCAATTCAATTACGCTACGCAGAATGGAAAATCTGGCCCCTACCGTAATCGATCTCAGCAACCATTGCGATAATTCGATTTCGAGCACCCTTCGCGTGCGTTGCTACGGGTTTGCTTTACGACGGTGGCACGGCCTACCAAGGATAATCTTCCGGCTTCCAGTGAACAGGTTTAATTCCGACGAGATGTTAACTTAAGCTTTAAGCCTGATTTGATTTGGTTTATGATCTGCACTTATAAGTTGACTGTAGTTTGGTTTTTATTTTCTTCCTACATAACATAAAAAGGCAAAACAAAATTGACAAACCTGTCACAGTAATTTTTATCCTGCATATAAATTCCACTCGACAAAAATATGTGAGGGATCTGCACAATCCACCATGAATAAATTTCAAACAAACTGACAATCATATTCATTTCGTAAAAGTATTGCTATCAAAGCAAACATTTTTCCCGGAATTTGTCATTTTTTATCCTATCATCTCGCGCGAGCACAACAGCATGCCATGCTAATCCCTAAATACTCCGAACGTACATGACATCAAAGTAGTCGTTGAAAAAAATATAAATAAAACGGATTGCAAACTTTTGCGCAAACATTTCGAGCACTCACTCGTTGAGCGCTTATAAAATGTGTTAAATTTAATCTAGCGAGCAAATTGCTCTATCTTGTGTTGGCTGAATCCATTGGATTTTTAGTTTGATACTCCGTGCGATTAGAAGTAGAAGAAACATTTTTATTATTTTTAACATTTTTAACATTTTTAACATTTTTACCATCTTAAACATTTTTAGCATTTTTAACATTTTTAACATTTTTAACATTTTTAACATTTTTAACATTTTTAACATTTTTAATTTCATTTCATTTTTATTTGTAGCATAATTCATTATACAGTTTGGTAATTTTTGTTACAATGTAGTGTTATGGGGCACCTTTCATCTACGGTTTGATTCCTTTATCAATTGAAAGAAATTATGCTAAGGATCATGGTTCGACAAGTGCAGAAAAAGTTCACAAAAAAAACTGCAGCAACATTTTTAACATTTTTAACATTTTTAACATTTTTAACATTTTTAACATTTTTAACATTTTTAACATTTTTAACATTTTTAACATTTTTAACATATTTTATCAATGTTTAAAACTTCTGATTTTTTTAAAGAATTTTAAGAATTTTAAGAATTTTAAGAATTTTAAGAATTTTAAGAATTTTAAGAATTTTAAGAATTTTAAGAATTTTAAGAATTTTAAGAATTTTAAGAATTTTAAAATTTTAAGAATTTTAAGAATTTTAAGAATTTTAAGAATTTTAAGAATTTTAAGAATTTTAAGAATTTTAAGAATTTTAAGAATTTTAAGAATTTTAAGAATTTTAAGAATTTTAAGAATTTTAAGAATTTTAAGAATTTTAAGAATTTTAAGAATTTTAAGAATTTTAAGAATTTTAAGAATTTTAAAATTTTAAAATTTTAAAATTTTAAGAATTTTAAGAATTTTAAAATTTTAAGAATTTTAAAATTTTAAGAATTTTAAAATTTTAAGAATTTTAAAATTTTAAAATTTTAAGAATTTTAAAATTTTAAGAATTTTAAAATTTTAAGAATTTTAAGAATTTTAAGAATTTTAAGAATTTTAAGAATTTTAAGAATTTTAAGAATTTTAAAATTTTAAAATTTTAAGAATTTTAAGAATTTTAAGAATTTTAAGAATTTTAAGAATTTTAAGAATTTTAAAATTTTAAGAATTTTAAGAATTTTAAGAATTTTAAGAATTTTAAGAATTTTAAGAATTTTAAGAATTTTAAGAATTTTAAAAATTTTAAGAATTTTAAGAATTTTAAGAATTTTAAGAATTTTAAGAATTTTAAGAATTTTAAGAATTTTAAGAATTTTAAGAATTTTAAGAATTTTAAGAATTTTAAGAATTTTAAGAATTTTAACAATTTTAACAATTTTAACAATTTTAACAATTTTAACAATTTTAACAATTTTAGGAATTTAAAGAATTTAGAATTTTAAGAATTTTAAGAATTTTAAAAAATTTGAGAGTTTTAAAAATTTTAAGATTTTTAAGAATTTTAAAAATTTAAAAAAAATGATGAATTTTAAGAATTGTAAGATTTTTAGGAATTTTCAGAATTTTAGGAATTTTAAATTTTTTATGAATTTTAAGAGCACTTACCGCGACAACCAATCGCCTCTTCTCACCACGGCCTGCTAAGACCCACTCTGACAGAAGCCTTTTCCGCCAAAGCGCGCCTTCTTGGACTCGATACGTAATTGAGATTTGGCATCTGATCCGCTTATCGGATAGAGTGAGAGTGGCCTGCTGCGATTGTATCACACAGCGTCTATTTGGATAGATTTCGTATTGTAGCGGGCATTGAGGTGCGGGAATCACTTTGAGGAAGTAATCTAATTTGCTGGTTCTATGGCGGGAATGGACAAAGCAGGATTCCTGTCTGATTTTTGGGGGGTTGGGAAAATCGATAAAATTTAGTAAAACGTGGCGGACGAAGAGATAATTTTCAATTTGAGCCGGCGTCCGACGTGTCTGATAAATTTGTACTCTTAATGACGCAATCTGTAACACTTACCGACGCGTCCAAGCATCATTCCGGGCGATGGCTCAGCTCTCCGGGATCCGAACAACCGAAACGGGTCTGGGGCAATAACATTTAATGGACCAACAGAAGCGATTTCAGCTCGGTACGACCAAAGCCAAAACGAAACAATTTAATCCTTCGAGTCTTACGCAAGTCCTCTTGTTCCCAATCCAAGCAGGCCATAGACCACTCCGAAACGTCGTTTGTGTACCCATCTGGGGAGTAAAATGTACTCATTTGTTCGCACTGCGAGGGACAATAACAATAAGATCCATCTCTAAGGCGCTGTTATTCCCTTTTCGGGAGAACATAACCTAAAAAGGGCGTTTCCACTGCAAGCTGGTGCCAAATTAAGGGAGCTTTCAGAGCTGTCACATTGCAAAGTTCAAACGGAGGTTCAAACACAGCATGCCAAGTAAAAATCTCGATCGATCCCAGGGCGCTTTTCTCATTCTACGAAATCAAAGCAAACAATGCACAGTGTTTAACGGATGATAAAGTTGTTTCGGTGTATTTTATTTATTGTATCTCTTTTCTTTCTCTTTTTCGCACCACACATGGCTTGCTTTGTGCTCTTTTGTGTGTTTGTTTCAACTGGAAATATAAAATATATACATTCATAGAGTTTTTTTTCACTACCTTTTTGTCGATTTAGTATTTTTTTCCTCGAACAGACTAACAGTGTGGTAGAAGCTCTAATTTCTTTTGTATATTCATTTTTATGAAATAATCTCTTTTCTCTGAAAACCATTCGTAGCACTCCATCCTCGACTAATCATCGCTTTTTAGTTAGTGGTTTTCATTTATCTTTCAGATTGCCATAATCAGCTTAAAATAACTCCTAATCCTTTTTTTCCTCCCCAGTCGGACTCACTTTGTACTTTCATTTGGCACCCCCGCGTCCGACTGATTCTGACTAGTTTACTTTCAGAGTGCAGCAGAAACAGCATGCTAAATTAATCGTTTCGCCCGTCACGAACATCCCCTCCGCGGCGAAAAATGAGATAAATGTTTGGCCCCCACTCACTAATTTGCAGTAATTTGTGGTGGCGGTGGTGCCGGCTAATGACTTGCGAGGGTGACGCTGCACTCCAAGGCAAGGTAGGGTGGATTTCAGCTGTCAAAAAAATAGTAATCGAAAATTGTAAATTTGATCAAATTTCATCCTTTTTCGGAAAACGCCTCAAATTTAATTTTGGTTTTGACAGCTGATAGATCCGCCCTACCTTGTCTAGTCCACACACCTTGGCACTCAGCTCCAGAACAGTTTCATCGCAGTTGGCGCTGACGAGGGTTTTTCGGTCGGGGAACTTCTTGTTTTGTTTGTTTTCGTTTTGGTGGGATGAGTGCGCGCGCTCGCGGACTGCTGCGATTGATAGTTGTTTTTTTTGGGCAACAAATTAAGCACAAAGTTTTTTTTGTGTGTGCTGAGCAACTCAGTCTTTTTCGCAACTTTTGGTGGAATGAAATAAATTTAACGTTGCAGCATGCTGCAACCATGGTCTACTAAATAGAAAAAATCCGATCAGATCAGATTTTTTTTAAAGGTTTATAAAGTTGTCCAAAAATTCAGCGAAGATATTTGAAATAATTTATTATTGTGGTTTCTTAGGACAATGCCAAATTTTATTTGAAGCGTTTGTCAAAATTTCCCTGAAAAATGAGGGAACAAAGAAAAATGTTAGTGACTAAAATTGAAATTTTGATTGAAAAATGTCAATTCGATTGTACACTACAATCAACGCCCGATGGTTGGTCACCTTTTCGTTTGACACTTTTTTAGTTTTTACTTCTTGGTTGTTAAAAGTCAAACTTCACGCAGAAAATTATTTGGAAGAATCAGCCTGTACGAGGTTTGATTCAACAAAAATTTTGTTGATTATAATCAACGCCGATTTTGCGTTGAAACAAACCTTGATTTTCTTAATTTCACAAAAATCATTTGTTGTTTTGAAAAAGTTGCTTTGATTTTCAAATCAACAAAACGTTTTGTTGATTCAAATATGCCTTATTTTTCTGCGTGTAAAAAGTGACAAACTGTCAATTTTTACTCGGGACTCACATTTACTATCAAACCAAACGTTTGGAGGTAAGTGTGAGCTCTGTGTAAAGAGGGCCTTAATCTCAAAAGTGACCTCGTTTGTAATGCAAAGTAAAAAGCATTTTGTGATACTTTTTGCATGAAAATGTTAAAATCTGGCTTGAAATATTTTTTTTGTTATTTTTATATTCTCTATGCAAAATTTATCGTCTAAATATTGAAAACACGATTGTAACTTTTTGAAATTGATGATTCAGCTTTGAGGCAATTTTTTTAAAAATATCATCGGAATTTTGATTTTTTTAAGATGCATATCGATGAATTTATTAAATTTCGAAAAAGTTTTATTTCTTTTTTCAATCTGTGGTCCCAACATTCAAAATAAATTTACAATCAATTGTACAGTTTTTTCAGCTTTATTTTTTTGATAATTTGAAAAAATCGTTTTGAAACGTACATTTTTGCATTTGTAATCCGGTTGTCTTATACATTTTTGCTGACTGTTTCAATGCATTTTTCGAGATCTGACTTTGTTAAATTTTTTGTTGAAAATCTAGCTTATTATAATAGTTTTTAAAGTACCTTGAAACCAGCTCCCTGGCATCACTGTAAATGTCTAGAACGTATGACAGTTTTTTTTCTGTACACTCTACCAAAAATCATGATTATCTGAGTTCAATATCCCACTTTTCATACGATTTTGCCTTCATCACTGAGGTAAGGCTATAATCCTGCTCTAAAAATGAACTTCGTATAAAAACGTCGTAGACCCACCTTCATGTATACATATCGACTCAGAATCGAAAACTGAACAAATGTCTGTGTGTATGTGTGTGTGTATGTATGTATGTGACCAACAAACTAGCTCTTGTTTCTCGGCACTGGCTGAACCGATTTGACCCGAACTTGTTGCATTCGACTTGGTTTAGGGTCCCATAGATCGAGTTTTATACAGATTGAAGTTTCGATAAGTAGTTCAAAAGTTATGTATAAAAATGTGTTTTCACATATATTTGGATCTCACTTAACTGTATGTAAACTATGTCCGGGTCCATCATCCGACCCATTGTTGGTTAGGTTATCAAAAGACCTTTCCAACGAGTGCAAAACATCGAAGATCTGGCAACCCTGTCTCGAGACATGGCCACTTAAGTGATAGCGATGTACTTTTTGGAAGCCGGATATAAAAAATAGATGAAACTTGTGTACAGCCATTGTTGTGAGGAAGGCTCCAACCACATAGGTGGATTAAGTTAGTTTTTTCAGTTCAACCCAAATAACAATTTTTATGGTTGTAGTACCTGAACTCGAAAAATCGTATGAAAAAGTGGTATATTGAATTCAGAAAATCATGTTTTTTGGAAAAGGTGTAGGTTTTATTATGGTTCAAAAATCCATTTTTTTTTGTATTACGTAGTGAAAGAACGAGCCCTGACAACGATCTTTTTGATTATTTTTTCAGCACTTACCTCAAGGAACGTTTTTTTTATAACGTGAAGCAGTAAAATTGAATCTTAAAATATGAAATTTCGCGTTACGTATTAAAAGAACGCTCCCTAAGTTTAATTCACGCACCCGCACGTTCAAAATCGCTCAGTTTTCGTCAAAACCGAACCTACTCAAAAATGGGTAAAGGAAGCATCTGTCAGATTTGAGTGAATTTCAGTTCAGAATTCCTGGAAAACTGAGTGAAATTCACTCAAATTTGACAGACTTTACTCATTTCTGAGTAGGTTCGGTTTTGCTGAAAACTGAGTGATTTTGTACGTGCGTGCAGCTGGTTTTATTAAATCAGGGAATGTTGGTAGATTTTTAGTAGTTCTACCTTCATGTTAATGCATTTAATTTTTTTCCACGTTTGAACTTTTAAAAATTTGAAAAAAAATGACCAAACAAATTTCATTTCAAGTTTTTCTACTTACTGCCTTCCAAAATTTTCTCTGAAAATCTGAAAAACATTGAAAAGTTCAATTGAAAACCACAACAGCTGAACAAAATAATTTTAACAAATAAAAAAAAAATGTAAATTCTTGTAGACAAGTAACTGCTATAAAATTTGCAGATATCAATGAATTCATTGATTTTTTGGTGGTGGTCCCAAAATTGAGTATTTGTAAACAGATGAAAAAGCCATTTTCGAATTATTAAAAGAGAGTTTGTAGTTACGTTATACAATGTAGAATAAATAATTTACAATCGATTCAACATGTTTTTTTTCAATGAAAATTCAAATTGTTAGCAGTATTTATTAGTTTCCGCCTGATATTTTGGAGGAAAGGAGGAAACTAAAACTTGAAATAAATTTAGCATTGCTATGAGAAGTAAATAAAGAAAAACCGTAAAATATAAATTCATCCGTTACCTGAACAATGCAAAAGTCTTTTTTATATATCAAACTGGTTTAAAAAATGAAACACTTTTTGGTCCTCCAATTTTCAATAAGAATTTTGAGGGGAAAGGACCCAGGGAAACAATTATCAGAGTAAAATGTAAATTGAACATCAAAATAGTTTCCAATAAATCGCAGCACGCCATTCCACTCAACCACACCACAACAAGCGCATCAAAGTAACAACCGCTGAGCGCGCGCATATTTGCAATTGCAACACAACTTCCGGGCGCGGGGAATCCCAACTCTGCATTTTAGTAGCCTTTAGCCGGTCATTGCGATGCAGCAATGCTAAACTTTGCCTGCAAAGCTTTCCGCATCGGGGTTTTAAAGCTTCCGGGAAATTTTCTGTGGTCAGAGTCGTTGGTTTGAATGCCGGACTTGCGTTAGCTTTTGCAGCTGAAACTGTTGATTTTGATTTATTTATTTTACATTAAATTATGGGTAATGAAAATAGCACAACATTATCAAAACTTAACTTCTAAAACAAATGCAATTTATCACATTGAGAAAGCGCCTTCCGGCTGTGTCATCAGTTGCTGTGGTCCACCGCCAACTGCGATTGACGCTGCTGCTGCTGTCGGTTTCGCTGCTGCAGACTCACCACGCCGTCGTTGCTAAGCACGGTATCCATGGTGACGGTTTGGTTGTTTTTGTTGTGACTGCTGCTGCTGCTGCCATTGGTGACGGCCCGCCGATTGTGATGCCGGGTGGAACTTCCGCCTCCACCGCTGACGTACATCATGCCGCACATGGCGCTGTTACGGCGGTTGCGGCCACCCCCCGAGCCCGGCCGGAAGCACCGAAACAGGTTCAGGAAGGCCTTCCGGAAGCCACCGCTCATGAAGCAGTACGTGATGGGGTTGCAGCAGGACGAGGAGTACGCCAGCAGCTGGAAGAAACTGATGGCCGTGTAGCCCAGGTTGTGGTACACGGTGCTCGGCCAGAACAGGGCCATCGTGTTGATGACGTAGAGCGGTGTCCAGCACAGGAAGAATTCCAACACGACCACGAACAGCATCTTGATGATGCGCTTCTTGTTCATCAGACTCTTCTCCATGTTGGACCTGGCGCGTTTGTGAGAGAGGAAAGAGGAACAAATTAGCAATCGAAGCAACCCAGGAGATGCAATCAGGACGGTGTTTTAAATTCAATCCCAACTCGTTACCATCATGTCGACACTCTTCATGCATCAAAGTAGCCCGTGGGAAAAGCGGCAGGTGAAAGTTTATCAAAAGGTCGTAATCGGAGGGAAAAATTACTTCCATCCTTGAAGAAATTAAAGAAAGCTTTGTCGAAGAAGGATTTACCTAGCGAGAGGCAAGTTTCCCGCTGTTAAAACTCAAAGCCAACTGCGCTGGCTTCGTTACACGATTCTACTTTGTTTGCCCGTGGAGTAGCAGCAGGAAACTTTCCAATTACTTGGATTAATTACACGCAAGAACGTTCGAGTTTTTTTTGAACTTTACTAATTTTATATCAGAATAAAAATTACCAAAAACCACCAAAAAGTGGACAAAACCCTTGTTTTTCAAAAAAAAAAAAATAAAAAAATAAAAATTTAACCGCTGTTTCTCAACAAGAATTGGACTTAGAACAATGATCAATTTGGAAACTTTTATGTTAAAGTGTATCCAAAAATTTAGCTTAAATTTGTAATATTATTGTTCACAACGATAAAGCTTATTTTTCTGAGTACAATGACCTTTTGAACGATCGCAAAGGGATTAAAAGTGATTTTTAATTCAATTCATAAAAATTAACTTCACGGCCCTTTTGACAGAAAAGGTCCTACTTGACAGCTCGTTCCAAGGGGACCATAGTTGATCCATCAAAAAAATGTTCTCTTGTCAATATTTTTCTTGAACTAAATGAAAAAAGTGATCAAAAATGGTTTTTAATCGAGTTTTTTTACCTTTGTACATAAAAATTGACATAGGGCTTTAGTACCCAATTGTCTGGAAAATCGATTCCCGTTATTGGTTTTTGAAAATTTTGACGACTTTTCAAAAATAACAGTTTAAAAAAATGATTTTTGTTTGATTTTAGGAGAGACTTGCAGTCCTAAATTAACATTTTACGTTTAATCATAGCTGTTTTAATCGCGTTAAAACGTATCAGTCAAAACAAACTTCAAAACAATTTAGCCGTTAAAACCCTCTTAAAACCCAAAAAAAAACCTTCGCAAAAGGTTGTTGCGGCCTATTTGCAAATCCCACATCCCGGGCAGACGGTAATAACAAAATTCATGCAATTTCAATAACAAATACTGTTAAAATAACAAAACGAGTTATGGAATAATCTTGCAAAATCCATTTTTGCAAAAGAGTTTAATAACAGTTTATGTTATTATAACAAAATTTGTTATTGGTCTAATATTGGTTGAAAGCCAAATAAACTTGGAAATATCGTTTTTTGTTATAGAACAATAACTCCAACTGTTATTGGGATGATCGGATTAGTTGTTAAAATAAGAAAAAAGAATAACAAAGATTTGTTCGAAGAATAACTAAAACTGTTATAAGTCTGTCATTATAATAACAATCCGATAACAAAAAAAACATAACGGCGAATAACAACACATGTTATAAATAACATAAAATGTTATTGGCCTAGTATTTTAAAATATCAAAAAATGTTATTCCCAACTTGTTTCCGTTTTCTCGGGTTAACAACTAATCCTATCATTCTAATAACAGTTGAAGTTATTCTTCCATAACAATAAATTTTATTTTAAAGTTGTTTTGGCTTTCAACCAATATCAGACCAATAAAAAAAATTGTTATGATAGCATAAACTGTTATTAAACTCTTATGCAAAAATGGATTTTTCAAAAAGATTCCATAACATTTTCTGTTATTTTAATAGTAATTGTTATTGAAATGGCATGAATTTTGTTATTATCGTCTGCCCGGGTTGTTTAATTTATATTTGTTTTTGATAATATTTGGCCTATTCTACCGCCTCCTATCATAACATTTTGTCTATCTAATTTTTGTCATGTTTTTACAGTTCTGCTTCAAAATGGCAACATTATCATTTAAATTGTAAAAAAATGCGTAGAGGCATAGTATGGGACAGTAGAAAAATTACTAATATAGGAAATTTTAGTAAAAACATTGGCAAAGTCACAATTCCAACCCATTATTTTTTTAAAATTTTTGGAGTTTTTTTCCAATACTTTTCAATGATCAAAACTTGATTAAAAATTGATTTTTGGTGAAACTGTATCTTGAGAAGGGATTTTCTGATCGATTTAGTGTCTTCGGAAAAGTTTTCTAGAAAAAAAAAACACATTGAAAAATATTTATTTTTGAATTGGACCATTTCACAAAAAATATGATTGTTCAAATGAATCATTTTTGGAAACATCGATTTTTGGAGATTGAAAAAAGTCAAAAATAATTTGGCAGTGCTGCCATTTTTTCAGAAAAAGTAAAAAAATTGAATTTAGTGGGATTTTTTTTTACCTTATTTTAAGATGTAAATAAAATTTTAATTGAAAAGTACTTCACATACAATAAATTTGTTGAAGTCATAGCCACCTCAAATTCATATTTTGTTTATAACGTGGCTTTGTTTACCTGTAGAAGTCATGATCAAGCTTGACCATCTCTAAAAATATTTTGTGGAAAATGGATTTTCAGAAAAAAAGTGAAGTTTTGAAGCTTAGGGTTGTCTTCAGAAGAATTGTTGCAAATGGAAATGGGCAGCTTTTGGTTTGGTTGAAAATCAGAGTGGTTCAGATTTTTTTTATAATTTTGACTTCTGGAAAGTTGTTAGGCTTGCCAATCCAAGCAACTTTGTCAAAGACAACAACATTTTATATCGCAATCTACGCCTTCTACGACCAAATTAAGAGAAAAAGCAGTTTTCTACCAGGGTTAGCAGTTTACAACTCAGGGTTAAGTTCGGAGCTCTCAAAAACAAACATTAAGTTTTTTTTTGACAAGTTAATTTGGCCTTAAACGTCAAATGTTACTAACGCTGAAAAATCTCAGCGGGGTCTTACTTGCAACTGGAGATATTTTCGTTTGAAAGTGTCTTACTTCAAGGAAAAATTGACCACCCTAACAAAATTCGAAAATTGTCCAACCTTGATCAGAAAATCTCCCTGCAAGATGATGAAATGTATCGTAATTTTGGTGAGATTTTCGTTAAAGGGTTTCAAAAAATGTCTGTTACCCATTTAAATTGAATTGAATACAGAGCTTTGCTCCCTCTTTTTCATGGCTTGCTACGGTTATAACACCCAGTCTCATCTTGACATTTTCGTAGACGATAACTTTTCGTTTGTTTCTCAATTTTGTTTTTGGTTGTAAAAAAGCCGGCACCAAATTTTGCCATCTCACACACCTGTAAGAGTGCACTCCCTTGGCAGTAATTAACAACATTAGCACCTCGCGGAGCCAATTTTGGGCGAAATTGTCTTCTTTCCGTGCACAACAACTTTTTTTCTTGCGGCAAAGTTAAACAAATGCGTTCACCAGACGACGCGCGGAAGAAAATTCAAATTTATGGTAGTTTTGGGACGACCGAAAACAGAAAATCCAAACACGTACGTTGTCCGACGACGACGCTTGAAAGCTTCGTTCTAAAATATGCAAAGATATTGTGCACTAACGAACAACGTGAAACGAACTTCATTACGGAGCTTCATCCGCCCAACCTTGGTCCAACTGAACAACACAAAGTAGCCCGAGTTGGGGTTCAGAGCTCATCGTGGCAGGCCATGGGGGGGAAAAAAAGTGCGAAGCTGATGAACTTTTTATTGTGCTTTTTCGCTTGCGGGTCCCAAATTGAAAGCACTTTCCGAGCAATCAAAGCAAGCCATGCGTCTCCATTAGAGTGCACTCTTGGAACTTTCATGATGTTTTTATTGTTGTTAAAATGGAAACGCATGGTTGCGCTTGACAGCTTGAGCGGGGGTTGCTTTGATGTGTTACTTGCTTGTTAAAATTTGCGTTGAAATTTAAATTTGATTGAGCACACAATAATTCACGCCGGTTGATCATCAAATCAATTATAAAATTGCCATTCAAATGTCAAAAATCGCGCGGTTACTCATCAAAAAATTTCCGCAAAACTCCGGGAACTGGTGTTAACCGAGGCAAATGTGGCGAAATCCCAACCGCAGCTTTGCGGTCGCAGCAGGCTGTATTTTTATACCCGCGCCAGTTCGATTGCACACACGGTCTACTGTGATTAACGCGATTGCCGGGGAAATCATCTGCCGGATGTGGATAAACGTTGGGCGATAGAATAAATAAAGCTAGCGGTCAAAAGCCACAGCCAGTGTAAATTAGTTGGGCTTATTTTGATTTTCGAGGTAATTCGTGTTTCGGAAAACATTCGTGGTTGGGGGTTTGGGTAATTTTATCTTCACGATATTTTTATAGTTCGCATAACAAATTTACAAGGCTTGAGTTTTTATTTCAACTCGGAATTTTCTAATAAGTTTTTTTTGTTTGTTTTCTTACTTTTTTTGTTTACGTTTATTACATGTTTTTTTCAAGTTAATTATGTTCTATTTTTTCCATAAACCACGTGACTTATTGACCTACCTCTATCTATATCATGATTTTTTTATACAAAAAAATAAAAACTTTTTACATGAACAGCAAATTTCTGAAAAATATTTTTTTTATTATATTTCATATCTTATTCTTAAAATAATTTCATTTCTTTTAATGTTGGTTAAACTCATGTTAAGTTTTTTTTATTGATTAAATATAACTTTATTCAGTTTAAAATGTCCCATAAAAATAATTGCCATGAATAATTCTCATAAAAAAATTACATTTTTGCTGAAAACTTTTTAGGCTGCCAATAATAAAAAAGACCTCATGGATATCCCCTGACTCGAATCCTTTGGTGAAAAATTAATAACTGAGCCAAATTTGAGCAAAATCATTTAAGGTTAAGGGTCTTTAAACATCGTCAAAATTGATGGAAAAAAAATCTTTTCATACAAAAACGTCTTCTTTAAGTCGCTGATAACTCGTCAGCGTCACCTCGGATCATTTTGTGGTCTTCGATAAAATTGTTTGTCATAAAATTTTGCATAAGGGACCATGCATAAGAGCAGTTCTCTCAGATTTCGGTCATTCCTTTTTTGTATTTTTTAATCCGACTGAAACTTTTTTGGTGCCTTCGGCATGCCCAAAGAAGCCAATTTGCATCATTAGTTCATATAATTTCCGATACAAATTTGGCAGCTGTCCATACAAAAATGATTTATGAAAATTCAAAAATCTGTATCTTTTGAAGGAATTTTTTGATCGTTTTGGTGTCTTCGGCAAAGTTGTAGGTATGGATATGGACTACACTGAAAATTGATACACGGTAAAAAAATGTGGTGATTTTTTATTTAACTTTTTGTCACTAAAACTTGATTTGCAAAAAACACTATTTTTATTTTTTTTTAAATTTTGATATGTTTTAGAGGATATCAATTGCCAACTTTTCAGAAATTTCCAGGTTGTGCAAAAAATCTTTGACCGAGTTACCGTTTTCAAGTTAAATCCATTTTTAGGTGACTTTTTTGAAAATAGTCGCAGTTTTTCATTTTTTTAAATTAGTGCACATGTTTGCCCACTTTTTAAATTTTTTTTTTGAAAAACTAAGAAAATTCTCTATATTTTGCTTTTTTTAACTTTGTTGATACGACCCTTAGTTGCTGAGATATTACCATGCAAGTGTTAAAAAACAGGAAAATTTATGTTTTCTAAGTCTCACCCTAACAGCCCACTATTTTTTAATGTCGACATCTCAGCAACTAATGGTCCGATTTACAATGTTAAAATATGAAACATTCGTGAAATTTTCCGATCTCTTCAAAAAAATATTTTAAAATTTTTTAAACCAAGACAGACATTTCAAAAGGGCGTAATATTGAATTATTTAATTATTATTATTATTATTTATTATTATTTTTATTTATTTAATTATTTTTTTTATTTTTTTCAGTTTTGAAAATATTTTTCTCAAAAAGCTCGTCCAATTTTCCATAAGTTTGTCTTTGACCACATTTCAATTGGATGTATGGGCTTACAGATATAGGGTAATTTACTATCCAGGTTACTATACTACACTACAATCAAGTCTGTCATATAGAAATTGAAATTGAAACCATCAAAAAACCTTTTTTTTTAATTTTTATTTTTAAACCCGTTGTAACTTCACAAGGATTGGACTTAGGACAATGGTCAATATGTATCCCGAGCAGACGGAAATAACTTGGGAATAACATTTTTTGATATTTGAAAATACTAGGCAAATAACATTTTATGCTATTTATAACAAAATTCGTTATTCGTCGTTATGATTTTTTTGTTATTGGATTGTTATTGTAATAACAGACTTATAACATTTTTAGTGATTCTACGAACTAATCTTTGTTATAATTTTTTGTTATTTTAACAACTAATCCGATCATCCCAATAACAGTTGGAGCTATTCTTCCATAACAAAAAATGTTATTCTCGAGTTGTTTTGGCGTTCAACCAATATCAGACCAATAACAAATTATGTTGTGATAACATAAACTGTTATTAAATCCTTATGCAAAATGGATTTTTCAAGAAGATTCCATAACACTTTCTGTTATTTTAACAATATTTGTTATTGAAATGGCATGAATTTTGTTATTACCGTCTGCCCGGGTAGACTTTTATGTAAAATTGTCTGGAGAATTGATTCCCACTATCGGTTTTTGCGAATTTTGATGTTTAGAGCACTTTGGAAAAAAACAGTTTCAGCAAATGATTTTTGTATTTTTTTAGGTAAGTTGCTCCATCCTGAATTTTTCGTGAGTCGTTTTGTAACATCTTAGGCTATTTGCACAAAAATTTTGTACGAAAAAAAAAATCGTGGGCTCACCTTCAAATTTGACTTTTAAACTTAAAAATCAAAAAATCTCATAAAAGTGGAGTGTTTTTTTTGTTTTAGTGTGCGCAAAAAAATTCAAAAATTTTAAAAATTTTAATGAAAATAGAAGTCAAATCAACTTTAAACATTCTTAAAGGCATTTGTCTGTGTTGATATTTATATTTAACATGTTTGGGCTGGTTTTTGATTCATTAAAAAAAAACCATGGCTCGTAAATTATTTTTTTAAAACTTTTTATCATTTTTTTATTTTTGTTACGAGAGGTAATGGAAGGGGGTGATTGGTCGAAATTTTAAGTTTTACGTTACGTGAGAAAAGTACGCTCCCTTATAAGTTTTATGCAAACTTATTTTATATATTAATCCAAATTTTTAGTGTAGAATTATTTAAAAAAACAGCATACCTTGAACAAAAAATATAATGATGAAATATATTGTTCATGCGTGCTTTTCTCAAATAAATATTTTTTTAACAGCGAACTTTTTAATGAGAGTTTTTAGAATTTTATTGTAAAAGTTTCTATAAGTCAGGGAATTCTTATATTTAAAGAACCTTTTTTAATAAAAATCTTTAAATTTGTTCTTAAAACAATCAATGTCCATTTGTTCGATATTATCAAAAAATATTTTTTCCTTATGTTCAAATAACTTTGTTACTGGATCTTGCATTAAAAAAGCAAAAAGAAATGCATATTTTGAGAATCTAACTATTTAAAAAAAATATGGAAAATTTAAAAATCGGGATTTTTTTCTTCCTGTTACTTTAGTATTTTTAAAAGTTCTAATCACAACCTACAAGTTTGCCAAAGACACCAAATCGATCAGAAATTTTCTTGTATGACCAGCCTGCAAAATTGTTTGGATACTTGTTTGAGAAAATGTCATAATAATGATAATGATAAGTGGCATTTTTGATTTTGAGAATGAATAAAACTTTTTTTTTCAATTAATATAAACATGTAAGAAATGTCAATGTGCAGACATTTTTCGATTTTTTCAAAATTTTATGTATTTTGTGAAATGAGAAAATAGTAATTCCAAATTTTATTTCAAAAAATATGTAATTTTGTTATTTGACTCTTAACATTTTTTTTTAATTTAATAAATTTATTTTTGCTGTATATTTATGCATCTTTCTGAATCGAAAAAAAAACAGAAAAAAATACGGAAAAGTGAAAAAAGGAAGCCTCTCTACCGTAACATTATACTATTTAGCTCCTTGCAAAACAAAGGGAGCCTCCCGAGAACTGTTAATTAATCTCATTATCTCGGCAAAAGCAGCTTGGCTGCATTCTTGTTTACTCGCTCCGTTTCTCACCCGCGTCTCCTTTTTAACACAACAATAAACAAAGAAGAAAAAAAAAACAAACCACCAACTCACTTTCTAAGGGCAGGATTTTTCATCCGTAGCGATTCCTTCCCACCACCACCGCCGCCGCCGCCTGCTGTGACCGCGGCGCCCGCCGAGGGGCAATAATTTCGAAAGGATGCCGCCGACGCAGCAGGCCATGAGGTCGTCGTCGAGCTTGTTGTGGTTGGTGCCGCCTGCTGTTGATTCCAGGCCTCCTGCGATAGCGACGTTGGCGAGCTGGTCGAATTTCCCTCCGTGTCCAGTGCCGCGGCCGCGGTGTCCGTGCACAGGGGCGTCGTCGAGGGTGGGTGGCCCCGGTGGCACCGGAGTGAGGCCGACGGGCACCGGGTTTTGGTGCTGCCGTTTGGCCGGATGTACACCTCCATGTACTGGTCGGTTGCTAGGGTTTTGAGGGGGCGGGGAGGAGGGTAGAGAAAAAAAAATCAATTATTTGGTTTCGATTCAAGTGTCTTTTTTTGACTTGTTGAATGGGAAGCACAAGGAAATTAACAGTCTTGGGCCGAAATTTAATTAAAATTTTTACCTGCCAATAAATATCTTGACAAAAGTTGCTTTGGGAATTGCGTGCAGTAGGCGGTGCCATTTCACCAAATTTATGTGAATTTCATTTGTTTTTTTTTCTCAGTGCAATCCAAGTAGGTGGTTATTAAAACTACCATCGGATATTGGGTGGGGAAAAACAATTTGTGTAAAGAACTGGAGGACCTTTTTGTGCAAATTTTTTTTGCCAGAGTGGCCGAAATTTCTCAATTAAAAATACTGTTCACCTGAGGTGTAACCAACAAAATGCAACAGTGCGTTCTGCGCGTTTATTTTTGTTGACAGATAAAAACAAAGGGTTGCTTCATTAAAAATTGACGTCGTGGCAAAAGTTCACACGTGAGGTCTGCGTTCGTAAAAGGTTGTACTTAAAAATTAAACGTGTTTGAGGAAGCTTTTTGTGACGATCAAAATATAATAAGCATAAATATTTTTATATCTTTTAATTTCGAATTTCTGAAAGTGTCACGTTTTAATTAATTTTTGTATTAAACTTTGTAGTAATAAAAATTCAAATCAGCTACGATATCTAAGCAGTTTTTGATTTGCAAATAAATGTTATATAAATTTTTGTAAAACAAATTCTAGATTCAATTCATTTTACAAAATTTAAATTTTCTGAAGTTTGATTATCCGTTTTTTTTCAAATAATAATCGAATCATGAAAATAAAATTATTTTCATGTTTTAGTTTTTCTGTTCATCGAGTTTACAATGGGTTTCTTATCAAATCAATGTTATCCATAAAAGGTTCCATACAAATTTTACAGCTGTCCGTAAAAATGGTACCAAAATATTCTAAAATCGTGAAAACCAAATTTCTGATCAATATCTGGATCAATATGTTTGGAGGACCACAAAAAGACAAATATTGCGCTGTGACTCAAGCAGGTATTACACTATGTCAAACAAACTCGCGTTTTTTGTGTTTGACAGTTTGCGGCAAACTCGCAAACAAGTCAAAATGTATGCAGGCTGACGTTTCTGCAAACACATGCAGGCAAACTGTCAAAAAGCGCGAGTTTTTTTGTTTGTTTGTCATAGTCTAATACCTGCTTCAGCACAAAAAAAAATATTTGGAAAATTTGAAAGCACGGTTTATAGCTGTAAATTGGATTAGGAATCAAAATAACTCTGTAAAATTTTGTGATAAGGTGCATCGTTTTTGAGATGAATCCACCTTAAGCACGTGATATTTTCTGATCTCTCTTTATAAATATCATCAATAAATCTTACAGGGCCAATTTTTATGTGTCCTTATCTTTTTTAAAAGTTTACCAAATATTCTTATTTAAGATTAACATTAAGACTTTTTTTCATTTAAAGTTCTTTTCAAAAAATATAGTTGCCTTTAGGATGTTGATTACATTTTGAGCATGAGCATGAGCATGAGCATGGTTGACTGCCAATGAGCTGCTACTCCGTTATTGACAGATCAGCTGAAGTTAAACAATGAATCAAAAATGATCAGTGGGAGCCAACCATCCGTTCTCTGTTTAACCTCTGAAGATCCCTACTTTATTAGTCAATACCGGCGCCCTCCCAAGAAGCCTGCAGTTCAACGAAAGGGAGGAATGTTAGGCCGATAGTTGAAGTTGCAGACTCATCAAGCACATAGTTTTTCGCTATATACTTGTTGATACCGCTTGAGACCGTGGAATCCACAGCATCTCCTTCAAGCATCACGTGATTATTATTTTTTTTTGGGTTAGTAGGATAAGGTATTGGCTTTTCGATGCCTCCCGAGCTACGATGCTCTGGGGAGGACTTTCATAAGAGACCCGTCGGCGAGCCTTCCGAGCAACGATGCTATGGGAAGGTCTTTTTGGTTAACACACAAAGTCACTCACACACAATTATTTCACTCCACTATTAATTAATCCAAAATGTCAGTGCGTCTTTCGATCATTATATAGAAATGGCTTTTTCACCATAAAAAATAAAACCTTATTCAAAAAATTATACATAATTTACCCGACGCCATGCCTTCCGATCAACGATGATATAGGAAGGGCTTTGAAAATCACAAAACAATTAATTAAGATCACCAAAAAAAAAATCACAAAAAACACCAATTACTTAACGAAAATTACGCTCAAGACACAAATAATTCAGTTAGTCATGCTATTATTCGATTACCACAATCACTCACCCCATACGAATAGCGACACAAAAGCACACAAAAAAATTAACCTGAATAATCACGACTTCGCGTCCCCACTTCCAGCGCACTAATCTTTAGGATGTTGATTACATTTTCATTAAAAAAATTAGATTCCACATATTTCATTTTTTTTACATTGAAAATTTTATCAAAATATGAAAAAACATTTTTTTTGGACATTGACTTCCTTGAGATCCACAAAAAAATAAAAACCCTAGAAAATAAAACTTGTTGCAAAAATCAAACTGGAGCACTTCAAATCAAAATTTTAAACAGTTAAAAATAACATTTTTAATTTGACCGTGTGTTGCTAATATTAAAATTGAATTTAAATTTAAATTCAAATTGAAAATTTTCAACAATAGTGTTTTGGTGCAATTTTGGTGTAAAAAGTTTTTTTTAGAGTGTACCTATTTAACTGGAATAGTCAACTATGTCGATGACATTAAACTGATCAGAATTAGGGAAGGTCCCAACAAAATCGAAAGAAAATTAAACAAAAATACAAACATATCTGAAGAAGGCTGATTTCAAGGTAAATTGCTCTATTCTTAGTGTTCCGTAGCCGCCTTTTTGGCCGCCATTAGGGATGAATTTCCAGATAACTTTAGAGCATTTTCAGGGTCATATTTGAGCTTAACGATTCAAAATAACATAATGAAAACGTGATAACGAATTATTTAAAAAATAACAAAGTTTTTAGGCACGTTTTTCTCTCTCTTTTTAAAAAAATCTCAATGGAAAATCAGAAGGCAAAACAATTATTCCATCAAAAGAAAAAATAAACGCAAACATTCAATGAAAATTTAAAAAAAATTCCTATGCGGTTTATTTAACTATAATTTAAATTCCAAACATTTTTTCATGGTATTTTTTTGTCAGATTCACAATATTTGAAAACTGGAAGCGGCTGAAATTCAAGTTAGCAGTTTCGGATATACGATTTTTTGAAAAATGTTACTTTAAAAAAAATCGTCGATAAGCGCAACTTTTGAACCACCCTATCGATAAGCACATTTTATTATGTTTTATGAAGTTATGAAAAAATGTTTTTTTTTAGAAAATATTTGTGTGTGTGTGCAACCAACCAAACGGGACCACGCGGTCGCTTCTTACAAATTGAGTTGTTTCCATGTATTTTTTAGATCTACATTCTATACATGCAAATAACTCGCATAGGCATTTGGAAGGTGTTAGCTCTGCCGAGCTTCGGTGACCCATTTCTACGCTGGCTAGCCGAGCGCGAGGTACTTCAGCTTTATCGACAAGCCCCGCCCTGAAGAACGTTTGGACCAATCGGATTCAAACGTTATTTAGAACTTCCGAACCCTTGTCAAATGGACAAGGACCTAGCGCGTATATAGTTGATAGTAACAGTATTCCTAATTCCAGTCATAGCTCACCAAGTCGCGAAGGCATAGTGGTTAGCATTTTTGCTTACCAATCCAAAGGACGGGGGATCGAACCCCGCCTCGAGCGATTTTGATTTTTCGTTCATGTTCAGATTTTCAAGATTTATATTTCCTATACTTTCACGTTGGGAGCAGATGGGAATCGAACCCAGGACCATTCGCTTACAAAGCGAACACCGTGACCAGTCAGCCACGGCCGCTCCATATGTTTTTTTTTTAGAAAATATGTTGACCTTAAAAAAAGATATTAGAACTATTGAAGCCGTTCAGAATCTATTAGTATTATTTTAAAATTAAAAAATGTGTAATTAAACAAATCATAAAAATTACATACACACACTTTTTTACAATCCACACGGAAAAAAGCAGTTTCCTTAATCGTGAACAAGCGTTCATGAAATTTGGGATCAAGAACAAAGTGTTCAAATTTCATGATCCGTTTTTCGCGATTTTGGGAACAAATTTTTCTCCGTGTATGCTGCCTTTAAATTCATAATTGACCCACTTTTTTAATTTTTAACGGTTGTTTTTTTTATATTTTACTGTCTATTTTTTTCTGAAATCTAGAACTGTGTTTAAATTTTATAATAACAAACATCAAAAATAGAAATGCATTGTTTTGGCAATTCTATATTAAATCTCTTACATATTTGAACAAAGCAAAGCAACATTTAAACACAACTGATCTCCTTGATAAGATACCTCTCAAAGATACTAATGAAAGGGTAAAAGGAAATTCGCAGAGTACCAACTTGTCAACAAAAGCACTCTTAGTATCTTTGAAGTAGGTACCCCTGTTTTACCTTTTCTTCCAGTTCCAAAGTAGAAAAAACCTGAAAATACTTTAATCACAGCAATCGGATACTTCTGCGTGACTCAAGACGTCGCCATTTTTATTTTCTCAAGCATTCCCACTTGAGCGGGAAAATTTTCCTTCAACATTTTCAAACTGCAAACCCCACAAAAAAATAACGCCCCCCGCCTACCTCGATTGTTATTGTTGTTCCGCCTGAAGGAGCGCCCGAATGCCGCCATCGCTCCTGAACCAGCAGCGCCTCCTTCGATGCCGCCACCTTCGCCGTTCGACGACGAGGTCAGCGATTTCGAGTACCGCTTGAAGTCGTGCATCCCCCGGCACAGGGTCCTCGTGATGAGTGAGTACGTGACGGCCAGGATGGCCAACGGCAGCACCAGCAGGATCACGTCCAGGAACAAGTTGTAGGCCCGCTCGTAGCCGCGGTCGAACCACAGCTCGCGGCATTTGTGGTGGCCTGTGTTGGGAGGGAAATACACAAAAATATAAAATTGTCAAAATTGTCAACATTGCCAAAATTGTCAAAATTGTCAAAATTGTCAAAATTGTCAAAATTGTCAAAATTGTCAAAATTGTCAAAATTGTCAAAATTGTCAAAATTGTCAAAATTGTCAAAATTGTCAAAATTGTCAAATTTGTCAAAATTGTCAAAATTGTCAAAATTGTCAAAATTGTCAAAATTGTCAAAATTGTCAAAATTGTCAAAATTGTCAAAATTGTCAAAATTGTCAAAATTGTCAAAATTGTCAAAATTGTCAAAATTGTCAAAATTGTCAAAATTGTCAAAATTGTCAAAATTGTCAAAATTGTCAAAATTGTCAAAATTGTCAAAATTGTCAAAATTGTCACAATTGTCACAATTGTCAAAATTGTCAAAATTGTCAAAATTGTCAAAATTGTCAAAATTGTCAAAATTGTCAAAATTGTCAAAATTGTCAAAATTGTCAAAATTGTCAAAATTAATTGTCAAAACTGCCAAAACTGTCAAAATTGTCAAAATTGTCAAAATTTCAAAATTGTCAAAATTGTCAAAATTGTCAAAATTGTCAAAATTGTCAAAATTGTCAAAATTGTCAAAATTGTCAAAATTGTCAAAATTGTCAAAATTGTCAAAATTGTCAAAATTGTCAAATTTGTCAAAATTGTCAAAATTGTCGAAATTTTCAAAATGGTCAAAATTGTCAAAATTGCCTAAATTGGCAAAAGCGAAATCATGATCAGATTCACGAAAACGTGAATGATTCACGAATTCATGAATCGAAATTCATGACTGCTTGAACACTCACCCTGATTGGTGGGAATGAGCTTGCTGAGGGCGGCGATCGGCAGCATGAAGAACAAGCTGCCGCACCAGATGAGCCCGATCAGCCGGTAGGCGTGGCTCAGGGTTTGCCACCGCCGGGACCGCAACGGATGGCAGATGGCGTAGTACCGCTCCACCGAGATTATAACTAACGTCCAAGCTGACACTGCCACTGAAGAGGCTGCGAAGAAAAAAAAATAAACAAATTCGATTGAGTAAATTCCACAGAATTGCTTCAATTAAAGCAGGCGAGCAAACACGCGTCACAAGTGCAAATGAAGAAGGAAACAAGAGCCGTTTGACATTTGGCGTGAAATTGCATACTTTTGGAAGAATTTCTCTTCGTCAGCCCAACACACACGCCTACTACTTGAGAATAAGGATTCTTCGAGGAGACTCTCGTCAAACGTCAAACAAAGGGTTGGGTTGCTCGTTCATCTGAAGAGACAAGTGGAGTCCTACTCTAAGAAAGGTTAATTTGTCCATTGTTTCCGGTTGATGGTCCTTGAGATTGCTTTCGAAAAGTTTTGGCATGGCTTGCTTTTGTTAAACAAGAATGTGTCGATTGGTCTAATATGACGTGATAACACCACCAACAAAACAAATGAAAAAGATGAAGGTTGAGGTTCGAAAAGTTTAAACCCACTCAAATTGCTTAATCCTCTTGTATCGTGAAAGTTTGGGGAAATAATTTCAAACAGGAAGTTAAAGGAGATCTTTTTTTTCGAAAAAATATAAATCTCCATTGTTTTTCGTCTAAAATCTCAACCACAAATTTTAAGTGGGAATGTGTTTTGAAGTTTATGAAAGGAGATTAAGTACTTTTCTAACAGTTGGTATTCATACAACTTTAGGACAGCTTTCTTAGAATAATTTTCACGAGATAAAATTTGTCAAGAAGTGGTTTGTTTGTGCTGTCATTTCAAAAACATAAAAATAAATTGCTGAATTTTTTTTTTCAATATTTTCATTACAAAATGTAAGAATAACTATGAAAGTTAAAAAAAATAAATGAAATTGAAAACAAGTGATATTTTTTGTATTTCTATTATTTTGTGAAAATGGTTGCGTGTTGCATTTTTATTGTATTCAGTACAAACATAAGTATTTTGTTAAAAAAATTGAACTCGGTGCAAATGAATTTTTTTTGAAAATAAAATAATTTTGAAGATTTTTTTTTCTAACTTTGATTAAATTGTATTGTGTAATGTTTCAGTATAAGAGTAGAGTGATTCTCTTTAATTTTTAATTCGCGATTTTTAAATTTTATTTTTTTTTGTTTTGGATGCATTTTTTCATGCATTTTCTATGTCAAAAGAAACATCCAAGTCTCCATACAATTTTGTGGGCTGGTCATACAAAATAAGCATGCAAATGTATTCAACTCTGTATCTTAAGAAGGAATTTTCTGATCGATTTGAACTTTTTTGAAGAAAAAAAAAAAAGATACACGGAAATTTTAGATATTATTATTGAACTGTTCGTCTCTGAAGGTTAACTTTTCAAAAAACATATTTTTTTGTGTTTTTAGAAAATATTAAAAATTGAATTTGCAATTTTACAACCATTTGAAGCAGAGCTGAGAAAATTTCCTACAATTTTCACTCTGAATCTATGAAAGCGGAACTATTAATTTCTGAGATATAGCCTAAAAAACCCGAATTGATAAAATCTTGTTTTTTCATCATTCATTAGTGTCACCTGAATAGCCTGTTATTTTTAACTGACTATATCTCGGAAACTATTGGTCCAATTTTCAATGTTAAATGTGTTTTGATTTGCGAAATTTTCTGATCTTTTCAATAAAAGTGTTAAAAAATTTGTTTTACTTGTTCTGAACTATAAAATTGAGATAAGTATCTACTTGTAGACCTTTTCAAAAGTTATGTTTGATTTAAAAATTTAGAAACTAAGATCAGAAATTTCTACAAAGACGTCTACGTAGTATATGGATGACTCCTAAGCATTCGATACATAAAAAAAAAACAATAAGATTTAAAAATTTAGAAACTAAGATCAGAAATTTCTACAAAGACGTCTACGTAGTATATGGATGACTCCTAAGCATTCGATAAATAAAAAAAAAACAATAAGATGAATAGTTCAATTTTAGGTATTTCGCAAACTTTTAAAATAAAAGATTAGGAAATTTCATGCAAATTAATGATTCGTTTTATGTGGATATTGCCAGCTTATATATTTTTTATTTCAAGCCTAATTTTTAAAATTTTGAGATAATTACATCACAAATACAATTACACAATGCATTATTACAATTATGCTACAATTTGAAATTTGATATATATCAATAAACTCTTTAAAATATATTTTTTCCAAAACTATGTCTTTTTTGGCGATCACCAAAATTAAAAATTTGGGTAAATGTTATTTTTTTGTAAATAAAAAAACATCAACGAAAATATTTTCTTAGTTTTTTTTTGTATAGAATCAATTCTATCCAAAGCTGTTTACGGTTGTCATGGTCAAATTCTATTGCGTCTCCATCTGATCTATGTATTGTCACCATGGAGACGCATGGTGATTAAAGTTTGTTCCATGTGACTAAAACTAATATTTCGTTTATGTTGCTTGTGGTTTAATTAGTCAAACTTTTCCATTACTTTTCTGAATAATTTTAAATCGCTGTCTCAGACAACTTTTGTCATCATAATTTTGATAGAACAAAAGACTGGAGGATTCGCTGTTTACCTGTTGTTTGTCAGGCTGAAAAATTATCCAAATCCTAGCTTTCCACCAAAATCCGCAGCAGAATGACAAATCCGCTTCACCACGCTTAACCCTTCCACTCACCGACTGCTGAAAAATGGCAAAACAACCAAAAACTCAACATGCCATGACAAACGTCTCCAACTGGTTTGCTGACACTTGGAATTTCGAGTTCTACAACGAAGCAGTAAATCCGCAGAGATTTTCTCCCCCTAAAAAACGGAGGGGAAAAAGCTGCTGCTTCAAAAATAAGACATGAAAAAGAAGGACGCGATGAAAAATGAACCTTTCTGCGACTTTCACAGACACGTGGCTTTAGAATAAGTCCCGCGTATGGGGTAATGTTATGCTTGCATCACGTGTGACATTGGATTTGACAGCTGAATCATAATGTTCACGTAATAGATTGCCTTAGGGGAAACTTGCTGATCATTAAAAAGGCGAGCTGTCAAAATGTTCAATTGAACTGCCATAAATCGAAGGAAGTCATGAACCGAAGATTGAAGATTTTTTGTCATGGCTTGCTTGAATTTGTTCATTAGAACTAGAAACATTCAAAAATGTCGGCATCAAAAAAACAAAAGAAATTAATCATCTTCACTTCAAATGAAGTTGCGCTCGCAAATTGCGGAATTCTTGAGCAGGAAAAAAGGAGAAAGAAAAACAAATCGGAAAACTTTTCCCCACAGGCCAAAAAGCTCCCCGTTATTAGCACTGTCCACCCTATTCGGCACCGCTTTCGACCCGACGGCGAAGCCAATCGAGTTTGACGATCACAATTGGCAGCACCGAGAAAGGGAAGAAAAACAAAACAAAACAGGCAATAATGTCATTTGCTACCGCTTATCGTTTCCGCAGTGCGAACGTCGTTGGAATTTTTTCCCGGTTTGATGAAATTTAAACGGAATTCGATTTTGTCGATCCACTTAATCAAATCGAGTTGCTGAAGGCGAAAAAAAAAGTTCGATTTCGATTTAGACCGATCCAAGCAACCGCAAGCGATTGAATTATCCTACACTAGGGTGATAACATCGCGCGATTTAACAAGAAAATCGAATCGACGAAAGAGAGAGAGAGTGAGAAAAAAGTGCAATCGCAGTAGGCGCTTGTTTATTTATGCCACACTGATTGACCTCCTCCTCCTCACCAACTCGAGTGACAGCTGCAGCAGCGGTGCACCGTAAGTGGCCAACTACGATTGCTGCGACGACGACGACGACCACGTGTCATTTTGGCGTTTGTTGACACACGCTCAGAACCGGAGATGCACTGAAGTGCCGAGCAAACAATGGGAATTTATTGTTTCGATCACGTTCGGTCGTGGGCGTGCACTCGGTTGTAAAATTTGTCACTTTTGTTTTTGTTAATTCATGCAATGTGGAAATGAACTTTTTCATCCCTAATGGAAAGTTTGTTTTATTCACGGCTCGAAAAGTGTTGCGATGCATTTTTTGCCGTTTTTTTTTGTTAACACAAGTAACGGCAAATAAAAATATCAATAAATCGTGTAAAATTGACACGAGAGTGATAAATGAACAGGAGATATTTTCTTCCCTATCGATGGTGTATCGTCCCTTCGTTATAAATACCGCAAATCATTTTGTAAATTTTTGATTAGGCTGCACCAATATTGTTTGACAAATTATTTAATGTTTCGGAAATTAAGTATGTCGCTCAAAAAGGGGGAAAAACACGATTTTTTTTAGGAAAAGTTGAAGAACTGTTCGGAAAAAATAGGGTATCCAACTTTCCCGGGAAACGGGAAAAATATTTTTGAAATCCCGGGAATTCCCGGGATCCCGGGAAATTTTTGTAACAGTCATAGAATTTATGTCTGAATAATAATAATAATAATAATAATTCATATGTTTTCAAGCTAAAAATTATAGAATTAGTTCAAAAATAATAATAGTTGGTACCAATCTATACTTCAATCTAAACAAGGACGACAGTTTTTAAATAACTTAAAAGAAATTAAAAATGATTTTTTTAGGAATTGAAAAAAACTACAAATTTCAATGTCAATGTGATTCAAATTAAATAAGTATTTTATAAATATATTTCTTTTAAACATTTTTTAACATGCCATAACTAGAAAAGCTTGAAAAATTTCTTCAAAATGCTTCAAAACGAGAAGCGACAACAAAACTAGAGTTTTATTAAAAAAAGGTCCTATAAGCTATTTTCTTTCATGTTTTGAAACAATTTTTTTTTATAAAATTATTTTTATTTGGTCTTTTAGGTACTGGGACCTGGTTAGGACCGAGTCGGTTTTTGTAATTACATTTTTCTGAAAGCTAAGAGTATTTTCAGAGATTTCAAAATTTTTTAGATATGTTTTAAATGTCTTATTTTATAAAAAACGAATTTTACTAATTATCTTTAAGTTACTTCCGCCAACTGGGGAAAATCAGGACTATAGGCTGAAAAGGTACAGGATTTCAGAGCAATAAATTGGGAAACCGGTGTACTAATTGTATTGATTCCGGTGTTCGATGAAAAATAATTTAAGATTATATTTTATTCAAATTGAAAATCCTAAATATAAATATAATACCCAGTCTTTTAAAAAAAACATATAATTAAAAAGAAAATATTGAAAGCGCCAGGTATTTTGCGGTTCTGTTAGTTAAAATTTAAACCGTTTTCCCTAATAAGCCAAATTAAAGCTGATATATGCCGAATACAAATTTTAATGCTTTAAAATTCGGATTGATTACTATGTATTCAACTGTTCATCTATTTCTACAGCCAAATCTGAATTTCCACACCAAAATTTGATATTTTTTTCAATTTCGGGAATTCCCGGGACAAATTATGAAAATTCCCGGGATTCGGGAATCCCCGGTTTTCCATAAATCGCGGGATTTTTGTCCCGGGAATTCCCGTGATGGACAAAAAATCCTTTTTGTTAAACTAACTTATTTTTTGCATATTTTCATACTTTAGAAATGTTTCGATTTGTTTTTGGCTACACGCAAAAAAAATCGACAAGCCCGACTACGTTTACGGGTTCTACATGGGAGAAAGGACGCGTGGACATACCGTACGAAATGCTCCGATTTATGATATCATCGCACGGATTTTTTTTACAAATTTCTTAATTATTTTTTTTTACAAAATTCATTTTTTCAACAAACTAAGAAAAAGAATTTTTGCCGAATACTCCGAACTGACCAGAAACAGATTTTCAAACCGATCAGTGGCCTCAACATTGAAATTCGCTTCAATTAGGGACGATGATTTTAATGTTTGCACACCGGATTTCGTCATGTTTATGCGATTATCTAAGTCCAGGTTGCCATGAAATCAGTAATTTGGAGTGAAACCAAATTCTACCTGAACCAGATTTGAACATCGGAGATTTGAAGGATAAGATTGTTGATGCTTCACTTTTTCAACAGGAGTAGTTTCGGAAAGTGAATGGTCTAAGGAGCCACCCTAGTCGAGGTGTAACGACCGTTTGCATTATTGTGGTGGTCTCAAATTTAAAATTCTACTAAAGGTCCAAAAATGCCCTACTTGATTAAGGGGTTACATACATGTTAATCGGTAAAAATGTAAGGATTTGTTTAGCACACACTTGAACATTATGGAAATTTGTTTTCAGTTTTTTTTATGTTTTTCATAGAAAAAAACTAATTTTTTTTATTTCTGGGTTTTTTTTCTCAAAATCAAAATCAGGCTCGTCCTGCACACGAAACATATCTTGAGAGTGTTCACCCCAAATTTCGCCCAATTTGGTTCTTCAAATCTCGAGATATCAACTCTGTTACTTATTGTAATCATGAAATATAGTCATGAAACTTAAGGGACTGATTAAAAGTATCTTTTGAGTTCATTTAATTTTTTTCTGTTATATGATTTTTTTATATTTATGTAACCCCTTTTAAACATAAAAATAACACTACTGAACGTTATATGATTAATTCCATGAAAAAATCATATTTTCAGCAACATTTTTTTTTGCCCTCTGATTTATGAGGAATTTTTGAAGGGAGGGGACAAAAGCTTGAAATTTGCAATGGCAAGTTGTAGGACATTTTCCAGTAGAGCGTCCAATTTCCCGGGGCTACAAATTTCCCGGGAAACGAGAAATTTTCAGCCAATTTCCCGGGAAATCCCGGGAATTCCCGGGATTTTTTTAATTTATTGAAAATTGTTATGATCTTGGTTTTAATTAATATTATGCAACAAAATTGTATAGGACATCAACATTAATGGTTTAAATAAGTGTGAAGATCAATTAACAGCTTGACTGCAAATAAAAAATCATTCAACTACAAGAAAAGATAAGAAATTTTAAACTTGCCTCTGTTACCAGTTTATTGAAATGAGAAAAAAAAACATGCAGAAATTATGTTTTTTATGACAAATACTGGTATCAGCTCTTGAACAAATGGTTAAGCTTTTTAGTGTTGGTTTTACTCCAAACAACCCAATGTTTTCAAATATTTGAAGCAAGCTTTGAATATATTTTTTTTTTAGAACAAATAATAGAAAGTAATTTTTTAATGATTTTTTTTCATATTATTATGCAACATGATTTAAATTATACGATAAACTACAATCTTAAATTTTTCACATTTAACCCTCTAACACCTGTAGTTGCACCAGTGCTCCATAATTTGTTAACTTTAAATTGTAATTTCTTTAGTACTAGGTATTCAACCAAATGAATTAATTCTTTTTGCACAATTTCGATTTTCATCTCATTTGATCATGGTAATAAAAAAAAAGCTTACTTAATTGTAATAATTTAATACTCATTAAGCAAGATCTATTCCCAGTTGCTTCAAAAACTAATATTATCAGAAATAATTCTGATATCATAACTTCTGATAATCTGATAAATTATATATATATAAACCAAACAATACATTTAATTGAACAAAATAATGTTGAGTTTGTTCATTTATTATTTTTTCAGAGCATTTTCAAAAAAATGTTCCAAAAATTTAAGAAAAAAAAAAAGCTTGAATTTCGGGAATTTCCGGGAAATTTACAAACTTCCCGGGAAACGGGAAATATTTTTTTTCGGGAATTCCCGGGACGGGATATTGGACGCTCTATTTTCCAGTTTTTGGTAAATATTTTTCTACACGAGTGCTCCTAAAAAAAATCTTAATGCGCAAAAAAAAAATTTCGGTAAAAAAAACCTTAAAATTTTATGTAACTTTAAAACACATCATTTTATGAAAAAAAGGTTAGTCATTATCGATTGCAAATTTAACTTTGCATCTTAAAATGGTTTTTGAAATTTTGTTTGAAACTATTTTTGATATTTTGGTCCATTAGGTTTACTAATCACAAATTCCGAAAATTAAATATTAAAAAACGTGGAAAATTACTAAGTTGTTCGCCGCGGCACCAGCCTACTTTGATTTTCGAACCACAAAAACTTCTTCCCACTTCTTATCCGCTCACCTTGCAGATACGGCAGCAGCTTGCACATGACCTCCCCGAAGACAAAGTCCCGCAGCAGCGTCCCAACGAGGGTGAACGGCATACAGAACACGCCCAGGAACAGGTCCGACACAGCCAGATTGAGCAGAAATAGGTTGGTGATGGTGCGCATCCGTTTGTTCTGCACCAGGGTCAGGATGACCAGCGAGTTGCCGATCACGGCCAGCAGGAAGAGCACACTGTACAGCGGAATCTGGACCCGGCCCGCGTCCAGCAGGTAGGTCAGCGTTGACGGGCTCGTCGCGGTTAGCACCGTAGTAGGCGACGCCGCGAACGTCAGATTCACCGTGCAGTTTTCGCAACTTCCGGTGAGGTAAACCATGCTGTTGCTTCCGTTGACCATGATCAGCAGTTGCTGGTCGATTACAGACTCATTTCCGGTGGCACCGTCCATTTTTTTTTTAAATTTTTAATATCAAACACACATTTATCACAATTTGGCACCTTTTTCTTATTTTTATCTTTTTTTTTGTGCTACGAAAATGCTCCACTTGAGATTGCTTTTCCCAGTGGTAACGACTATTATCACACTTTTTTCTTATCCTTCGTTTCCGGTTACTTTTCCCGACATTTTAATCCCCCCTCTTCACCACACACAAACACACACTCACACGAGCGACACTTCACCGAATGAAATTCTTTCACGCGCTTACATCCAATCGAGTGGGCCACGTGCTAGTCGAAGTAACCCTTGCGCTTTCGAAGCGCGTGTACGAAGCCAGGACACCGTAGCAAGCGTTGAACATAAATTCCCACTTCCGTTACTTCTACAGTGAACCCCCGCCTTCTCCTCCTCCCCTATCTTTCCACTTCAGCGCCTACTATGTACAACAAAAAAAAATACGAAAGAGTCTACTGAGCAATCGAGTCCCGACTTGGAAAAACCAAAGAAGTGTTCACACGCGAACGCGTCCCTGCTTCGCTCTCTATGGCGTCATCTCCGGACGACAGTCACAGTTTGACTGATTTGGGTCCAACCGTTCAGTCCACAAGCAAGGGTTTGCGTTTCTGAATGGTGGAGGTTCCGCCGCTGGCCACCGTGCGGCGCCACCTGGCGCCCTTCGTCTTATCAGCTGGTTCGGACACGTGGCGCAGGCGCCTCTCCGGATGGCGCCAAAGGCTACTGCGATCAGGACCGGTTGGGGAGTCCTGTTGATTCAACGGAAGTCAGCGCGCGGTTGAAATGTAAACAAACGGATTGGGAGAACGGAAAGTTGGCGGAAGTTCTGGGAATTTCATTGGCGAAGTTTTGACATTTTTTATGGAGACGCATGGTTGGGCAGCATAAGGTATTTAGCCAGCGAGAAGTGAAGCAACTTTGGGAAACTTTCAGCGTTGAAATAACATGCCGCAGACAACGTTGGGGTTGTGAGCGCTTGTCACAATAATATTTAAAAAAACTAACATTTTTAACATTTTTCACTTTTTTTAAATTTTTTAACATTTTAAGAATTTTAAGAATTTTAAGAATTTTAAGAATTTTAAGAATTTTAAGAATTTTAAGAATTTTAAGAATTTTAAGAATTTTAAGAATTTTAAGAATTTTAAGAATTTTAAGAATTTTAAGAATTTTAAGAATTTTAAGAATTTTAAGAATTTTAAGAATTTTAAGAATTTTAAGAATTTTAAGAATTTTAAGAATTTTAAGAATTTTAAGAATTTTAAGAATTTTAAGAATTTTAAGAATTTTAAGAATTTTAAGAATTTTAAGAATTTTAAGAATTTTAAGAATTTTAAGAATTTTAAGAATTTTAAGAATTTTAAGAATTTTAAGAATTTTAAGAATTTTAAGAATTTTAAGAATTTTAAGAATTTTAAGAATTTTAAGAATTTTAAGAATTTTAAGAATTTTAAGAATTTTAAGAATTTTAAGAATTTTAAGAATTTTAAGAATTTTAAGAATTTTAAGAATTTTAAGAATTTTAAGAATTTTAAGAATTTTAAGAATTTTAAGAATTTTAAGAATTTTAAGAATTTTAGAATTTTAAGAATTTTAGGAATTTTAAGAATTTTAAGAATTTTAAGAATTTTAAGAATTTTAAGAATTTTAAGAATTTTAAGAATTTTAAGAATTTTAAGAATTTTAAGAATTTTAAGAATTTTAAGAATTTTAAGAATTTTAAGAATTTTAAGAATTTTAAGAATTTTAAGAATTTTAAGAATTTTAAGAATTTTAAGAATTTTAGGAATTTTAAGAATTTTAGGAATTTTAAGAATTTTAAGAATTTTAAGAATTTTAAGAATTTTAAGAATTTTAAGAATTTTAAGAATTTTAAGAATTTTAAGAATTTTAAGAATTTTAAGAATTTTAAGAATTTTAAGAATTTTAAGAATTTTAAGAATTTTAAGAATTTTAAGAATTTTAAGAATTTTAAGAATTTTAAGAATTTTAAGAATTTTAAGAATTTTAAGAAATTTAAGAACTTTAAGAATTTGAAGAATTTTAAGAATTTTAAGAATTTTATGAATTTTAAGAATTTGAAGAATTTTAAGAATTTGAAGAATTTTAAGAATTTTAAGAATTTTAAGAATTTTAAGAATTTTAAGAATTTTAAGAATTTTAAGAATTTTAAGAATTTTAAGAATTTGAAGAATTTTCAGAATTTTAGCCAACAGAGCATAGCCTACTTCGAATCGTCATCAAAGATGTTGTCTGGGGGTAATCTGGAATGGGAAAATTGCTCAGCCTGCCTCGATTGCCAGACCAACAACTCGTTTGTTCGTTCGTTTATTGGCAGGTGGGACAAAGGAATAAAACAAAGTTTGCCAAATTTTCGACAGCTGTTCGGTGTTATTTTACCTTGAAGAGGAAAAAGTCACGATGGTGTTCAACGAGCGAAATAGGTTCAGCATGTTCACCTCTCCTCTTTATGAACTTGTTATTTAGTTATGGTTTTGTGGCGAGGATAATTTTGCGGCTTTTGTACTGAGTGGGGAAAATTTTGAACTAAGTTTTAAGGGCTTTTCAAGTGGGTTTTGGATGAGCCCTTCCGTTTCGAGAGATAATTGGAAAATTTAACCAATTTTATGGCGTAGGCCGTGTGCTCAAAGTTATTCTCATATCCTAACCTAAATGGTTACATTTTTTCCCACTTATTATAACTACATAATAAATTTGCTGCTATGTGCGGGCAGCTGTGCTCAACATACTTTTTCATTATCAAATTTTAAACATTCCTTTGAAATCAAACCTGCCAAATTGCATCGAAGAGTGCTGAGAAATTTTTCCTTGTGAAAAAAATGCTTGCGCGAGGGTAACAACTCTAATCGGACGGAAATGAGACAAAAAAAAAAGAAATCTTCCATTTTTTTCGCTCGATCGAGCAAAACTAACATGAATTGTAGTTCCAAATCCAACCACACCAAACATTGATGGCGCCACCTTCGTTGAACGTTGTGTCCGTTTTCTACACGCTTATTTTCGTTCATTCAAATTTAAGTTGCACGTTATTTACAGGAAGGTGCTGTGTCCTTTCCCTCGCCTAGACCAGACCAAAATCCAAGATAAAGCTGTCAGACCAAATCTGTCAGACCAAGACTGTCAGACCAAAGAGCAAAAAGTAAACAATCTTGGTCGTCGACGTAGGTGCACACAAATCAAGAAAAGAAAATTTGAAAAAGAATTTTATTTTTCTATTTCAATAACTGGTTTCGGGCTGCAAAATTCACCGACAGTTACAAAAGCAGTTAAAAGCCTTATTCTTCCACTTTAATTTTTGATCACGTTTTCGGTTTACACCAGAACAATCTTGAAATTATTTATGCGGATTTGTGATTCCTCTTGTTCCATCATTCCCTTGGTTATTTATTTTACGAAAATTGTTTACAAAATTTGTAGAAAAATTCTCCTGTCCGATTGTCTGTGGCACAACTGTCGAACAATTTCGGAACGTGCTGGAAAAGTAATTTCCACCATTTATTTCCCACGGCAATTTGAGACTGATGTCTCTCGAATTCGATTGGTGGTTTCCACGAGCACGTGACTGTCATTCAAAAAACAGCGCCTACTGAGAAGAAATTTTCAATTTTAAGGTTTGGTTTTTTATTCTGTCATTGTCAAACAAAAACACACACACAATTCAATCATTTTCGTCACCATCGTGTGAAACAACAATCTCAATCTCGACACTCTATTACATCCGACCAACCCTAGTGGTGTAAACACTGTCCTTTGTGCCGCTCAATTTCGGTCTATTCTGTGCTTTGGCAGCTCGTGCCGGGCCTTTTCAGAAAATTTAAACTTCCAATCACGTGCCAACAAAGCAGGCAAGCGCTTGGCGGTCGTTGGACACCTCTTCCGCCAAGTCTTCCGCTCAAGCTTGGTTGACGTTTAGTGTCAGGGTCAGATCAGAACTCCCTGGGGTAGTTTCACGAATTCATGAGTTTTGTTCATAAAAAAATAAAAAATTTCAGAAATTCGTGATTTTTTTTAATTTTGAGAATTTTATGAATTTTAAGACGATTTTTTTTGGTCCAAAATTTCATAAAAATTCTAAAACTAAATTATGTTTTGTCTTTTTACAGAAACGTGGCTGCAGCAGGGCGTAGTTCAATCCAACTACAAAATCATGCCTCCCAGAAAACATAAAACATAGTTTTTGTTATCAGCAGATCAAAAGGTCATAGTATGACGATATGCGAGTTCATCAAACGTTACGCCCGCAAGCAACGCGGAAGCGCACACAAGAGTTCATCAACAAGCCACAGCAAGCCATGGAACCTGCTGCGGGGGCATCAAATGACAGCACCGGATCAAATGTTGGCGATGTTGATCCGCAGGTCATAGCATGCGTGGAGTGAAAACTCTATTTTTTCTATTTTTAGACTAAATTTGACGGTTTAGGATGAAGAGAATTGTGTTTTTTTCATAAAGCATCATTATTCAATGTAGCAAGAATTTTCCGAAAGGTCAAGCTGAAAATCACGCATTGAACTCTAAAAATAGGTCCTTTCACGTACAGGAATTCTCAGCGCAAAAGCACATCGTGCACGTGAAAGGCCAGAAGTCATTGCACGCTTGATTGGCACCTTCTTGCGTTCTCTCCAATAATTGTGTGACGACGACAACTGTCAGATTTTCCCTGTGGCGGCTGCTGCCGCAGGCTGTTTCCATTTGTACAGAGGGTATGTGTACCTATTTTGGGTCTACTTTCGTGACTTGGTTATTTTTTCCCATTGGTCAATAAAAGGGCATTCGCCACAGCACTCAAACTTATTGGAAACGCTCCACGTGTGCGCTGTCCATTTTGAGCGCTGTCAAACAAAACTTTTGTTCGACATGCGTCGAACTGTGAAATGGGGATATGTCAATCGCACAAACCCCTTTTATTTGTGCAGCAGGAAATTTCGAAAAGCCACACACACTTAAATTCGTACGGCAAACCACGAGCTGTCAGTGCTGGAATGAGGTGCCTACTTTGATTGGATTGGTTCTGGGAAAGCTTCGCCGGAAGCAGCAAGCTGTTTGCATTGCCAAGCGTCCTTTCATGGCACTCTTGGGTGTGAGTTTGTCCTGCTGGTCACCCATAATTCAGAATCTCTACCGGAATTCTGTTTGACTTTTGCTGAAAGATCTTTAACATAGATAAACGTAGTTATGATTTTTTTTTAATTTTACTTAAATTTAAATGAAAAAATATGACGTCTTCTTGTCTGTGAAAGAAGCTAGTCAAAAACGTTCATTGAAATTCCCCCGACAAACAGAATTGGCTCTGAATCAAATCATTAAAATGAACCCCTAATTTGTTATCAGTTGATCAAAAGCATGGCTTACCGGTTGACGCATTTGCATCCTCGGTCGAGCGCGCTTTCTTCAGAATATCCGGCCAACGCGCGTCAGATTAACGTGACACTTGCACTGACAGCGAAGAAAAATGACATTTTTCTCGCGCGCAAATAAAGCAGTGAAAAATTGCACCCACGCGAAATGAAAAGGATGCGAAATGTGGCGCAATTTCCTGCAAATAAATGAAGATCCAAAATCGAGACAGAAATGACAAATGAAGTCGACATCCGGGCATCTGTCACGGACACAGACACTCACGCCCGGGCTACTGTGATGAATACATTTTACCTTTGCAAAAAAGAAGGATCCTTTCGATCCCCAAAGCTCCGGCTAAAATATCACGAGTTTCGGCAACTGCCATTTATTTCACCTTCCTTCTCACTTAATAACTCCATTCAGCGTAACTCAGCTTCAAGGTAGGGGAGCAGCGACCCCAAAATTGGTTGACCTACATTGTTGAGAGGGGCTTTTGCTCCCCACTTTGCACAAATCTGGAAACCAAAACTTTTTCAATTTCTCCCCGTTGGAACGTGTCCGGGAAACCGTAATAAGCATCACAGTTCCGGAATTTCGGTCCCTCTTAACAATTTATTCACCCTTAACCACCCCATTGCCGTATAATAGTGAAAGTGAGCGCACGTGATTGTCATTCCAAGCACCTGGCAGCAGTCGAGATTTTCACTTAGGACCGCACCAACCAAGCAAGCCACTCTAAAATTGAGTTTGGCAGGTCGAAGCCTGCTGTGATTTGTTTGGTCGAAAGTACGACAACGAAATGCACTTGCACACCGAGCTTCGAAAGATTTGCATAACACAACGTTTGATTGCTCAGTGAACTGGTGAATATTTAAATTTTCAGACATGTGAATATTTTCATGCCTGGATTGGTGTGATTGCAAGTTCGTTTTTAGACTTGGTGGAATATCGAAAAATTTTAACATTTAAAAAAGCTAAAAGAATCTTCAATTTCAAGTCAATTGCTCTTTTCTATCAGTAGCACAAATTCGTTCAAGTTGTAAAATCTTTGTTTTAGGTCGAAATCAAAGCACATTTTAAATTTCAAGTCGATTGAACATATCCAGCCAGAGCACAAATTCGTACAAGTTGTGAAATCATTTTCAATTTCAAGTCGATTGGTCATCACTAGCCTGAGCACAAATTCATACAAGTTGTGAAATCATTAATTTAGGTCAAAATTAAAGTACATTTTCAGCTTCAGGTCGATTGGTCATCACCAGCCTGAGCACAAATTCATACAAGTTGTGAAATCATTAATTTAGGTTAAAATCAAAGTACATTTTCAATTTCAAGTCGATTGCTCATCACCAGCCTAAGCACAAATTCATACAAGTTGTGAAATCATTAATTTAGGTAAAATTAAAGTACATTTTCAATTTCAAGTCAATTGGTCATCACCAGCCTGAGCACAAACTCGTACAAGTTGTGAAATAATGAATTAAGGTCAAAATCAAAGTACATTTTCAATTTCAAGTCGATTGGTCATCACCAGCCTGAGCACAAATTCATACAAGATGGAAAATCAACAATTTAGGTCAAAATCAAAGTACATTTTCAATTTCAGGTCGTTTGGTCATCACCAGCCTGAGCACAAATTCGTACAAGTTGGAAAATCAACAATTTAGGTCAAAATCAAAATATATATTCAATTTCAAGTCGTTTGGGCATCACCAGCCTGAGCACAAATTCGTACATGTTGGAATATAACTAATTTAGGTCAAAATCAATGCATATTTTCAATTTCAAGTCAATTGGTCAGCCTGAGCACAAATTCGTACAAGTTGTGAAATAATGAATTTAGGTCAAAATCGACGTACATTTTCAATTTCTGGTCGATTGGTCATCACCAACCTGACCAAAAATTTGTACAAATTATGAAAATCTTAATTTAGACTAAAATTAAAGTATATTTCCTATTTTAAGTGGATTTTTTTTCAATTTTATTTTAAGTCGAATTGTAAGTCGACTTTCGATTCTAATCAACGCCAACGCCAACGGTGTAAAACGACCAGAGCATGATTGTAACCAAACAGTGCATCCCACTCGCATAAAATTCATCACTTCTTTTACATTGTGCAACTTTTCGCTCCACCACAGCAAGCGACGACGACGGGACGGAAACGCCTTGCTTGTTGACACTCTTGTTGTGACACCCGGCACAACAAAAACAGAAAACAACAGAGTAGGGTACGTTATCCATTAGTGGACCCCTTTCCTATAGTGGACCCTCTGAAGGGTTTTTGATGAAAAATTCAATAAAATCACAATTTCAAGCGTGTTGTTGTCTACAAATCTTTTATTTGGCATGTTCAGCATCATTTAAAACAATGTTGACTAACATTGAATTGTCCTTTTTACCAAAATAAGTGTTTTGAGTTCGACATCTGAAATCAGCCATGGCCACTAGCATTTTCACAACAAAACTGCATTTATATTTTATGATTGAATTAACCATCCAATCATTTTTTGACTGATTATTTAACTTCAGCAAGTCGAAATAATGTAAGTTATAGGATCTTTACTAAAATATAGCGAAGAACTGCCATTTTCGAGCAAAAATTAGGGGGGTCCAATATAGGACAACTAAAATCCAAACTTTTCCAAAAGTGGACCCCTGTTAATTTAACTTTCAAAAATGAAGAAAACTGTGTATCCAAGCAAAAGTTTCTCTGAAACATACAATAAATGCTTGTTTTTATCAACCTAAACGCATATTTTTTCAATTATGAGTATAACTTTGGCTGTTTTCATGTTAAAAGTACCAAGAAGCTGAAGCCGTAAGAATTCATAATCAATCAAAACTATAGTTAATTGTACTTAACTGAAGCATCATAATTGCAGTTTGAAATGATATTTTATAATAATAAATCAATAAAAAAACATTTTTTTAAATAAACATGCGTGGTTTTATCAGCAACTGTTAACAAATCTAATGTTTAGTTTCGGTCAACCATTTATGTAATTAATATGGAAAAATTTGCATCAAGATTACTTTTTTTTTATTATTTTTATGTTTGCAGTGGTTTTTGAAACGTTTTCTCCGATCTTTTTCGGAAATAAATGTGTTTAAATATCTGTAAGGTTTTTTTGTTGTTTAAAGCCAAATTTGTTAAAAAAAACATATTTGTTTATGATGAAAAGTGAGCAAAATCCATCTTTTATTCAGTATATCTATCATTAGACCTACACCATGCATCAAAACATCAAATGTCGGTTAAATTTGGTATCAAAATAACAGTTTGCCTATAGTGGACCCGGGTCCACAATCGGATTATGGACCCGGGTCCACTATAGGAAAAGGGGGTCCACAACAGGCAAAAAAAACTTTTTTATCAATTGGCTATTTTTCTGCTCAAAAACAAATAACTGATGAAACAAATAGTCAAAACTGTCCAAAAGACTTCAGATTTAATTGTTTTGTACAAAAGGTTATGAAAAAGTGCTTAAAATATCGAAAATTTGTGAAAAATGTGCTTCGGCTCTACTAGAGGGTCCACTAATGGTTAAAATACCCTAGGCGGGAAAGAATAATTAGGTTTGTCAGAGAAAGTTTGCTCGTCGACGTTCCGGCCACTGCTAGCAGGAGCTTTGAGGTTTGCTGGGAACGATCAGAATTAGCTGTCAAGAGTTGAAATGTCATCATCCATCAGATATTTCCGTAGTAACTTTTCAAAAGGGCGAAAGCTTGAATGTAAACAAACAGACTATTCCACTGAGTGTGAAGAGGAAGAATTTGGTTGCTCCAAATTCCATGGTTTGCTACGATGCAAATGAAATTGGCGAATTTTTCAGCATCATCGGTACGGTACAATGACAGCTCTTGCAAAGCTCATCCCGAGCAAAAAATGGTGAAAATTGAAGTAGAAAAAGGAAGCTCGAAAAGTGATGAAATTTCGAACAAAAGACAACAGATGCAATCAAGTTGGATGGTCTTCGGCAAAAAAAAGGGAAATTACTTCCACTAAATTGCAATTCAACTTCAGCTCCTTTTGAAAGATTTGCAGGAAATCGTTCAAGTAACAGTAATTACTGATTCGAGTACATCAAGAGGATTGATATTTGTTGAATGAGAGAAAGGTGCCATTCACAAATGACGTAGTGGAAAACCAACTTTTGCAGTACATTTATTTCAAAGGAAAGCCAAAAATACGCAGAAGAAAAGATAACAAATCCTTCATTTTTTTAGTTCGCTGAGGTGGCGTGAGGTGGAATACATTTCCTCTGCTAGATGATAAATATTGATCCACCTTCTCTTCTCCTCGAAGAGGAGGTTCTTCAGCTTTTGCCCAAGTTTTGTGAGCGGATTGTTTACTCCCGGGAAACCACCAGTGCACTGTAAAGGGCATCTCCACCACTGGAGGGAAAAGAAGATTTTACAAAGTTTACAAATTTTGCTTTTTTTTGCTGTCGGCGCAAATTTGGTTTGGCTTCGTGTTTGCCCCTAGCAGTGGAGATGCTCTTATGAATAAATTTAGAGAAGTTCAAACCGTCCGGCAAGTGGTCCCTCTTGAACGCAGTAGGCCTTGAGCTGTCAGTTAGGGGGTTTGAATTTTAATGTGAATTTAAATTAAGAAATAAGTCTAGGTTCAAGAGTCATTACAGCAAGCCATGATATTTCTTCGTATTGAAAAACGCGAAAAAATAAATTTCTTGCTTGTTACCGCCAACTCAAATGAGACGTAAATAGAGGAAAATAAAGTAATTGCAAACTTTCCCCACCATAATGACCTGTCATTTGAAATGCAATAAAATAGAATGAAGTATAACGCAACGCTTGCTGCGCTATACGTCTACGAAAAGGAAAAGTTTCCTCCGCAAGATTTCACGAAGCTTCTTTGGATAACGTGCTATAAGGTCCAAGTTGGCTGCTCCCGGTTTCCCAGAGCAACCAAAAATTAATGCATTTTAATAATGGAAATGCACCAACTCCCACGAGCACCCGCAAAGTCAATCACAAACTGTTTGCTCGGTAAATTTGTTCAACTCCTCCTGCTTCCCGTCTCTCTGGGAAGCAGCTTTTCAAAAAGGAGGAGAAATAATCTGCATCACGCTCACCTTGTTTGCGAAAAGCTCTTGAAAACTTGATTTTCCGAAAAGAGCACTCAAAGTTGGGTGGACGCAAGAGAACAGTCGGAATCGTTTTAAAGCGCCGCCAACTGCGATTGTACACGCGAGTGAAGGGATTTTTTTCCAAACTGTTGCAAAAACTTTTGCAAGGGCACATCAGACTGCATTTCAATGAATTGAGAGCGTTTGCTGAAAAAAGGGTAAGATTTATGCATTTCCGGGGAAGTTTCATGGTCCTGCTGGGCGAATCTATTGAACGCAATTTAGCGAGAATTTTGCAACGGTCAAAGTAACCTTTGTGGGGGTGCATTTACATAAAATCTGCAGAACGCCTACTCCGACTAGCATCTGTTTTTTTCGAGAAATGTTCTGGCGTTATATACATTTTGACAATTTTGACAATTTTGACAATTTTGACAATTTTGACAATTTTGACAATTTTGACAATTTTGACAATTTTGACAATTTTGACAATTTTGACAATTTTGTCAATTTTGACAATTTTGACAATTTTGACAATTTTGACAATTTTGACAATTTTGACAATTTTGACAATTTTGACAATTTTGACAATTTTGACAATTTTGACAATTTTGACAATTTTGACAATTTTGACAATTTTGACAATTTTGACAATTTTGACAATTTTGACAATTTTGACAATTTTGACAATTTTGACAATTTTGACAATTTTGACAATTTTGACAATTTTGACAATTTTGACAATTTTGACAATTTTACAATTTTGACAATTTTGACAATTTTGACAATTTTGACAATTTTGACAATTTTGACAATTTTGACAATTTTGACAATTTTGACAATTTTGACAATTTTGACAATTTTGACAATTTTGACAATTTTGACGATTTTGACAATTTTGACGATTTTGACAATTTTGACAAATTTGAAAATTTTGACAATTTTGACAATTTTGACAATTTTGACAATTTTGACAATTTTGACAATTTTGACAATTTTGACAATTTTGACAATTTTGACAATTTTGACAATTTTGACAATTTTGACAATTTTGACAATTTTGACAATTTTGACAATTTTGACAATTTTGACAATTTTGACAATTTTGACAATTTTGACAATTTTGACAATTTTGACAATTTTGACAATTTTGACAATTTTGACAATTTTGACAATTTTGACAATTTTGACAATTTTGACAATTTTGACAATTTTGACAATTTTGACAATTTTGACAATTTTGACAATTTTGACAATTTTGACAATTTTGACAATTTTGACAATTTTGACAATTTTGACAATTTTGACAATTTTGACAATTTTGACAATTTTGACAATTTTGACAATTTTGACAATTTTGACAATTTTGACAATTTTGACAATTTTGACAATTTTGACAATTTTGACAATTTTGACAATTTTGACAATTTTGACAATTTTGACAATTTTGACATTTTTGACAATTTTGACAATTTTGACAATTTTGACAATTTTGACAATTTTGACAATTTTGACAATTTTGACAATTTTGACAATTTTGACAATTTTGACAATTTTGACAATTTTGACAATTTTGACAATTTTGACAATTTTGACAATTTTGACAATTTTGACAATTTTGACAATTTTGACAATTTTGACAATTTTGACAATTTTGACAATTTTGACAATTTTGACAATTTTGACAATTTTGCATCACCTGGTTGGGCGATCGGCATGAACTTGAATTCATTAGCATTTATTCGCCCTCGGAGGTGGAAAAATATTCATCCAAGCAGGCTGGCCAAACAAGTGCGTGGTAGGATTCCCTGGAACCAAGTCAGCTTTAGAGTCGCAAACGTAGTTGGAGTCGACTTGAATTGAAAACTGATGAATTGAGTTTGCATTTGTTTGTTGTGGAACCAGAAGCGGCTTACGAATCTTAAGGCCCATTCATGTTATGCCACATCAAAGTCTATCGGTACGCTTAATTAAAGCTAGTTAGACAAAAACATCCATCAAAGTGATCCTGTCAAAGCATGTCATGACTTGGTAGGAAGGAAATGTGAAATTTTTGTTTCCTGTTGCGTCTTTCTGTTGTGTTATTTGGAAGAATATTGTTATTTAGACTACGAAAATTTATATTCTTCTATTTTAAAATTTAAATGTTTAAGTTTAAAAAAATGGCAACAATTTTCCTGTCATGTGTAACAAAATTCAATAATCCCTGTACCGTCTCACGATTAATTTGGTTCCCATGCATCACAGCAGGCGTTCTACTTCCGTTTTGACCTCATCCCAGTCAGTCTTAGAGAGTGTTGCCATGGAGACCTGTGGAGCTTGATCGTTGATTGACACGCAATTCGAAACTCCGATGTTGGTACGTCAGACTCTTGCAAGGATGGCTACGATCCCACTGCACACAGAATCTGTCAACAAGGGTGAAAAGAGCAACATCCTCAAATATTATGCTTTTGCTACCGCTTCCATGATGTGCCCTCGCCATCATCCGGTAATGTGAAGAACCAAAATTTATTCAAATGTATTCAACTGTCCACAACATACGCACTGAGGTCTTTCCACTTTTTTCGCCAAACTCAACGAGTTCGTATTTTAATTAATTCAGCTCACAGCTTCCCAAACTGATAAAATGCATGCAATTTACTCTTTTCCTAGTGATACCATCAATTTTAACCCATTTAATTTTTTTTATGCAAACCACAATCGAAGCAAAAAAGGGCCAGCTCAGTTGGCCATGACATGAGCCAGGACGTATCCAAGCAACAGCCACTATCATTTAGAATTGATCTTTACAGCCCCGTTTCCGAGAAATTTTAATGAATTACATTCTGTAAAGTCCACTTTGTGCAGGGATTACATTTGCGTTGCGGTTGCGGTATAATTTAATGCCATAATTTGAGCTCTGCTGGAAGCAATTGCCGTGCATAAACTGATTTCCATAGCCTACTGTGGAAGATGTTTGCTCTGTCTTGGGATAATTTAAATTAATAAACAATGATTTGCCGGCTCTTGGTGGTCACTTCACAAGATCGAATGCAAGCCAACCCTTATAAATATTTCAATTTTAAAAGCTCCTTGCTCGGAATACGTAGATAAGGCTCTCTTGCATGATTTGAAAATACCACAAGTTGATCCTGGAAATGTACAATTTCCACGCAAAGTCATCAATCAGCAACAAGACTTGTCAAAACTTTATGGTGACATCCCGGACATTCCAATCTAGATGCCATTTCCGACCACGCTTGCTACGACAGACACAATTAAAGGTTGTAGTGAGCAAATCGGGAAACATGAGTTAAATAAATCAATCTAGGAAGCCACATCATCTGGTTTCGGCCGCGGCCAACTACGATCTCCACTAATTACTCAACAAGTGGCACGCAATTAGCCGCACCGAAGTATCATAAAACGCAAATTGCCTCTGCATTGACTGAAAGTGTGTAGAATTTACCGCCGCTTATCGCGGTTCTACTAATTGTTTACAGAATGCTCGAGGGTGCACTTGATTCGTTTTCAAACTCCCATGATTGCGTCAAATCTCGCAAAAAAAAAAGATCAGCTTGAAAAGTGGAAAAATATCGGAAATCCTGCCACCCACGCGGTCAGAATTTTTTCCCTGGAAGGCAAAAATTCAACTTTAGGGTGGCTTTTCATACGAAATTTCCCAACCCACTACACCGCAGCAGGCCTTACTACGAAACCGGTGGCCACTGAACTGAAATTCGTCGAAGCTCGACCGTTTATCGGGTTACTAGATCTGGTGTAATCTAGGCGGGGCGCTCGTATGACAAAGTGGGTGCTTGCTCGAGGTCAAAGTTGGCCATTGGGAGTGGGGGAAAAGTTGTGAAATTCAAAATATCGTTGAAGCCGTAAAACGATGTCGTATTTTCGGAAACCGGAAGTGTGTATCCTCAACCGCAACCGGATTTACTGTGCATTCTGAGCTCAACCACAGACAGTGGGAAAAAGTGCAATTTGGCGTTAGGAAACCCGATTCTAACTGGAAAGGACGATATTTATGACCTGGAAATGCACCATTTCTCTGAAGTTCGTGTGCAAAATCAGTGATTCCAACCTGAAACCCAACCAAGCCATTACGATTACGAAAAAAACGAAATCCGTGGAACCAATGGTCATTAATCAAAGCAAACATCCACTTTTTTCATTCAAACACAAGGGTTACTGCGCTGAACGCAATTTTCTGAGTGATGGATTTTTCGGGTTGAACGTCTGAGCAGGAATCGTAGTAGGCAAGACTGAGGGGATGTGTCAAAATTTTCGGACGTTTTTTTTTCGTTTGACAATTTACACAAGAATTTCAACGGTTGTTCACATTACTGTGATTGTATTATCTACCACAAAAGTTAAAATCGAGTTTCAATTGCTATTTATCGTTTTTCTTTCATGAAACGAGCTATTCAGAGCGTATCAATAAAGTTTGCTCCTCCGATTCGTCTTCTTCGAAGAAAATGTAAAAGTTTTTATTCCCCTTTTTCCAGCATAAAATAAAATACAGGTTCAATATTTTGTTTCCTTTCACGATTTCTTCGACGGCAACTTTTAACGTCTAATTCGATTGCGTCCGAAACTGACCGTAATGAGGGTTGACTTCTGAAGAAAGCAAACACTCCACGTGTCGAACCCCTTGACCTTGAAAGTTTGTCTGCCGACGCAGAAGCGGCTAAAGGGAACCAACCATTTTTAGAATTTTAGAAATTTAGAATTTTAGAATTTTAGAATTTTAGAATTTTAGAATTTTAGAATTTTAGAATTTTAGAATTTTAGAATTTAAGAATCTTAGAATTTTAGAATTTTAGAATTTTAGAATTTTAGAATTTTAGAATTTTAGAATTTTAGAATTTTAGAATTTTAGAATTTTAGAATTTTAGAATTTTAAATTTTAAATTTTAGAATTTTAGAATTTTAGAATTTTAGAATTTTAAATTTTAAATTTTAGAATTTTAAATTTTAAATTTTAGAATTTTAAATTTTAAATTTTAAATTTTAGAATTTTAGAATTTTAAATTTTAGAATTTTAAATTTTAGAATTTTAAATTTTAAATTTTAAATTTTAGAATTTTAGAATTTTAGAATTTTAGAATTTTAGAATTTTAGAATTTTAAATTTTAAATTTTAAATTTTAAATTTTAGAATTTTAGAATTTTAAATTTTAAATTTTAGAATTTTAGAATTTTAGAATTTTAGAATTTTAGAATTTTAAATTTTAAATTTTAAATTTTAAATTTTAAATTTTAAATTTTAAATTTTAGAATTTTAAATTTTAGAATTTTAAATTTTAAATTTTAAATTTTAGAATTTTAGAATTTTAAATTTTAAATTTTAGAATTTTAGAATTTTAAATTTTAAATTTTAAATTTTAAATTTTAGAATTTTAAATTTTAAATTTTAAATTTTAAATTTTAGAATTTTAAATTTTAAATTTTAGAATTTTAAATTTTAGAATTTTAAATTTTAGAATTTTAAATTTTAAATTTTAGAATTTTAAATTTTAGAATTTTAAATTTTAAATTTTAAATTTTAAATTTTAGAATTTTAGAATTTTAAATTTTAAATTTTAAATTTTAAATTTTAAATTTTAAATTTTAAATTTTAAATTTTAAATTTTAAATTTTAAATTTTAGAATTTTAGAATTTTAAATTTTAGAATTTTAAATTTTAAATTTTAAATTTTAGACTTTTAAATTTTAGAATTTTAGAATTTTAAATTTTAAATTTTAGAATTTTAGAATTTTAGAATTTTAAATTTTAAATTTTAAATTTTAAATTTTAGAATTTTAAATTTTAGAATTTTAAATTTTAGAATTTTAGAATTTTAAATTTTAAATTTTAGAATTTTAGAATTTTAGAATTTTAAATTTTAAATTTTAAATTTTAAATTTTAAATTTTAGAATTTTAGAATTTTAGAATTTTAGAATTTTAGAATTTTAGAATTTTAGAATTTTAAATTTTAAATTTTAGAATTTTAGAATTTTAGAATTTTAGAATTTTAAATTTTAAATTTTAAATTTTAGAATTTTAAATTTTAAATTTTAAATTTTAAATTTTAGAATTTTAGAATTTTAAATTTTAGAATTTTAGAATTTTAGAATTTTAGAATTTTAGAATTTTAAATTTTAGAATTTTAAATTTTAGAATTTTAGAATTTTAGAATTTTAAATTTTAGAATTTTAGAATTTTAGAATTTTAAATTTTAGAATTTTAAATTTTAAATTTTAAATTTTAGAATTTTAGAATTTTAGAATTTTAGAATTTTAGAATTTTAAATTTTAAATTTTAGAATTTTAGAATTTTAAATTTTAAATTTTAGAATTTTAGAATTTTAGAATTTTAAATTTTAAATTTTAGAATTTTAGAATTTTAAATTTTAAATTTTAAATTTTAGAATTTTAGAATTTTAGAATTTTAAATTTTAAATTTTAAATTTTAGAATTTTAGAATTTTAAATTTTAGAATTTTAAATTTTAGAATTTTAGAATTTTAAATTTTAAATTTTAGAATTTTAGAATTTTAAATTTTAAATTTTAAATTTTAAATTTTAAATTTTAAATTTTAGAATTTTAAATTTTAGAATTTTAGAATTTTAAATTTTAGAATTTTAAATTTTAAATTTTAAATTTTAGAATTTTAAATTTTAAATTTTAAATTTTAAATTTTAAATTTTAAATTTTAAATTTTAGAATTTTAAATTTTAGAATTTTAAATTTTAGAATTTTAAATTTTAGAATTTTAAATTTTAGAATTTTAGAATTTTAAATTTTAAATTTTAAATTTTAAATTTTAAATTTTAAATTTTAGAATTTTAAATTTTAAATTTTAAATTTTAAATTTTAAATTTTAGAATTTTAAATTTTAAATTTTAGAATTTTAAATTTTAAATTTTAAATTTTAAATTTTAAATTTTAGAATTTTAAATTTTAGAATTTTAGAATTTTAAATTTTAAATTTTAGAATTTTAGAATTTTAAATTTTAAATTTTAAATTTTAAATTTTAGAATTTTAAATTTTAAATTTTAGAATTTTAGAATTTTAAATTTTAGAATTTTAGAATTTTAAATTTTAGAATTTTAAATTTTAAATTTTAGAATTTTAAATTTTAAATTTTAAATTTTAAATTTTAAATTTTAGAATTTTAAATTTTAGAATTTTAGAATTTTAGAATTTTAGAATTTTAGAATTTTAAATTTTAGAATTTTAGAATTTTAGAATTTTAAATTTTAAATTTTAAATTTTAAATTTTAAATTTTAAATTTTAAATTTTAGAATTTTAGAATTTTAAATTTTAGAATTTTAGAATTTTAAATTTTAGAATTTTAGAATTTTAAATTTTAAATTTTAGAATTTTAAATTTTAAATTTTAGAATTTTAGAATTTTAGAATTTTAAATTTTAAATTTTAAATTTTAAATTTTAGAATTTTAAATTTTAAATTTTAAATTTTAAATTTTAGAATTTTAAATTTTAAATTTTAAATTTTAAATTTTAAATTTTAGAATTTTAGAATTTTAAATTTTAAATTTTAAATTTTAGAATTTTAGAATTTTAAATTTTAAATTTTAAATTTTAGAATTTTAGAATTTTAAATTTTAGAATTTTAAATTTTAGAATTTTAGAATTTTAGAATTTTAAATTTTAGAATTTTAAATTTTAGAATTTTAAATTTTAGAATTTTAAATTTTAAATTTTAAATTTTAAATTTTAGAATTTTAAATTTTAAATTTTAGAATTTTAGAATTTTAAATTTTAGAATTTTAAATTTTAGAATTTTAAATTTTAGAATTTTAGAATTTTAAATTTTAGAATTTTAAATTTTAGAATTTTAAATTTTAAATTTTAAATTTTAAATTTTAAATTTTAAATTTTAAATTTTAAATTTTAAATTTTAGAATTTTAAATTTTAAATTTTAAATTTTAAATTTTAAATTTTAAATTTTAAATTTTAGAATTTTAAATTTTAGAATTTTAGAATTTTAAATTTTAGAATTTTAAATTTTAGAATTTTAGAATTTTAAATTTTAGAATTTTAAATTTTAAATTTTAGAATTTTAAATTTTAAATTTTAAATTTTAAATTTTAGAATTTTAAATTTTAAATTTTAGAATTTTAAATTTTAAATTTTAAATTTTAGAATTTTAAATTTTAAATTTTAGAATTTTAGAATTTTAGAATTTTAGAATTTTAGAATTTTAGAATTTTAAATTTTAAATTTTAGAATTTTAAATTTTAAATTTTAAATTTTAGAATTTTAAATTTTAGAATTTTAGAATTTTAAAATTTTAAATTTTAAATTTTAAATTTTAAATTTTAAATTTTAAATTTTAGAATTTTAAATTTTAAATTTTAGAATTTTAAATTTTAAATTTTAGAATTTTAAATTTTAAATTTTAAATTTTAAATTTTAGAATTTTAAATTTTAAATTTTAAATTTTAGAATTTTAGAATTTTAAATTTTAGAATTTTAGAATTTTAAATTTTAAATTTTAGAATTTTAAATTTTAAATTTTAAATTTTAGAATTTTAGAATTTTAAATTTTAAATTTTAGAATTTTAAATTTTAGAATTTTAGAATTTTAAATTTTAAATTTTAGAATTTTAAATTTTAGAATTTTAAATTTTAAATTTTAGAATTTTAAATTTTAAATTTTAAATTTTAGAATTTTAAATTTTAAATTTTAGAATTTTAAATTTTAGAATTTTAAATTTTAAATTTTAAATTTTAAATTTTAGAATTTTAAATTTTAAATTTTAGAATTTTAAATTTTAAATTTTAAATTTTAGAATTTTAAATTTTAGAATTTTAGAATTTTAAATTTTAGAATTTTAAATTTTAAATTTTAGAATTTTAAATTTTAAATTTTAAATTTTAGAATTTTAAATTTTAAATTTTAGAATTTTAAAATTTTAAATTTTAGAATTTTAGAATTTTAAATTTTAGAATTTTAGAATTTTAAATTTTAGAATTTTAAATTTTAAATTTTAAATTTTAGAATTTTAAATTTTAAATTTTAGAATTTTAAATTTTAAATTTTAAATTTTAAATTTTAGAATAGAATTTTAAATTTTAAATTTTAAATTTTAGAATTTTAAATTTTAGAATTTTAAATTTTAAATTTTAAATTTTAAATTTTAAATTTTAAATTTTAGAATTTAGAATTTTAAATTTTAAATTTTAAATTTTAGAATTTTAAATTTTAAATTTTAAATTTTAAATTTTAAATTTTAAATTTTAAATTTTAGAATTTTAGAATTTTAGAATTTTAAATTTTAGAATTTTAAATTTTAGAATTTTAGAATTTTAAATTTTAGAATTTTAGAATTTTAAATTTTAGAATTTTAAATTTTAAATTTTAAATTTTAGAATTTTAGAATTTTAGAATTTTAGAATTTTAAATTTTAAATTTTAAATTTTAAATTTTAGAATTTTAGAATTTTAAATTTTAAATTTTAAATTTTAAATTTTAAATTTTAAATTTTAGAATTTTAAATTTTAAATTTTAGAATTTTAGAATTTTAAATTTTAAATTTTAAATTTTAGAATTTTAAATTTTAAATTTTAGAATTTTAAATTTTAAATTTTTTTTAGAATTTTAGAATTTTAGAATTTTAAATTTTAAATTTTAGAATTTTAAATTTTAAATTTTAGAATTTTAGAATTTTAGAATTTTAAATTTTAAATTTTAAATTTTAAATTTTAGAATTTTAAATTTTAAATTTTAAATTTTAGAATTTTAAATTTTAAATTTTAAATTTTAGAATTTTAAATTTTAAATTTTAAATTTTAAATTTTAAATTTTAAAATTTTAAAATTTTAAAATTTTAAAATTTTAAATTTTAAATTTTAAATTTTAGAATTTTAGAATTTTAGAATTTTAAATTTTAAATTTTAGAATTTTAGAATTTTAGAATTTTAAATTTTAAATTTTAAATTTTAAATTTTAAATTTTAGAATTTTAAATTTTAAATTTTAAATTTTAAATTTTAAATTTTAAATTTTAAATTTTAAATTTTAAATTTTAAATTTTAGAATTTTAGAATTTTAAATTTTAGAATTTTAAATTTTAAATTTTAAATTTTAGAATTTTAAATTTTAAATTTTAAATTTTAGAATTTTAAATTTTAGAATTTTAGAATTTTAAATTTTAAATTTTAAATTTTAGAATTTTAAATTTTAAATTTTAGAATTTTAGAATTTTAAATTTTAAATTTTAGAATTTTAAATTTTAGAATTTTAAATTTTAGAATTTTAGAATTTTAGAATTTTAGAATTTTAAATTTTAGAATTTTAGATTTTAAATTTTAAATTTTAAATTTTAAATTTTAAATTTTAAATTTTAGAATTTTAAATTTTAAATTTTAAATTTTAAATTTTAAATTTTAAATTTTAGAATTTTAAATTTTAAATTTTAAATTTTAGAATTTTAAATTTTAGAATTTTAGAATTTTAAATTTTAGAATTTTAGAATTTTAGAATTTTAAATTTTAAATTTTAAATTTTAAATTTTAGAATTTTAAATTTTAGAATTTTAGAATTTTAAATTTTAAATTTTAGAATTTTAAATTTTAGAATTTTAAATTTTAAATTTTAGAATTTTAAATTTTAGAATTTTAGAATTTTAAATTTTAAATTTTAGAATTTTAAATTTTAAATTTTAAATTTTAAATTTTAAATTTTAAATTTTAAATTTTAGAATTTTAAATTTTAGAATTTTAAATTTTAAATTTTAGAATTTTAAATTTTAAATTTTAGAATTTTAAATTTTAGAATTTTAAATTTTAAATTTTAAATTTTAAATTTTAGAATTTTAAATTTTAGAATTTTAAATTTTAGAATTTTAGAATTTTAAATTTTAGAATTTTAAATTTTAAATTTTAAATTTTAGAATTTTAAATTTTAAATTTTAAATTTTAAATTTTAGAATTTTAGAATTTTAAATTTTAGAATTTTAAATTTTAGAATTTTAAATTTTAAATTTTAAATTTTAGAATTTTAAATTTTAAATTTTAGAATTTTAAATTTTAGAATTTTAAATTTTAGAATTTTAGAATTTTAGAATTTTAGAATTTTAAATTTTAGAATTTTAAATTTTAAATTTTAAATTTTAAATTTTAGAATTTTAAATTTTAAATTTTAGAATTTTAAATTTTAGAATTTTAAATTTTAAATTTTAAATTTTAAATTTTAAATTTTAAATTTTAAATTTTAGAATTTTAGAATTTTAAATTTTAAATTTTAAATTTTAGAATTTTAAATTTTAAATTTTAGAATTTTAGAATTTTAAATTTTAAATTTTAAATTTTAGAATTTTAAATTTTAAATTTTAAATTTTAGAATTTTAGAATTTTAGAATTTTAAATTTTAAATTTTAAATTTTAAATTTTAAATTTTAGAATTTTAAATTTTAAATTTTAGAATTTTAGAATTTTAAATTTTAAATTTTAGAATTTTAAATTTTAAATTTTAAATTTTAAATTTTAAATTTTAAATTTTAAATTTTAAATTTTAGAATTTTAGAATTTTAGAATTTTAGAATTTTAGAATTTTAGAATTTTAGAATTTTAGAATTTTAGAATTTTAGAATTTTAAATTTTAGAATTTTAGAATTTTAAATTTTAGAATTTTAAATTTTAGAATTTTAGAATTTTAAATTTTAGAATTTTAGAATTTTAAATTTTAGAATTTTAGAATTTTAGAATTTTAGAATTTTAGAATTTTAAATTTTAAATTTTAAATTTTAAATTTTAAATTTTAAATTTTAGAATTTTAAATTTTAGAATTTTAAATTTTAAATTTTAGAATTTTAAATTTTAAATTTTAAATTTTAGAATTTTAGAATTTTAAATTTTAAATTTTAGAATTTTAGAATTTTAAATTTTAGAATTTTAGAATTTTAAATTTTAGAATTTTAGAATTTTAAATTTTAAATTTTAGAATTTTAAATTTTAAATTTTAGAATTTTAGAATTTTAGAATTTTAAATTTTAAATTTTAAATTTTAAATTTTAGAATTTTAAATTTTAAATTTTAGAATTTTAAATTTTAAATTTTAAATTTTAAATTTTAAATTTTAAATTTTAAATTTTAAATTTTAAATTTTAAATTTTAAATTTTAGAATTTTAAATTTTAAATTTTAGAATTTTAAATTTTAAATTTTAGAATTTTAGAATTTTAGAATTTTAGAATTTTAGAATTTTAGAATTTTAAATTTTAAATTTTAGAATTTTAAATTTTAGAATTTTAAATTTTAGAATTTTAAATTTTAAATTTTAGAATTTTAAATTTTAAATTTTAAATTTTAAATTTTAAATTTTAAATTTTAGAATTTTAAATTTTAGAATTTTAGAATTTTAAATTTTAAATTTTAGAATTTTAAATTTTAGAATTTTAAATTTTAGAATTTTAAATTTTAAATTTTAGAATTTTAGAATTTTAGAATTTTAGAATTTTAAATTTTAAATTTTAAATTTTTTTTAAATTTTAAATTTTAAATTTTAAATTTTAAATTTTAGATTTTAAATTTTAGAATTTTAGAATTTTAGAATTTTAAATTTTAAATTTTAGAATTTTAAATTTTAGAATTTTAGAATTTTAGAATTTTAAATTTTAAATTTTAAATTTTAGAATTTTAGAATTTTAAATTTTAAATTTTAGAATTTTAGAATTTTAAATTTTAAATTTTAGAATTTTAGAATTTTAGATTTTAGAATTTTAAATTTTAAATTTTAGAATTTTAGAATTTTAGAATTTTAAATTTTAAATTTTAAATTTTAAATTTTAGAATTTTAGAATTTTAGAATTTTAAATTTTAGAATTTTAAATTTTAAATTTTAAATTTTAGAATTTTAAATTTTAGAATTTTAAATTTTAGAATTTTAAATTTTAGAATTTTAGAATTTTAGAATTTTAGAATTTTAAATTTTAGAATTTTAAATTTTAGAATTTTAGAATTTTAGAATTTTAAATTTTAGAATTTTAAATTTTAAATTTTAGAATTTTAAATTTTAGAATTTTAGAATTTTAGAATTTTAGAATTTTAGAATTTTAAATTTTAGAATTTTAAATTTTAGAATTTTAAATTTTAGAATTTTAGAATTTTAAATTTTAAATTTTAAATTTTAGAATTTTAAATTTTAGAATTTTAAATTTTAGAAAGAATTTTAGAATTTTAGAATTTTAAATTTTAGAATTTTAAATTTTAAATTTTAGAATTTTAGAATTTTAGAATTTAAGAATTTTAGAACTTAAGAATTTTAGAACTTTAGAATTTTAGAATTTTAGAATTTTAGAATTTTAGAATTTTAAATTTTAGAATTTTAAATTTTAAATTTTAAATTTTAGAATTTTAGAATTTTAGAATTTTAGAATTTTAGAATTTTAGAGTTTTAGAATTTTAAATTTTAGAATTTTAGAATTTTAGAATTTTAGAATTTTAGAATTTTAAATTTTAAATTTTAAATTTTAGAATTTTAAATTTTAAATTTTAAATTTTAGAATTTTAAATTTTAAATTTTAGAATTTTAAATTTTAGAATTTTAAATTTTAAATTTTAAATTTTAAATTTTAAATTTTAGAATTTTAAATTTTAAATTTTAAATTTTAGAATTTTAGAATTTTAGAATTTTAAATTTTAAATTTTAGAATTTTAGAATTTTAGAATTTTAGAATTTTAGAATTTTAGAATTTTAGAATTTTAGAATTTTAGAATTTTAGAATTTTAGAATTTTAGAATTTTAGAATTTTAGAATTTTAGAATTTTAGAATTTTAGAATTTGCTCTTTTTTTGAATGAAATAGTCACACAAAAATTTAACCTAATGTCGCAGACAGCGTGAAGTGAAATAATACTAATGAGCAAGTGAACGTGCCATTTTGTTGGCCATCCTTCGTCGAACGTGATTATCATTCATGGACGAACAACTTGTGCTAATTGACTCGCTTTTTTCTTGTCTCCGGGGGTCACTATTCCACAAAAAGGGTGGCCATGATTTTCTCGTACCTTTTCGCTTAACTTTCATCTGGGAAATTTAGCCTTAAACGCTTGCTGCGATTGGCATCGAAATTATCTCTAATTTGCGGTCAAAGCAGGCCAAACATGAATGGTAATGCGACGGAATTAATGAATCGTCGTAGTTGGCCATGCCGCGTCATTCCGGAATGGCGTGGCCAACGGCGATGGAATGTTACGATAATAGTCCTTGGAATGTGTTCGATTGTTGATTGCACGACCAGTTCCGGGAAGGAAAGGTGCTATTTTACCTGGAATGTGCTGCTTTGGCCTAAATTCGTTCGAGGATTTCTCCCTTCGAAACACACACACACACACATCCGGATTACGAAGAATGTGACGGGACACCACCTGCAATGATTTACTTTTGTTGATCCAACTTTTAATTAATTTTCTGAAGCGAAACAGCGGATATTAGCTTTGCTGCTGCATGGTCAGGTCATACAGTCGTAATCTCTTGCTAGCTCTCGGCTGTCACATGTAAAAAAGAGGGATTCTTAGAATCTTTTTCACAAGAAGCTACGAATCAATCCAAGTAATCGTAGCAAAGAAGTGTAGCTCCAAGCTTCAATCTCGCTTCGGTTTTGTTATGGCAACTGCGACTACGAAAGACACTGGTTGCTTCAATTGAAATCCTGTGCGAGTGTTTTATTCCCAAGAAGCTTCCACCTGGAATATACTTTGACAAATTGTTTGTTTTACAACCCTCCTCTTACTGTTTTTTTGGTGTTATCTTGGCGAACGCAAGACAACAAAAGGGAATAAAAATGCGAGCTCATTTTTCGATATTTGTCCCCCCACCCTTCATATTTTCTGGATTGTTGAGGATTATGATTCAAAATTTTCAATTTGAAGACACCGTGATTTGTGGAGGATCCTCTATGTCATGGCATGCTGTTACTATTAATCATATTTAGAAAAAAAAAAAAAACAATTTGGTAGAAATTGGATTGAAAACATGTTGATTTTTTTTAAATTGATGTCCAAAATGGTGAAATTTTAACCGCAAGTGTATAAATCAACAGGGGGACTGCTTTTACTGCTGCCACGTGTGACAAAACCTTTCTTTTCTCTTTTTCTAGAGTCCACCCTCAGGGAAAAATAAACCCATAACAATAACACAAAAGTACGCCCCCATTTCTCAGTATTAACAATTCATAATACACACTTCTTGATGGCGGTTCTTGGTGTGGCATTTCGCCAAGTGTTTTTCTTTTTTGAAGAAAATTTTCTTACTTTTTCTTACTTAACATCTGGTTGAACTCAAAAGTGAGCCTCTTTTTTAACTTGTTGAAACTTAGAAAAACCATTACTCACAGGTTATCCATCTGTTTATCTGTGGTTTTTGCCTTGTTGAAGGCGCCTACTGCGTTTTCTCCGTTTTCTCATTTTATGTTAGTGTCAAGGTGGGTGTCAGAATTTTGGAACATAACCTCAAATTGTCATCTTTCAAGCACTCAGAAGGGGGTCCCCCCAAGTGACTTGCACAGAATATCATAAATTAATCATTATTTGAAGAAAAAAAAATTATTACTCCATTGTGAGTTTATCATCAAATAATTCTTGTTGATCAATTTTGCACGTGCAGTTCTCCTGATTACACTTGGCACACTTGGATGCAAGTGTTCGTGCTGTCACGCCCCCCGGTCAAGGCACCCTTTGATGCCATAGAGTAATGTGATGACCTTTTGGCGAGTTCCAATCTGAAATTTTGAGATAAGAACGCAAACTCGAAAAAAAACATGAGAATCACGTTTCTGACATTGTGTGTGTGAGTGTCCCTCCCCAGCGGGATTAGTGTCCATCCCTTTGTGCGGACTCTGTCACGTTTTTGACGTTTCCAGAGATGGACGGGAGTGGGGCAAAAAGTAGGGTTTAAAAAGTCATCCAGTTGCGTGAACCGGTGTCACTTTTGATACTGATTTGCGGGCCATCAATCAGTTTCAATTCTTCTAATACTTTTGAAAATAAACTCAAGATCCTATTTTAAAGTGCAGACAACCTTTTTTCGTTTCTCATTGTTCACACAATAAATGGATTTCCTTCTCCATGTTTTTTTTTTCCAAGAATAAAATCAATATTCAATGATAATTTGTCAAAACACCTCCTTCTCTCGTCCCCAATTTTCTGCTGATCATAGCAACCTTGGAATGCCCGCCAGCAGTCGAATGAACATCATAAATTTATGTTCACCGCCTACTGTTCGCACCCCCTTCAAACACTTCCTTTCTTTAAACCCTCCAGCATAGCCTGCTACGATGTTTTCCCACGGGAAGAAAAACCCAAATTAACCCTCACGCATCCGACTTCGCAGCGAGCAACCTCCACGAACAACAGTTGTTCATTGACTGTCTGCTTGTCGCGTCCTCCTTGACAAGCAACGAATTCCTCGTAGTTCCAAAACTGTCCACCGTGCGGCACCACCATTTCGGACGAATCAGCTGTTTGGCAGCGCATGCTTGGACTGACGGGACGCGGAGTGCTGTTGATTTATGGACCAACATGGGGCGAAGCTCCGCGGTCAAGGGCATTCCGGAGGAGGCCGGATGGTTGAGCGAAAAGATAACGGGTCTTTAAGACAATCTATTGTCATCTCGTTTTGAAATTTTATTCTATCAAAGAAGGCTTTGCCTTTCAAGCGATTCCGTGGGGACGCATGGTATGTCAATGTCAACCGGTCCGATTTTTGAGGTTATTTTCGGCAAATCCAATTTTGTAGAACTAACCTAACCTAACTGCTGCGGGTTCCGGCAACATGTGCCCAACACGCATGGCATGCTTTGTCGGGTTCGCATTCCGTGGAGAGAAAATCGCCAAAGCAGGCAAAATTGAATTTTTGTGCAAAGCCTGCTTGGATTTACAGCGGGAGCTTTGCTAGCTAGAGCCGGTAGTTTGCTTCTTGGCGAAACAGCTTTGACAGTAATGAAAAAGTGTCTGAAGCCATGTGTTACCATCTTTAAAAGCCATTATTTTCTACTAGAAGGAATTTTCATTTTGGCTAAACTTGGCCGTCAAATTGGTGTTCGACTTGGCAACTGTCAGAGCAGCAAAAAGAAAAAAGAGCGGCAAAAAAATTGTTTAGAAAGTGATGCCAAAAAGTTCAACAACTTCATTATTGTGTTAAGATTATGGTTCATTTCTCTTTCCTGAACTGGATTGCCTTCAGGGGAGGAACACAAAATGAACAAAATAATTACAAACTTTCCTAATTGCGGGGGTGCCGTTTTTTGTTTTGGTCGATACTCCGGACCAATTAGAAGAAGAAGTTGTCGGGCTCAATCGGTCGACTGATTCGCTAATAAAAACTTTCGATGGAATTAACGCCATCCGTCGAAACTTTAATCATTTTTTTCGGTGATATATTTATCTCCTTCTAAGGTCTATGAATGTGGAGAAATATTCAAGACATTTGTTTCGGTTGCCATCTTTATGAAAAGGTTGCTATTGTCGGACCCCTCGTGCCGCAAAGGTCAACTGTCAAACGTGAAAAATTACTCCCAAAATCAAGTGGCAGTGATAAATCATACTAATACTCTATGTTTTGACTCTTCTATCAGTTATGGGCGCACAAATACCGCGCGGCCAAAAATTTCATTATTTAGCAAATACTCGAAACGTCAAACAGCGAGAGGCTGGCAGCAGGCGTCGACGACGCCATCGTTTTATTATCTCGCAGACGCCGTCAACCAGGCCTGCTTCGATTAGCTCGAGTTATTATCGGGGATGGTAGAGGGAGGTGGTGGTCTGTTTGAAGTGTTAAATTCAATTTTGAAAACACGACAAAATTTTGAGCGCGAACATAGCGATGTTTTTCTTTTTGTCGCGGGGTCCACGGATGTAGCGATAAGACTCTACGTAAAGCGATGAGTGTTTATGACTTTTTTTTGTGTTTTTTACAAGGTCAAAATTGAAGAAGGTTTCTTGACTTGGATGGGATCGCTTGAAAATAAGTTAATTTACATGACGTTTGGAGTATATGTACGTGAGTTGCTCGCCTTTGTATGGCGTAATGTATTTTGTAAATTTTGTCAATTTTATCATTTTTATTTCAATTTTGACAATTTTGACAATTTTGACAATTTTGACAATTTTGACAATTTTGACAATTTTGACAATTTTGACAATTTTGACAATTTTGACAATTTTGACAATTTTGACAATTTTGACAATTATTACAATTTTGACAATTATTACAATTTTTACAATTTTGACAATTTTGTCAATTTTGACAATTTTGACAATTTTGACAATTTTGACAATTTTGACAATTTTGACAATTTTGACAATTTTGACAATTTTGACAATTTTGACAATTTTGACAATTTTGACAATTTTGACAATTTTGATAATTTTGACAATTTTGACAATTTTGACAATTTTGACAATTTTGACAATTTTGACAATTATTACAATTTTGACAATTATTACAATTTTTACAATTTTGACAATTTTGTCAATTTTGACAATTTTGACAATTTTGACAATTTTGACAATTTTGACAATTTTGACAATTTTGACAATTTTGACAATTTTGACAATTTTGACAATTTTGACAATTTTGACAATTTTGACAATTTTGATAATTTTGACAATTTTGACAATTTTGACAATTTTGACAATTTTGACAATTTTGACAATTTTGACAATTTTGACATTTTTGACAATTGTGACAATTTTGACAATTTTGACAATTTTGACAATTTTGACAATTTTGACAATTTTGACAATTTTGACAATTTTGACAATTTTGACAATTTTGACAATTTTGACAATTTTGACAATTTTGACAATTTTGACAATTTTGACAATTTTGACAATTTTGACAATTATTACAATTTTGACAATTATTACAATTTTTACAATTTTTACAATTTTGACAATTTTGACAATTTTGACAATTTTGACAATTTTGACAATTTTGACAATTTTGACAATTTTGACAATTTTGACAATTTTGACAATTTTGACAATTTTGACAATTTTGACAATTTTGACAATTTTGACAATTTTGTCAATTTTGACAATTTTGACATTTTTTGACAATTTTGACAATTTTGACAATTTTGAAAATTTTGACAATTTTGACAATTTTGACAATTTTGATAATTTTGACAATCCATATCCAAATCCATACATTTTTTTTAAATTTTGAATTTTTATATTTTGTTTTTTTTAATCATCTTTTTTACCTGATTTGTTTGTGATCCTAACTTGTATGCTGTTGAAACTGTATACAGTGAGCAGTTGATTTAATGACATTTCTTGTTTACCTTAGCTTCGACGAAGTAACCCTTGAGCAACTTCCAAAAGCAAGGCTGGCTTTGATCTTAAACTGTAATATGAAAATGTCATCGTGATGTATGCTGAATTTTCAATGCAGATTTAAAATTTAAGTAAATCAATGCTTTCAAAAACAGATTCTTACATATTTTTTCTTGTCGCAAAATATTTCTGGCGAAGCTGTTCGGCCCTTTCACAATGTTTCGCTTGATTTCCGCTTTTCTAACTGTCTAAGGAGCACACTTTGAGCGCATGCATATACTGTTTGGAATTTCCAGCGCTTGCTCTGTTATTTTTTATTCAAAAGCAGATTTGTCGACACACTTACACTAACGCAAATGGTAACTAGATTGCTCGCATAAAAGCCACCACCGGATGTTCAGTGCGCATATGGGATTAGAGAACCTAACAGCGCTTTCCAGAGGCAAAAAAGAAGCAACAACTGTCGCAGCAATGAAAGAGCTCTTTTAAAATGTGAGCTTTCTCTCTAGAGAGCATGGATGAAAAGATAATTCTCTGAACATTACTAACATTACGACATTTGTAAACGTGATTTGCTGACCTCATTTTATTGCAGTACTAACATATCTAATTCTTGGAAGAAATTAAATCAGACGAGGCTGCCTTTTTGGGGTTGATTCTCTTAAAAAGCTGGAATTCAACTGAACTATTTCCTCCTAAATTACGAAGTACCGAAAAGTTGCTCCCCCACCCAAAGCCAACTTAGATCGGACTTTTCGGCAGCAAATCTTCGCTGCACAGCGGGTGGCGTGCCATCCGAGCAGGCGTTGAACTGAACTGAATTCGACTCTTGGAAACCAAAAACCGAAAACCAAGAAGTGAATACCAACCCTCATCGTTGAGTCGGCAAACGGAGTGATAAAATGGAAATTTCCTGGAAATTCGGAATGCAACCGACCCCCTTCAGGGGCTCTCGCAGTAATCGGATCTAAGCTCGGCCTGCTGCGATGCCAAACCGTACACAGTTTCCTGGGAACAAAATGCCGTTGTAATTAGCCCCACGGCTTAGCCTTTCACCAGCTGAGCGGCCGATTAGCCGCGGAGACGCCGATGTTAGGGGGCTCAGCTGACAGGCAGTAGGCGTTGCCGTCGCAAAGTTTGTTTACGCCAGTGTTGCCAGCGCGAGCTCGTTCTTCGACGAAAAGTTTTTTTTTTCACGTCGCCTACTCGGATAAATACTCTCCGCAAGATAAACTTTGCGTCCCACAGTAAAAATAACGTGCATTTCCTTGCTAAAAGGGGCAAAACATTTTTATTTTTCATTATTCCACCATGATTTAGCCCTTTTCAAATGGTAAGCTAGCATAGCAAGCCACGACATGTACAACGAAAGTCCCCGCGACATGTTGCAACTTTTTCAATTTGGAGCAAAAGTGTCATCATACCGGGAGGCAACAAGAAAAAGTTTCTCTTTGTTCAATGTTTGGTGAAAAAAGGGGGCTTCAGGTATGCAAAACAAACAACAAAACATTGGAAGATGAAGTTTGTTTTGAAAATTTCAAATTCAATCTTCAATCTATTTATTTCAACACTATAATTGTCAATTTTAGAAATTTATCACTTCAAATTGATCACTCTTAGATTGAATTGGTGAGGGAGGGGGCAAAAGCTATCAAAGCTTGTTTTAATTAAGTTTACGTAAATCTAAGTAGCAGTGGTGCGTCATGTCGAGCGCCGGCACGGTAGTAGGCATGGAGATTGTACGGCACACCTTGATAGCAGGTTTGTTGTGGAGTTATTCCTGGATAATTGTTTATGGATTAAAAATACAAAAATGACAAAATTGTCAAAATTGTCAAAATTGTCAAAATTGTCAAAATTGTCAAAATTGTCAAAATTGTCAAAATTGTCAAAATTGTCAAAATTGTCAAAATTGTCAAAATTGTCAAAATTGTCAAAATTGTCAAAATTGTCAAAATTGTCAAAATTGTCAAAATTGTCAAAATTGACAAAATTGACAAAATTGACAAAATTGACAAAATTGACAAAATTGACAAAATTGACAAAATTGACAAAATTGACAAAATTGACAAAATTTACAAAATTGACAAAATTGACAAAATTGACAAAATTGACAAAATTGACAAAATTGACAAAATTGACAAAATTGACAAAATTGGCAAAATTGACAAAATTGACAAAATTGACAAAATTGACAAAATTGACAAAATTGACAAAATTTACAAAATTTACAAAATTGACAAAATTGACAAAATTGACAAAATTGGCAAAATTGACAAAATTGACAAAATTAACAAAATTGACAAAATTGACAAAATTGACAAAATTGACAAAATTGACAAAATTGACAAAATTTACAAAATTCATAAAATTTACAATATTGATAAAATCGACAAAATTGACAAAATTGAGAAAACGTTTGCTCACAGCTTGCTACGATCAAACGCGTTATACCAAGAAGCTCCCATGGCAAGTGGAAATATAAACATAGCATTCGTACGAGCTTCCGCTCCGGGTTTCATTTCCTTCAGGTAGTAAACAAATTTGTAAATAGTGACAAACGACGAGCATTTGAGTAAACAAGTTGAAATTTACACCTTTCCGAGGAAATACAACTTACAGATCAAATAGCTTGAGGTAGTTGGATTGAAACAGATTACAATGTTAGAAAGTTGAAATTATTTTAAAAGTTTAATTTGGCGACGAAAGAAAAACAGTCATGCTATCAACAATAATCGTTATTAAAATCACCTTTCTAAATCACCGCCTACTGATTAAAAACCGTATCGCTAACTCGCATCTAACAGGCTACTTTAATTTGCTCATGGGCAAGTAAATTCAATTTAAGCGAAGCGCAAATTCTGTGCTCGAAGCTAGAATTTCTCAGTTAAGACATAGTTTACGCCAAAATAAACACTAAACGCGAACTTGTGAGCTGCCAGCTTCAAACAGTGAGTTTATCGTTCCGATTAGCTGGCAGCACTGGCTCGAAATACCAAGAAGACTTAGTCGGCTTTGCTGACGGTAAGGAGCAACTTTCCTCTAATGGTGGAAAACTTTGTCGTTTTTGCTAGCAGGAATAACTAGTTAAAACATTGAATTATTCTTTTTAATATTTTTTCAATTGCCAATTTTTATATATTTTTTAAATATTTTTTGTCAAAATATTATCAATCTAAAAGAAGTAAAGTAATTTATTTTACATCAATCGACAAATTCAACGACAACAGCTTGAAAACTATTCAATTTGGAGCTTTAATCCCGCCCAAACTATTCCATTAGCGCAGTAGGTCGCAAACATTATTTTCAATCCCCCTCATCTCTTCATTGTGAATGCATTTCGAAAATCCAAATCATCGTGGTTGGCCACCCTTCCACCCGGCTGTGCCATTCTGATCTAGTCATCCCATAGGGGGATGGCGTCGCTATTTTTAGACCACGTTTTCCACTTTTTCTCATCGAAACCGACTACTTTATCGACTTCATTTTGCTGGGCGAGATAGGACGCCGTCTATTTTTAGACGATGACTCAGCACTTTTCCACTCTTGCACTTAAAAAAACCAGATGGCAGCACGATGTAACGCCACGTCCCTATGGCCAACTGCGATGAGTCGAGGGAAACAATGCAAAAGGCCGTGTTGGTTATTGTTAACAAACAGTATTTTTCGCTCATACTAGCTGAGCAGTTCTCTAGGATTTCGGTCATTCGATTTTTTTTGTATTTTTTAATCCGACTGAAACTTTTTTGGTGCCTTCGGTATGCCCAAAGAAGCCATTTTGCATCATTAGTTTGTCCATATAATTTTCCATACAAATTTGGCAGCTGTCCATACAAAAATGATGTATGAAAATTCAAAAATCTGTATCTTTTGAAGGAATTTTTGATCGATTTGGTGTCTTCGGCAAAGTTGTAGGTATGGATACGGACTACACTAGAAAAATAATACACGGTAAAAAAATTTGGTGATTTTTTTATTTAACTTTTGTCACTAAAACTTGATTTACAAAAAAACACTATTTTTTTTTTTTTTTTTGATATGTTTTAGAGGACATAAAATGCCAACTTTTCAGAAATTTCAGGTTGTGCAAAATCATTGACCGAGTTATGAATTTTTAATCAATACTGATTTTTCAAAAAATCGAAATTTTGGTCGTAAAAATTTTTCAACTTCATTTTTCGATGTAAAATTAAATTTGCAATCAAAAAGTACTTTAGTGAAATTTTCATAAAGTACACCGTTTTCAAGTTATAGCCATATTTAAGTGACTTTTTTGAAAATAGTCGCAGTTTTTCATTTTTTAAAATTAGTGCACATGTTTGCCCAGTTTTGAAAAAAATATTTTTGAAAAGCTGAGAAAATTCTCTATATTTTGCTTATTCGGACTTTGTTGATACGACCTTTAGTTGCTGAGATATTGCAATGCAAAGGTTTAAAAACAGGAAAATTGATGATTTCTAAGTCTCACCCAAACAACCCACCATTTTCTATCGTCAATATCTTAGCAACTAATGGTCCGATTTTCAATGTTAATATATGAAACATTTGTGAAATTTTCCGATCTTTTCGAAAAAAATATTTTCAAAATTTTCAAATCAAGACTAACATTTCAAAAAGGCCAAACATTCAATATTACGCCCTTTTAAAATGTTAGTCTTGATTTGAAAATTTTGAAAATATTTTTTTCGAAAAGATCGGAAAATTTCACAATTGTTTCATATATTAACATTGAAAATCGGACCATTAGTTGCTGAGATATTGACGATAGAAAATGGTGGGTTGTTTGGGTGAAACTTAGAAAACATCAATTTTCCTGTTTTTAAACCTTTGCATTGCAATATCTCAGCAACTAAAGGTCGTATCAACAAAGTCCGAATAAGCAAAATATAGAGAATTTTCTCAGCTTTTCAAAAATATTTTTTTCAAAACTGGGCAAACATGTGCACTAATTTTAAAAAATAAAAAACTGCGACTATTTTCAAAAAAGTCACTTAAATATGGCTATAACTTGAAAACGGTGCACTTTATCAAAATTTCACTAAAGTACTTTTTGATTGCAAATTTGATTTTACATCGAAAAATGAAGTTGAAAATTTTACGACCAAAATTTCGATTTTTGAAAAATCAGTATTGATTAAAAATTCATAACTCGGTCAATGATTTTTGCACAACCTGAAATTTCTGAAAAGTTGGCATTTTATGTCCTCTAAAACATATCAAAAAATAAAAAAATTAAAAATAGTGTTTTTGTAAATCAAGTTTTAGTGATAAAAGTTAAATAAAAAATCACCAAATTTTTTTACCGTGTATTATTTTTTCCAGTGTAGTCCGTATCCATACCTACAACTTTGCCGAAGACACCAAATCGATCAAAAATTCCTTCAAAAGATACAGATTTTTGAATTTTCATACATCATTTTTGTATGGACAGCTGCCAAATTTGTATGGAAAATTATATGGACAAACTAATGATGCAAAATGGCTTCTTTGGGCATACCGAAGGCACCAAAAAAGTTTCGATCGGATTAAAAAATACAAAAATTAAAATTGAAGAAAAAAGACCGATTTCGTAGAGAATTGCTCAGCTGTAAATTTGACTGCAAAAAGTCGTATGAAATGCACAGTAGGACCTTTTGCATTGTTTTGCTCAGGGTTTCTGGTTTGGAATTCGTTGGATTACGGGGCTAGAGTCAACAGGAGGTTGGAATCAGTGTTTCGACGATTCAATTGGTATTTGCCTGCAGATGCTTAAAGATTTATGAGCTTTGCTTAGTTGGGGATGTTTTTAGCAGGATTTATTTGAACTTAGCAGTATATTTGCTGTAAAACTCGAAACGGTACTGCAAATTTAATGATAGTTATACACAAAGTCCCTGATGACTGCGAATGCGATTTTTTAAATTAAAAAAAATACTTCAGTCAAGACTCTAAATTTGGTATCAATCCTATCACTTAATCAGATCTGCTCATCGCCACCATCGCAGCAAGCTCAGTGAAGAACGTGGCAGTTGCTGTGTTTCTCCTTGGAGACCGCCACCCTCAACCACCGTAAACAGGTAAGCTTGATTGATGCGATGTTCAAAGAACGCAAGGCTCACTAGATTTGGCTGTGCCCGCGTCTCGTTAGGTTGGATCGTGATGAGAATCTAACCACAAATAGCACAATCTACGGTGTACAGAGAGAGAGGAGCAAGTTTATCAGCGAAACTTGTTTGAGAGATGAAAAAAGTGATTGGAAAACTCGTGGGAAAAGGCAACGCCAACTGCGATGTCCGGAGGGGTTTTGCCGGAGGAATAAGCCAGGGATAATTATGTGCCTTCTGTGGAAGGATAAAGTGAATAAAAGTTTTTTTTTATCGGAAAATCCTTTAGGATACCTAGGAAATGGAGAGAGGAGTAACTAATTATGCTGAAAGGGCTTCATCAATCTGGATTTCACAGCGATGAGGACACTGAAGCTTGACTAGTGATTCGAACAAGGTAGTGCACTTCAGGGTTGTTACGGGAGAGTCGAAAAAAAATCCGCGCCAAATCCGCGCCGACCTAAAATTCGAAACCGCGCCAAATTCACGCCAAATAAAAAAATATCGCGACCCACATTTAAAAAATTTTATTTTTCAATGAAGAAAAACTAATTCAGAAAGTATTTGATAAAAAAAAACTCGGTTTATGGTTAAAGGCTCCAAAAGAATGAAAGCAATAAATCCATTTAAAAAAAATCTTCAAAATAGAAAATACAATATTTAAAAACTTCAAAGTTTCAAAAATGTAACTAAAATTATAATATGATAAAATTTTTAATTTCGAAAGTCTAAATATTCAAAATCTAAGATTTTTTATACAGTTTGTAATCCAAAATCCTTGCTAAAATATCACTCCGAAAGAAATTTAATTTCTGATATTTAAAATAATGTCTTGTCATAATTTCAAAATCTCTAACATAAAATAGGACTTCAAAAATTGTGGAATTCAAGAATTTAAGAATTAAAGAACTAAGAATTTAAAAATATAAATATTTACGAATTTACGAATCAAAGAATTTAAGAATTTAAGAATTTAAGAATTTAAGAATTTAAGAATTTAAGAATTTAAGAATTTAAGAATTTAAGAATTTAAGAATTTAAGAATTTAAGAATTTAAGAATTTAAGAATTTAAGAATTTAAGAATTTAAGAATTTAAGAATTTAAGAATTTAAGAATTTAAGAATTTAAGAATTTAAGAATTTAAGAATTTAAGAATTTAAGAATTTAAGAATTTAAGAATTTAAGAATTTAAGAATTTAAGAATTTAAGAATTTAAGAATTTAAGAATTTAAGAATTTAAGAATTTAAGAATTTAAGAATTTAAGAATTTAAGAATTTAAGAATTTAAGAATTTAAGAATTTAAGAATTTAAGAATTTAAGAATTTAAGAATTTAAGAATTTAAGAATTTAAGAATTTAAGAATTTAAGAATTTAAGAATTTAAGAATTTAAGAATTTAAGAATTTAAGAATTTAAGAATTTAAGAATTTAAGAATTTAAGAATTTAAGAATTTAAGAATTTAAGAATTTAAGAATTTAAGAATTTAAGAATTTAAGAATTTAAGAATTTAAGAATTTAAGAATTTAAGAATTTAAGAATTTAAGAATTTAAGAATTTAAGAATTTAAGAATTTAAGAATTTTAGAATTTTAGAATTTTAGAATTTTAGAATTTTAGAATTTTAGAATTTTAGAATTTTAGAATTTTAGAATTTTAGAATTTTAGAATTTTAGAATTTAGAATTTAAGAATTTAAGAATTTAAGAATTTAGAATTTTAGAATTTTAGAATTTTAGAATTTTAGAATTTTAGAATTTTAGAATTTTAGAATTTTAGAATTTTAGAATTTTAGAATTTTAGAATTTTAGAATTTTAGAATTTTAGAATTTTAGAATTTTAGAATTTTAGAATTTTAGAATTTTAGAATTTTAGAATTTTAGAATTTTAGAATTTTAGAATTTTAGAATTTTAGAATTTTAGAATTTTAGAATTTTAGAATTTTAGAATTTTAGAATTTTTGAATTTTTGAATTTAAGAATTTAACAATTTAACAATTTAACAATTTAACAATCTAAGAATTTAGGATTTTAGAATTTAAGAATTTTAGAATTTATAAGCTTAAGGATACTAAAATCATTTTTAATTTGAGAATTTTTTTCTATATTGTTTTGAATTTGATATTTTTTAGTTTTTAAATTTTGACTTTTTAATTTTGATTTGTTTTTAAATCTTCAAATTTTTTATTACCAAATTTTTTTGTATTTTGAATTTCAGATTGCTAAAATTTTGAATTTTGAAAGTTCAGATTTTTTAAATTACGATTTTAGAAATTTTGAAAAAAAATAATATGTATTTTGATTTTTTTTTTTGTTATTATAAAAACTATTGAAACATTTTTTTTCGAATTTTTGAATTTCTGAAGCTTTGAATTTGAAATGTTCTGATCTTTTTATTTCCGCCAAGAATGTTTAAATTTAGAAAAAAAAAATTCTACCGATTAAATTCCATTCCAAAATTCGAAAGTGGAGGCCAGCTTCTGTTACGTCCAATCAAGCTCATATTTGGCGCCAATAATAGTTTTTGTTACACATTCTAATAGCTACATCTTAGGGAAAAGTTTGTAATATTTGATTTACAAAATTAAAAATTGAATAAATCCAGCATAAAATTAAAAATAAATAAGGTTAAAAATCATTACTCCAAACTCAAAAGAAATTAAATATTCATAGCCGGAGATGTTAACAAATGACAAGAAACAAATAAAAAATAATTTTTCGACGTTTCGTACTAAGAAAATACAAAAAAAACATTTTCAAAATTGCCATCCGCGCGAAATCCGCGCCTGAGTAAAATTGGCCAGCAAATCCGCGCCAGATCCGCGCTATCCGCGCGAAACGCGCCATCCGCGCGATCCGCGCCGTCCGTAACAACCCTGCACTTTAATTCGAGTAGCTTTAAATGAAAAGGGAGCATTCAAACAAATCGCAGAGCCTGCTTTGACCAGCTGAACGAAGTGGCCGCCTAGATTGAAGTTTTCCCAACCGGAAGTCACCCACTTCTTAACACGTGAGCGATTGCATGGCCTACCTTTACTGGAATAGAGACCTTTTTTCCGGGAGTCCTGTCATTGACACATGTTCAAAAGAAAATTTCTGCCGATCCGTCTTTTTGAAAGCCTTTGGAAACGCAATTTTCCGCACGGAATGCAGACAAAAAGGTTCTGGAGCAATCGAGTTACGGAGGCTTTCCTCGAGAAAAAGTTCACCAAAAGTAGGCCGTGACGCAGACTGGGCAAAAATTCAGGTGCTTTCCGTTCTAGCACGAGCAACCTTCCAGTAATCGCAGTAGGCCGGTCATTGAGTGCCAAATCGTGTCCCCAGGGAAGGGACACCGCCGTAGACAAACATATTCACTCTCGACCATGTTGGAAGCTTGTCTAACAAGGTTAGAACCTTTTTCCTGTTCGAAAACTTTAGATGAAAGCCTCAAACTGTCAAGTGTCTGGCATTACAGACTTGATTTCTCGTGACACTCTTTGATTTCGGTTAGATTTTATGTTAATTTCTCCAACCGCATACAATTACAAGTTTCTCAGTATCGCCAACTCGTTCAACGGTAAACTTTCCTGAAGTTCCCTCCAGTGTAAACACGGTAAATCAAACTGACATGTTTGACAGCTTTTCTGTGAAATTTATTTAAACTGACAACAGAAATAAAAACCTGAAAAAAAAACTCCGAAACAGATGTCAAACAGCGCTGAAATGCCATTAATTTCGTTTTCTCTTCGCTTCTGTCACGTAAAAAGGGGTTGAATTCGGTCGTTCCGGTTCAGACTTCTCGGAACTCGCCGGTTCCGAGTCACGACCAATCGGTTTCACTTCATTTGTGGGATATTTGAGCGAAAATACGGTCCTCGTGGGGGCAGATGCCGGCTGACCTTGGCACTGGGACTAAATTTAGGATTTTCTTCAATGACTACTACTTGTTGATGGATTTGACGTTTAGATTTTTTTCGGTGCACTTTTTTCCAGTCGGCGGGACTGAGGCGGGCTTTAAAATGTCAAAACCTTTTCCCTCGTCACTTCGTCTCACCTTCCAGTTACAGCTTTGTTGACAAACAAACGGAAGCACGTGGTTGCCAAACCGAGGGGTGGTTGTATGGCAACAAATAATCTTTTTTTGTGATAAATTTCATTTAATTAAATTTTCATTTCACAATAATGTCCAAAATATTATTTCTGATGTTGGGTAAGTGATTTTAAAATCAAAATTTTCAGCCATAACTTATTATACGATCCAACTATCATCTAAATCCAAAATAATAATTATAATTTGGAACGTAGTTGTACAATTTATTTCAAAACATGTTAATGTTAATGCTTTTTCAGTCTGTACGATTTGCAGTGTTATTCATTCTTTGCGTACTAGTTTAACTATTTTTTTATTAGGATAAAATAAAATATCAAAATTCATCGTGATGATTTCTCGGCTGTCAAAGTCGCGTTCCCAAGTCAATTACCCTCATAATATTCAGCACAACAAAGGTAAACAATTTATTTGTAGTTTTATTTGCATTTATTCGATTATCTTGATGAGCTAATCAAGCTTGATTATAGTTGATATCCACGTCGCACGCCATCTTTTCATGAGCGTTATGAAACACGTGTAGTTTTGGTACCTTTGATGTCAGCACTTGGAAATTACCCTTAACTAATTTAAACCATTTATCCATCCTCTAATTTCCAACAACTGTCACGCAGCAGGCCATGTGTCGTTGCTGTCACCAAAAAAGTCAACGGTGTAAAGCCAAGGCGTATATATTAGTTAAGGTATGGCGAGTTTTTCAGCTGTCAGAAAATATTTCGCATTTAGATTTGATTTTATTAGGAGAAATTTCAGAATTTTCCACTCAAATTTCACAAATGTTTAGTTCTGTAGGGTTTCTAGCATGCCAAACTGGATCCCGCCTTACCTTATCTAATCTTTATGCTTTGGGGCCGCCTTGTTGGCAAATGTCTTCTGCACCACATGGCCAACTACGCGAAGCAGGAGCTACTCTATTCATTAAAAAATCAGTTTAATTATTTTTTTTCGCGTTCATGCAACAATTTAACTGTGCCACAGACAAATTACACCAAGCGAAAAAAATAACATTCTAAAATGTCAAACACGTACCAAAAACGAGCTGTGGTGAGTTCTACGCAGCCGTGGTGAGTTTCCGATCTCCGTTCAAACTGACCGTTTAACTGTCGATCGATGTTTGTCTTGTTGTCTGTGTCAGTGAGACAAAAATTCATTATCGGGTTGGAAAGTGGAGTTGAAAAAGCGCTCACTTGAAGCAGAAACAAACAAAACCGCGACCAAGGCAAACTTTTTTCATGACGATTTTAAATTGAATTTTCTCGTAGCAGGCGACACTTGTTGCTGGGTTCGCCTCCTTGGCATCGATGGTGGTGGCTTCGATTAAGGTTAAACAACATTTCACAATGCGGATTGTTTTCCAATTGAAACTCGATAAAATGCTTATTTTTTTCAACGAAAAAATCGAATGGAAATTGAAAAATTGGAAGCTCGTTTGCCAATCTTTTTTTTTCTTCCTCTGATTTGTGGCTCAAATTTCCTCCTACTTCTTCGGTGCGAATTTTTCCATGACTTATTCAGCTCTCTCTCTCTTTTTTTGAAGAGGAAAGCATCTTCAACACACACAAAAAAATCAGCGCGTGAAAAATTGCAACAACATGTGCTTACGTAAGCACGCCTGGGAACAAAACGAGGAAGTAAATTTTTTCTGCCGGCATCGCGAGGGAACGCGAGCATAATACATTTGACAGATGAGTGCAGGTTTCCATCATTTTCGCGTGAATAATTTAAGAAGGAGACTCATTTTTCTTGACTGGAGGCAGATTTCATTATTTTAATTTCAATTATTGTTATTTTTAAAATTCATGTGCTCATGATTTATTTCACAAACAGCCGAATCGCAATCTCCCACGATACTATAATTAAATTCATTAATTTAATTATTACACCGGCAACATTGGTTTTAACGAGATCGCAGTAATCAGTAATAACGTAATTTACGCAAATTGATTCGTAGAACGAGCTCGCCATCCAAGCATGCACTGAAATCGTGAAAATGTGGGAAACCATGCGCAATTTCAAATATTTTGTTCAACCTGCAGGAATTTTTTTCAATTGAAAAAAAAAAACTCCACATTTTTTGACAGTGAACTTGACATTTATTCAACCCCTCCAGGAAGACATACGATCGCAGCAGGCGCTTCCCCTTAAAAAAATGTGCCCGTTTTGTTTTTGTTAAGCTTCGCGGAAATGCGAAAAAGTCCGGGACGTGTAATTAGAATTTTGAAGAATTAAATCCCCTTTTCGCGTTTTGTCGGATTTCCTTGCAAAGCCCCAGCAGAAAATATTTCCCCATTTCATATTCGTTGAATTTCACGTGTACGGAAAACTCATAGCCTACTCGATTCGCGGTTTGGCGCAATGCTGGTTCATAGAAAGTGAACTGTCAAAAGGTTGGGCAAATATTTCCACCGCAGGACATCGTAGTATTAACACAGAAAATCTGACAAAATTAGTCATTTAAAACCCGAAAAAACAAACTAAATGTGACATGCAGCGCCACCACTTAAAAGTGTGAGTAAAATACGAACTACTTGATATTTAAATTGACCGTTTTCATTTATTTCACACAACTTGAGTGTCACGTCTAGTGGTCTGTTTTGGGAAAATACGTCGGCTAGACATGTATGGAAATCTCATAATACTCTTTCGAAATCCAAATACTCTCACATAGTTTGGTTTGCGAGAAAATTTATGAAAAGATAAAATGTCAAGTTTTGTTTTCTCATTCTCATTTCAATCATAGCAAGCTCTGCGGAAAACTGTTCCTGCGACTAATTTTCTTAATTTATTTTCATCCTGGATTAACCTGTCTGTCGAGCATTTCATTCTCATAATTAATGAGCCCTCGTTATAATAATTCTCTTCTTTCAGAAAAAAAAACCTCCAAGGAAACCGACCCACTTTGGCGTAAAATGACCCATGTTTGCGTGACCTTCGAATTTTAAACCAATAAAAAGCAATTTATTGACGCTTCGACTCAATGTTTACAAAACAAAGTAAGTCCGGGAGTCCTAGTTGGTCATGAGAAAGCCCACACTCGTTGGGAATGATTTGTGACAGCTGTATAAAATTGCAATCAAAGTTGCCACAAAATCGAAGCAAAGTTAGTTTTATAGCTTGCTGCAGTTTTGTTTCGATCCAAGTAACCAAAGTTAGTACACAACAAGGTAGTTTGTATCACAATTTTTACAATCCTGTCAGCCGTTATTCGAGGGAGCAAGTTTGTTCCCCCTCATTTTGGCAACCCCGTTCTTTGATTTATGCGTGCCAAGAATGTGAAAACTTTTGCTTGGTTCGGCCAAAGGGAGATTCATTACATCGCAGTAAGCTCTGGAATGCAATGGTTGGATGGTTCGGAACAGAATAGGAGTGAGGGAGCGTTCTTTTATTGCGTAACCCTCCACCCATACAACTTTAAAAAATGTATGAAGCACAACACAGTCTTCGACCCCCTTCCCCCAGCAGCGTTACGTAATAAAAGAACGCTCCCTTAAAGATGACCTTAGGGGGCCATGTTGGATGTTACGAAGCACATTGAAGGGCAGTAAAATTTGAAGTTCGCTTAAATAATGCTTCTTTGCCATAATATTTTAATTGAAATTTGAAATATATTTAACATAAATTGGGTCACGATAATAGTCCTGAATCAGTAATCTGATAATTACATTAAAAAATCAACGAATAAAACAAAAACTGAATTGAAATCGGAAAAAAAGAATAAAAAACAATGCGCGTGAATTTTTAATCCTTCAATCAACACTGACTGACAATGCAAAACAATGCCTACTAGATCTAACAGAATTGCATGTTCGTTGAACTCGTTACAGGTCGTTTCCAATTAAAAAAAGCCAGCCTACTATGCCCGCTGTCAGAGCAAGACCCAAAGTCACACGTGAATATTTTTAACAAAATTGAGTGCAAATCTACCCAGACCCAATAAACTTTGATTTGGGGGATTGGTTTTCCTGATTTCACAAGAAAATGTGAGAGACTTTGGTACACCGAAAAAATAAGGAAAGAAAAATGAAAACAAACTCCGTTGACAGTTCCCATGAGGGTGATCGGAGAGTGAGTTTCCTGCGTGTCTTGGTTTGAAAAAAAAACGACTTGATTAAATTGTCATTGCAGACATCATAGCAACCCATGCTGCGAATTCAAATTGATAACAGGACAAGTCGGAAAAGTCTATGGTTGCTATGATTTGATGTTGATTTGTTTGATGCTTATTTTTAATTAAATGTACAGGCTCTGTCGTGTTTCACCATACAACAAAAGATAATGTTGTTGTTTGCAGAGGAGAGAGTGCCACTCAGTGGCATAATATATTGTTTTTATTTTTTAAACATTCATCATTTCTGTCATGTTTGACGTAAAAAAATGCTTTGAATTTTTTTTTGTACTCGTTACGATTGTTTGTACTACATGAAAGCAAAAATATTAAAAGAGCTTTACCCATTCATAATTCACAATTCAGAGAATGGCAACAGCTTCCGTCTTTTGTGCAATAATCAAAAACACCTTTGTTCAGAGGTGTAACACTTGAACAAGGGAAACCAACAAAGCAACCCACCAATTGTGTTGTTTGCACCTCGGCACAGCCTACTCGGATCTCGTTACGCTATAGAGGACCTCATGGTGCTGAAAAGAGGCTTTCGGTTTGTTTCTACAAACCGCAACTTGGCCGTCCTTGAGATGAAAAATTCTGCGGAAAAAAGGAAGTGAAAAGTCTGCCCTCTTTTTCATTCATCGCAAAATTGCCTTTGATGTTTTTGTGAGCTTGATTTTTTTTTAAGTTTCCCTCAAAATTGCATCCTTTCTGTCAAATTGCAAGGCTCTAAAAACTTTTGGAATGGCAGATATTCGAAAAAAAAGCCTTTCGATTTAAATGTTGAATCTTCCTTCTTTGTTTGAATGATTAAATTTCTATCTAGTTTTCGCAAATCGATTCATTACTAAATTGCTCATTAATGTCCCATCAAACATACCGCAACTGTACACCGTAATTGAACTGACGTGGAAACTCATCCCGGGGGTTATTTGGTCGATTTCCTGCAAATAATCGGCTTAACCTGGACCAGCAAATGGGGTCTTGAATCATGTTCAAAAACAAATAATCTAAACAAAATTACATTTTGTTTCTGCTCACAAAGTTTAAAGTTAAATGTTGAGGCAATTTTTTAAAAATAATGTTTTTTTGACAGTTCAACTCTTTTTTGACGGTCCGAGGAGGGGTTTAAGGACCCCATTGAAAGGTTTGCATTATCGCCCACGTGCCCACGAAGCAGTCAAGAGAATTTCACGTCAATGCATTTGACACACACGCAATACACTCAATGACTGTTTGCATATTCATTAGAGCAGGTCTATTGAGGAGAAGCACACAGCAGGCGTTGTTTTCCCACGAGGGACGAACGTGACGTGCAGACGGTCTTGCGGCAACCTTAAAGTTAGGTTAGGTTCTTTACTGAATTGACAGAAGTTGCCAACAGAAAAAAACTTTCGTTTTCAGAAAGTCTCAAAATGTTGTTGACAACATCCTGACAAAGCACCATCCAAGCAGGCCTCGAGCACTGATCAGATTTGCGCAGAAAATTTAAAGCTGCCATTGCCTGATTTTACCGGGAATTCGCGATCTTTTCCCACCTAAAATAAACAATATGCAAAAAATGAATAAAGAAAGCTTCCAGCGCCATCATTCACTATCGACACTCGCCGGAACACTACTTCTCTTCTCTTACTCCGAAGAGGGAGAAAGTTTCCCCGTCTTGGCAACAGTTTAGTTGCACCGCCGGCCGCTTTGCGGCGCCACTCGACGTCAATCAGCTGACTTTCACGAAGCTGCCACGCATGCCTGCTGCGACCGTGACGTTTTGCCGCCGAAAAGTTCGAAATAAAACCCAAAAAAGCGTTGCAATTGGCATAAATGAAAATGCTACGGAGTTTATGGACGTCCCCTCGTGAGGGGTGAAGGGGTCGCAGGGTAGTTTTTAAAAAAGGTTTTTTTTTTTAACTACATTGGAGATCTTTATTGGCCGAGTGCACACTTTTTGTTGTTATTGTTCGGCAGCTCTGACAGCTGACAGCGGCTACGGCCGATTAGGTCGAATTGATGGTGTCAAATGGTTTGTCCATCTCATCAAAAAATATTTTTTTGGTTACATAAATTTACTTCATTGGATTGCTGAGAATGGCTTCAAGCAATTCTCATCCCACATCAAAGGATGATGCGTTAAAAAATAATTCATTGACGTTGTGCATTCAACCGAAAATGAAAATGTTCTCCACCAATCAAGATAATGTAAACATTTTTTCGTTTTTGGATCAACAGGATCAACGCATGCCTTTTTTGGTCGACTTTTTGTTGCGAGATTAATCAGTTAAGTAGTCAAAATCCGCCTTTACCCCCACCTTAATTATAATCCGACAAAATAAAAATCGGCTCCCGCACGTGTCAGGGCTTACTGGGGCTTTCAATAATTTTAATTTTATTTCACCGAACACGGCTGTGATTTTTCGTGTGAAATCAAGCCTACTGTTTTATTAATGTTTGCTGCCATTGACAGCTGTCAAAAACTCCATCAGCAAAGCGTTGTGGCGTCACAGTAGGCCGAAAATAACCATCAGAAATGTTTTACTTTTGGTCAATTAGCAGCTCGACCTACATTATTTGGCAAGTCGTGTCACCGTAGTAGGTTGCGGTTGACGTCATGAAAATTGGTACAATTGTCAAAGTTTGGTCGCATGGCATGCTGTGTGGGCTGTAGCACAAACTGTGCCTTGCCGATGCAGCTCGGTTGCGGTGAAACTTTATCGGGGTGTTGTGGGTTTTCTCGGTTTCGAAAAGCCTCTTAAAAGTTTAGCTTTTGTGAGAACCTTTGCATTAAATTTACTTTTATCTTCAATTTGGAGTTGCTGCCCGGAAGTGAAAGCACCAACTTTTCAATAGTGAATGATTGATAAGTTTTTAAGAACTCAATTTGCATTTCTGAAGAAAAATAAACTTTTGACTGAAAACAACTCTGAAATGACTTATTTCAGATAACAGTGTAACTGTTGCGTTTGACAGGAGCACCGTGCACGAGAAGGGAGGTAATTTGAAAATTCACAGCTTGCCAAGAGGTGCGAAAAAAAGTGGTGGAAGCACATGGAAAAGTTTTCCAAATTATTTACAGGTGGTGTTGATCGACGGAAACAAGTGCAACCTGTTTGTTTCGCATCATGAACTTATTTATTGAGTTATGGTTTCGTGCTGTGAGCAATTTTATTTTATTAAAACTAGTTTTTAAGAACTTTTCAAATGGGTTTGTGATGACCCGTTGGAAAAGCAATTTAAGTTTGCTTTGAAAGTAAATAATTTCAACTCTGCCATATAATCAGATTAGCATTGGTATCGGATCATCAGATGTGCCTTGGAATTACGCTCCACTAGGGCGCTGGCGATTGGTAAACAACGCCTACCGCGATTACGGCTATCCGTGGCGGATGGAAATTTGGGAAGCCGTCCAATCCAAAGCGAAATTAGATTTTCCATGGAAAAAAATAACAGCTCAGTAATTTTTTGTGAGTTTTATTTTAAGGCTGAAAATGGGTGAAGCTGTAATTTTTTTCAACTTGACCAACCTTTTTCATTGATACTTGTCGGAACATAAAATACACTACGCGAACGTGACAAAGAGTGGTTTCAATTATCTTTTTCCCACGGCATTTTATTGAATAGCGTTGTCACTCAAAATTCCATTAGCTAACAAATTGATCGCCTCGACTAGGGCACGTGACTGTCATTCCGAAACCAACGACAGCACGCTGAAAAATATTTATGACAAAATTATCAAAGTTGTCAAAATTGTCAAAATTGTCAAAATTGTCAAAATTGTCAAAATTGTCAAAATTGTCAAAATTGTCAAAATTGTCAAAATTGTCAAAATTGTCAAAATTGTCAAAATTGTCAAAACTGTCAAAACTGTCAAAATTGTCAAAATTGTCCAAATTGTCCAAATTGTCAGAATTGTCAAAATTGTCAAAATTGTCAAAATTGTCAAAATTGTCAAAATTGTCAAAATTGTCAAAATTGTCAAAATTGTTTAAATTGTCAAAATTGTCAAAATTGTCAAAATTGTCAAAATTGTTAAAATTGTCAAATTTGATGATTATAGGATCAAATTAAAAAAAGTCAAGAAAGCTAGTCATAAGTAAGTTAATTTTAAGCATCGTGTAACACAGTGATTCTCAACCTTCTTCTAGGCCGGTCCCCCCAGCCATGTAAATCAAGTAGGCCCGGTACCCCCGTTGAGAATCGCTGGTGTAACAGAATGATTGTGTTCATTCGAACGGATTTGCCTTCCACGTCGCCTGCTATGATATAATGAAATTCGTGCCGCTTTCAGTTCAGTGAGTACATTGTTCGGATTTTCATTCTCTGAAAATTGTAAAGATTGCAATAAAAAAAAAAGCTGAAAATCGTTCAAGAAGTGAGCCAAGGACAAAAAAGAAAGAAATCAGAATCCCTTCAATATGCAAGGCTTTCTTTACAGCAAGAGGAAATTACTTCTGCTGCATCGCAATCATCGTTATGACAATTTTTAATGAATAGTTTGACGTTTGACGAAATTAAACTGTTTTTCAATGCACTTTATGATTTATTTTTTTCAGATCAAAGTAGCCACAGATTTAAAAGTTTGCAAGCCTTTGTTTAAACACGCAGCTTCCTGAGATTGTAAACAGCTTATATTTGTTTACCAATTCGTTCAAAAATATCCTTTTTTCCCTCCCCGGAAGCCGCAAGCCGAAATACTCAGAAAAATAGCTCAGCAAATAGCTTCTTTCCGTTGAAGAGGAAAGATTCCGACATCGTCAGGTGGAATATATTTCCATCATTAGCAGATAAATATTGATCTATAGCTACCTTTTCCCCCCGAAGGAGCAGGGTCGTGCGGGCAAACAGCTTTTGCACAAGAAGTGGTGTGCGTGGCTTGTTTACTTGGAGGAAACACTCTGAGCGGCATCCTCATGAATACAATTCGTGGAAGTTAAATGGTCCGGCACGTAAACTTTCCTTGAACGCAGCTGGCCTTGAGCTGTCAGTTCGGTCTTTAATAAATGTTCACGTGGAATGAAAACTAAATAAAATATCGCGTAGAAATCAAGTTGAAAATTTCCGCCAAGTTGGCAGCACTGCTCTGCGCCACGTGTTTTTCTGGCAACCAAAGTTGCTTGCATTTTATAAAAACAAAAGCAAAAACTCGGTCGCAAACTAGGAAAGTTTGCCCAAAACTCTCGGGAACGCAACTTCTCAAAAAGAATAAACAATCTGCATATCGCACACTTTCCGTCCAACCAAGATGGGGGAAAAATCTTCAAACCCAGAATTTTCCACCGAACGCAGCAAGCGATGATCTGTGGCGGCAACTTTGCAAAAAAAAAGTCATTTCGATTCCCGCCAACTGCGACTGCCGGCGAGAACACGATTTATGCATTTTGGTGAAACTTTTGTGACCGTGTAACGAGAAGCGAAAGGGAAAATCGTGAACTCGCCAGGATCGCAGCAAGCTCTGAGAATATAAATAGCCCAAATTTGCTGAACATGATCTCGGAACGCATCGCTTACTGCGATTAGCATCTGCTTAAAGTTGGGGTTTGGAGTCTTTGAACAGAAAAATAGCTTAGGGTGCGAAAAAGTGGGTTCCTTTTAAAAGCTTTTTGCATAGATTGGAATTCAAGACCTTAGATTTTGATGATATTTTTTTAATAATCACCGAAACTGTTATCAGTGTCAACGTTTTTGAGTCCGTTCTTGAATACCACTCTATGGGCAACTTATCTGAAAACGAAACCCCCTCTGGCAAACTCTTATCTTTATTTGTTTCTGCCCAATTTGTGCCGAAATCGGAACCGATCTGCCCGAAAGTAGGCCAAACGAGAAATGACGTTCCCGGCGGTGCCCTTTGGTGGTCGACTTGGGATTGAATTCATTACCATTTATTTGATCAACCGGGAAGGGAATGTTCACTCCAGAAGGCGCCCACGAGAAATGGGTAAAGTTTACTCTTGGTGTGTTTGTTTGGGTTCTGGAAGCTGCCACAAGTGTGGTTTGATTCAGTTGAGTGAGGTTGGAAGCTGCAAGATTTTTCAAGCTTTAATATTCAAACAAATCCGATCGTAGTTGGCGTTGACTTGTCAAACAAACTTGACAGCTTACTGCGAAAGTAGCCATGACAAACTCAAACGATCATTATGAACACAAATTTGAACATTTAATCCAATTAGGCCACAGAAATGATGATTGATTGCGTTCCCGGAACTGTTTTGGAATCGGGACGCCTGACGGTACGCTTAATTAAAGTTATTATGGCGGAAAGCCCGTTATGATCCAGTCAAAGCATGCCATGGAAAGCGGGAAACGTGAGCTGTTTCGTCTGTGCGTAGTGCTCTGATTTTGAATGATTTTAACGCTGGAAAGTTTCTTTAAACAGTTTAATAGGGACAATTCTTATTCAAAGGTAATTTGATTAATTTAACATTTAATTTTGACCGTTCAATTTGTAAGTCAGCTACAAAATCTGTTTATCCCTGTAACCTGTAACGTGCCACAATCAATTTGGTTCCCATTCATCGCAGTAGGTTTCACGCTTCCAGCTACTGCCGGTAGAAGAGGGTTGCCATGGATACACACATTTTGGGTTGATTGACTCCTAATTTGAAGGTTTTGTTAATACGTCACACGCCATGTTTCCTTACACAAACTTTGAGGCCCCGTCTATGAAACGTTACATGGCTTGCTGCGATAGCCCTGTTCGTCATTTGTCATGCGTGGATTTTTCTAAAAGTAACCTTACTTTCTCTCTAAACGCCCAACTACAGTAGTTGTTCGGTAACTGGGCTGCTTTTTAACTGGGCGCTCGATAACTGGGCCGTAGCCCAGTTAAAAAGCAGACAAACGTCAAAAAACCAAAACAAGCCGAAATCACCGAGGGGTTAATGGATGCAAAAATCATGGTCAGCAAATAAAAAAAACTTTTTTCAAACTTTTATGTAATTTCAAGTCACAATTAAAGAAATATGAAAAGTGATCATTGTAAACAAATTTGAGTAACTTTTATTTTTATATTTCATCAAATAAATACTATGCATCGGTAGTCCCCTCGTTATGTTTCGTTCAGCCCAGTTAGCGAACAGCATTCGATGACTGGGCTACGTTCTCAGCCCAGTTACCGAACAACTACTGTATATTCATTCAAATATATTCAAGTGTCCACAAAATATAAACCCAGCTCCTTTCGCAAGTTAACCCCAACGACACACATTTTTTGCAGCTGTAACGAGTGCTTTTTTAATTAATTCTGCACACAGCTTCCCTAAACTTATATAATGAATGCAATTTACCTTGCTTTCTCTCTCTGTCCTTCTGGTGATTTCTGACTTTCTGTGCAAACTGTGGTCACGCTTTGAAACCTCAAATCGAAGCAACCCTGTGACTGACAGTGGATGGCAGCATGCCAAGCGTGATGTGGTTTTGAAAATTATGCGATTTTTTCCGGTGTTTTGTCAAACAGAATAAGTTACATCACTAAAGGCCTCAGTTGGCCATGACATAGAACTTAAAATAGCAGTTCAAGTAACCGTGGTATCAATTCAGATTGATCTTAATGACTAAACCCTTCGTTCCGGTCGATTGGATTTTAAATGCCAAGGAGTGCTACGATTTCTAACTTACGTATTTTGCTTTGTTCCCTCCACTTTTTATGGGAATTATGCATTTATAAACAAAGTGGTATAATAGATTTCTGCGCTCCATTTTTCGGGGCAAAATTAAATTAAAAAAAGTTTCGGTTTACGGATTTCTCCCAGGGAGAAAAATGAGGCTAAAATATAGGTCAACCTACTTTGGGGTCGCCCTCTCTCTCAATTTTTTTTTTGAATTAAATATACTTTATTGAATCTTTCTTATAATAATTACATTTGGTTTACATAATAAGTGGTCAGCTGTGGCTCTTCAGCTTTAGTTTGCTTTTCGTGATTTAAACACTGTTCATGTTCATAGCTTTAAAAGTATATGATTTATCATTTTTGTAACACTAGGTACAATGAAGAAAAAAAAATTTAAGAAAACATAACCTAACCTAAAACTAACTTAATCTTACCATAAACTAAACCAATCCTTGAATCAAGGGGTATTCAGATATAGCACATTTTTCCCTGAATTTCAAACATTTTTCTTGAATCTTCTGATCCAACATTTTTACTTCTGCTAATTCATGAACCTCACTTGATCTTGTCCAGCCAGGAACATTCAAAACCATTTTGAGTACCTTGTTTTGGACACGCTGGAGCTTCAATTTATGAGTTCTAGCGCAACACTCCCAAACAGGTACTGCATACTCAATAACGGGGTAAATTATTTGTTTGTAAACTGCTAGCTTATTTTTCAAAGATAGCTTTGATTTTCTGTTAATTAAAGGATACAAACACCTGATGAGAATGCTGCACTTGTTCAATATTTTATCTACATGCTGTCGAAACAATAGTTTCGAGTCAAGTATGAGACCTAAATAGACAACTTCCTTTGACCAGGGTATTGAAACATCATTCATTTTAATCAAAACATCATCCTTTGGGACAAATCGGGCCGATTTGGAAAGTGGAAAAATGATGGTTTGAGTTTTGGCTGCATTTATGCGAATTTTCCAGTCGCCAAAGTATTCGGAAAGAACGTCAAGACCCTTCTGAAGACGGCCAACTAAATATCTGGTTATTTTACCCTTATAAATAACGGCAGTGTCATCAGCAAAAAGTGACAACACACCATTACCAGGAAGAGTAGGCAAATCAGATGTAAAAATATTGTACAGAAGTGGGCCAAGAATACTTCCTTGGGGAACCCCAGCATCAATGTTGAATAATCCAGAAGCAATCCCATTCAGAAAAACCCTGAACGATCTCTCCGAAAGATAGTGCTGGATAATTTTGATAAGATACATTGGAAAACCGTATAAATACAGTTTATGTATCAAACCATCATGCCAAACATTGTCAAAAGCCTTCTCAACATCCAACAAAGCCATAGCAGTTGATTTAGACTCAAGCTTGTTCTGCTTGATGATTTTAGTTACTCTCGTAAGCTGATGAGCAGTATTATGTCCCTTTCGGAAGCCAAACTGCTCATTCAAAATTATATTATTATCGTTGGTAAAATCCAAAAGCCTTGAATAGATGACCTTCTCAAAGAGTTTGGACAGACTACTCAAAAGACTAATGGGACGATAACTTGTTGGCGATGTTGGATCTTTTGAGGCTTCAAAATTGGTATGACTTTGCCCAGTTTCCAATTGGTGGGGAAGTAACCAAGTTGCAAACATTTATTGAAAATATTGGCTAGATGTTGAAAGAACTGATCACTCTGTTTTTTCAACACTAGATTAAAATGTTATCAAAGCCTGGAGCTTTCATATTTTTCATTTGTTTAACTGCAACTTTGACTTCCTCACCAGAAACATGGGAATCTGCAGGAAATTCAAAGGTAGAGTCATTGATTGTTGAAATACTATTGGCAACTGATGTTTCTTTACGGCTGGTCATGGAAGCGCCAAGATTATGTGAACTAACAAAATGAAGCCCAAGTGCATTTGCCTTTTCCTCGGATGTAATCAAAGGAGAATCCTCAACAATAAGAGGAGGAATAGGCTTTGGTTTGTTTTTAAGAACTTTTGAAAGTTTCCAAAATGGTTTTGAATAATTCCCAAGCTGGCTTACATGTTTTGAAAATTCTTGATTTCTGATATTGTCAAGTCGGTCTTGTATGATTTTGTTCAAATTGTTCACTGAAATCTTTTGTCATAGTCCCCAGTCCGTTGATATTGTCTCCTATAAACATTCCTAAGTCTAATCAAGTGTTTAGTATCTACGTCAATATCAGTTACCTTAAAATTAACAGGAACCTCCCGAACGTTGGCAGCCTCTGCTTGGTTGATAGCCTGCTGGATCACCTCCAGCGAACGATCAATATCAGCAGAAGTTTCCGGGTGTTGATCATAGTCGATGTTGCTGTCTACCACTTGCTGAAACTGCTGCCAGTCAACGTTGTGGTAATCTTTCCGGGTTGGTTGCCGCTGCGGAGTAACGGAAGCTCCAACCTCCACAACCACCGGATAGTGATCAGAACTCAACTCTTCAAACACCTCAGGATGAGCCACGTTCTCAGCCATATTGGTAATGAAGAAGTCGATGATTGAGTGATTCCCAGACCGAGCCACCCTCGTTGGACGATCCGGACTCACAACGTTGTAGTATCCGTTTTGCAGATCGTTGTGCAGAATCACTCCGTTCCGATTCCTCCTGCTGTTGCCCCAAACTTCATGCTTCGCGTTGAGGTCACCAGCGATGATGTACTTTGCGCTCCGCCGTGTCAGCTTCTGGATATCGCTCTTCAGTTTTGCTGCTGAACCATCTCTGGCATTCACCTGACGTGGGCAGTATGCAGCAATGAAGAGTACTGGGCCAACCGAAGTGGGAATTTCCACTCCAACGGCCTCGATGATGTCCAGCTTAAAGTGTGGCAGCCGGCGTGGCTTGAGATCACGATGAACAGCGACAAGCACACCTCCTCCTCCAGAGGTGGTCCTATCGAGCTGCGTCGCGATCTTGTAGTTTTGCAGATAAACTTTTTCACCGGGCTTCAGATGAGTTTCCGTGATGGCAGCTACGTCGATCTCCTTCTCGCGAAGAAAATCCACCAGCTCTAAATTCTTCCTCCTAATGGAGCAAGCGTTCCAATTCAGCAGCTTGAGGGACCTACGATCCATACTGGATGACGAACGAGGTCAGCACTTCAATCTGCTGGGTCTTGGTTTTGCATCCACGCAGTGCAGCGGACATCTGTTTGAAAATATTGAGGAGTTCGGTTGAGGTGTAAAGATCATTACCATTTTCCTCAACTGCTGGTTCTTGGGTTGGTCTTGGCTCCTGGCTGAAGCCCGGTGGTGGCGGTCTCGGCTCCTGGCTGGAACCCGGCCGTGGATGATTCATCTCAGCTCTCTTCCTGGGATCCAACGGCAACGGTGCCAAGTTCGGGACCTGGCGTCGCGGTTGAAGAGGTGGAAAATTTTGCTCCACCAGGGCTGGAGGAGTTCTACGACGCTGAGGCTGATTCTTCGTCGATGCTTGCTGCCGAATTTTCACGAACTCAGCTCTCTTGGGGCACTTTCGGTCGGTTGACGAGTGCTCACCGTTGCAGTTGAGGCACTTCACCAGCGAATCTTGGATGCACTGGGATGTGATGTGCGCATCGGTACCACATTTGGCGCAACGACGCTTCAGGTGGCAGTTCTTACCTCCGTGCCCGAAGCCCAGGCAGTTGAAGCATTGTGTGACGTCACGATGCACTGGTCGGTATCGCTCCCACGACACGATAATGTTGAAAACCGCTCGAATTGCCTTCAGCTCAGGAAGCGTCGTCGATCCCTTAGCCAAATGCAGCAGGTAGAGCTGGTCACGGTACTTGATGTCTTTGTTGCGTCGGCTCATTTTGTGCACGGCCAACACATCCAGTTTCAAAACTTTTAGCTCGGCAGCTAATTCCTCCACTGGCATGTCGTACAGACCTCTGACGACGATTTTGTACGGCTTATCCATGACGACATCATGGGTAAAGTACTCCGCCTCGTTTTCGGTCAAGTAATCCTTGACCAGTTGATAGTGCTGCCTGGATTGCACCAGCACCTTAAATCCGTCCTGACACAGACGAATGTTGCCTTGGACTTTCCCAGACTTGATGAGTTCAACCAGCCCCGCTCGAAAGTCGATCGTTGCTGCTGATTGCCGCACATAAAAAGGAGGCAGTTTCTCCTTTCGCTGTTTCACTTCATTCTCCTTTGCTTCCGCTACCTGGTCCTCGTCAGGCAGTCCAGCAAACTTGTTGTTCTTCAAAAGCTGCTCCTCGTGCGATGAAGAGTTCTCCTCCTCCTCATCCATCGGTACAGTACCGTCGCTCTTTTTCGTCTTTTTGCTGTTCGATGTCACTTCCAAAAGCACCTTCCTCTTGGAAATCCCCGGTTTTTGGCCATCAGTTGAGGCCTCAACCTTCCTTTTGGAAATTCCCACTTTTTTGCCTGCTTGAGCCGCAGGTAGGGCAATATTGCCGGCGTTTTGCGCCGGGACGCGACGAGTCATGTTGATTCAGACAACCTTCACCAACGAATGCTCGGATAACAATGCCCTCTCTCATTTTTTTGGGTTCATACTCAAACTTTAACCTGAATTATGTTTAACGAACTGTTTAAGAAGATGAAATTAATGAGACTTGCCTAAACTTGTGTTATTTTAGCACAGCTTTGCACTCGAAGGGGAAACGAAAAAAAGGGATCAAGCGAACGCACTCTGAAGGTACTATCGCAGTAGCTCAATTTTGACAATTTTGACAATTTTGACAGTATTGACAATTTTGACAATTTTGACAATTTTGACAATTTTGACAATTTTGACAATTTTGACAATTTTGACAATTTTGACAATTTTGACAATTTTGACAATTTTGACAATTTTGACAATTTTGACAATTTTGACAATTTTGACAATTTTGACAATTTTGACAATTTTGACAATTTTGACAATTTTGACAATTTTGACAATTTTGACAATTTTGACAATTTTGACAATTTTGACAATTTTGACAATTTTGACAATTTTGACAAATTTGACAATTTTGACAATTTTGACAATTTTGACAATTTTGACAATTTTGACAATTTTGACAATTTTGACAATTTTGACAATTTTGACAATTTTGACAATTTTGACAATTTTGACAATTTTGACAATTTTGACAATTTTGACAATTTTGACAATTTTGACAATTTTGACAATTTTGACAATTTTGACAATTTTGACAATTTTGATAATTTTGACAATTTCGTCTGACAATTTCGTCTGACAATTTTGTCAATTTTGTCAATTTTGACAATTTTGACAATTTTTTCGTCTGACAATTTCGTCTGACAATTTTGTCAATTTTGTCAATTTTGACAATTTTGACAATTTTGACAATTTTGACAATTTTGACAATTTTGACGATTTTGACAATTTCGACAATTTTGACAATTTTGACAATTTTGACAATTTTGACAATTTTGACAATTTTGACAATTTTGACAATTTTGACAATTTTGACAATTTTGACAATTTTGACAATTTTGACAATTTTGACAATTTTGACAATTTTGACAATTTTGACAATTTTGACAATTTTGACAATTTTGACAATTTTGACAATTTTGACAATTTTGACAATTTTGACAATTTTGACAATTTTGACAATTTTGACAATTTTGACAATTTTGACAATTTTGACAATTTTGACAATTTTGACAATTTTGACAATTTTGACAATTTTGACAATTTTGACAATTTTGACAATTTTGACAATTTTGACAATTTTGACAATTTTGACAATTTTGACAATTTTGACAATTTTGACAATTTTGACAATTTTGACAATTTTGACAATTTTGACAATTTTGACAATTTTGACAATTTTGACAATTTTGACAATTTTTACAATTTTGACAATTTTGACAATTTTGACAATTTTGACAATTTTGACAATTTGGACAATTTTGACAATTTTGACAATTTTGACAATTTTGACAATTTTGATTTTTTTGTTGTGCAGTTTTTCCTTACTAAGCAGAAATTCAATTTCAGGGTGGCACCCAAATTTATCCGCAGTAACGGGGTCGTAAATTGTGGCTTTTTATATGAATTTTTCTCCCCTGATCAGCCTCACAAGGCTTACTGCGATATCGGCGACCGCTGAACTGAAATTCGTTCAGCTTTTATCGGGTTACTAGATCTGGTGAAAATGTTGGGGCGCGTATTTGACAAAGTGGGTGCTTTCTAGGTCAAAGTAGGTCACGCTATTGGATGATACGTTAGGGTTGATTAGGGCTTAAGGAAAAAAATTAGTGCTAAATTTTAAGCTTGAGATATTTATTTTCTTCGTTAGTAGAAAAATAGTCAATGTATTTTCGAAAACCGGAAGTGTATCCTCAACCGCTACCGAAATCACTGTGAGTTGTAAGTGTGCGACTGTGTGTGTGTGAGCTCATGGTGGTGCTCAACCACAGACAGTGGGAAAGTGCAATTGGCGACAGGTGCAACAAAGGAAACCCAATTCTAACTGGGTTGGACGATATTTATTACCTTTCTCGGAAAGAGTAAAAATTGTAAAATTTTCAATTTAAATAAAAATTGAACGAAAAGTAAACCGTTCGAGGTTTTTTTGTCTTCCTGTAACCACAATTGAAAGTGCGACGCCATCCGTGGAACCACCGGCCATTAATCAAAGCAACCATCGTCGTTTTTGTTCGTCTGGTGGGTGCGTTACTACCTTGGCCGTGGGATCCCGCAGTCTTCTAAAACAAGTTACTGCGATGAATGCCATTTTTTCTGCGTGTCATCCATCTTTTCGGGGGGATTTGAGCGTCTGGGCGGGAATCGTAGTAGGCACTGCTTACAGAATCTGTCAAATTTTCTGGAGCAGTAATATTTTAAGAGCGATTAATGGTTCAAGTTAGTTGATTAATTCTTTTTTTATTACAACAGCATCGTGTGACTCAAGATTTTTTACTGTGATTGAATTTTCTGCCACAAAAGTTTAATTCGAGTTTCAATTGCCATTTATCGCTTTTCATGAGAAAAAACGAGCTATTCAGAGCGTATCAATAAAGTTTGTCCTTTCAATTCGTCTTCTTCGCAGAAAATGAAAAAGTTTTCACCCCCCTTTTCCCATCATAAAATAATATATCCCATTACAAGTTCAATATTTTGGTGCCTTTCCACGTCTAATTCGATTTCGGCCGAAGCTGACCGTAATGAGGATTGGCGACAGAAAAAAAACAGTGTCGAACCCCTTGACCTCGCAAGTTTCATTTTTACTGACGTTAAAGCGGCCATATTGCTCCAATCAGTTCGGTTGAATTTGCAGGTTATTTGCACCCACTTTTGGAAAGGGTCTAAATCATTGGTTGCTACACTCTTGTTCAAAACTACACTGATTTCGTCGAAATGAAACATTCTACAAAAATTGTTTTGCGGCAAGTGTCAAATGTTGGGATTTTCAACATGACCTTAAATTTGAGTAAAATCTAGCATTTTCCTCAAAACTCATTTCTGAGAAACTGTGATGAAGGTTCTGCTACTTTTGCTCGATGAAATACTCACATGCAAAAATTACGAATGTCGCAGAAAAAAAAACTAATGAGCAAATTTACGTGATTATCATTCCCGGACACAAATGGAGGACGAACAACTTGCGCTAATTGACTAAATTTTCCCAAAGGTTGGGACACAAAAAAGCAGGCAAGACTGTTTCGTACATGCTTCCTAAACTCATTGCGTCAATTTAACCTCAAACGCTTGCTACGATTGGCATCGAAATTATCTCTAATTTGGTCAAAGCAAGCACTGACCATTATCGGAAAACATGAATGGTTATGTCACGAATTAATGAGTCGACTTGTTCATCGTAGTTGGCCATACCGCGTCATTCCGGCATGGCCTACGGCGATGGAATGTTACGGTAATAGTCACTGGAATGTGTTCGATTGTTGATTGCACGACCAGTTCCGGGAAGGATGTTCAATGTGACCTAAATTCGCTTTTGTCAAGGATTCTATTTACGGAAACCTCCAACTTTTCCAACTTTTAATTAATTTTCCAATGGAAACGCCGGATATTAGCTTTGCCGGGGCGGTTGGTCATACAGTCGTAATCTTCTTGTGTGAAAAGAGAGTGCTAAGCTGTCGCAGCTGTGACACCTTGCTACTTTCGAAGAAGCTACGATTTAATCCAAGCAATCGATGTGTTGCAGCTACATTCTCGTGTTGTTATGGCAACACTGACGATAGACACTGGTTGCTTTGATTCAAATTTTGTCGAGTACTTTGTCAGACTGTTTGTTTTACTCTGCTTTACATGCTTCCTCCCATCTACTGTCAATGTTATTGCTTGTTAAACAAAATATTCGCTAGGAATGCACAGAGAAATTGGCGAGTTCTAAATTTTAAATTTTCCCCTCACCCACGCAGCTGGATCTATGAGGGAAGTGGATAATCCCGGGGGGTTTGTTTGGATTAACTTGTCCCATGGCGCTTTTTGGTCACAGTTTCAAATTTGTCATGGCAAGCTGTTGCGCGCGATTTCCACGAAAATTGTAGAAATAGTTGACATTTATTTAAATTGCCCCCACATGTGACAAACAAACCATTTTTATAGCTTTTTCTGAGTAAGCCCCCAGAGAAATCCCAAAACAATAACATAACAGTATGTTTTATTTCTCAGTATTAACAATTCATCATAATACACACTTTTGTGTGTTGCGATCTGTGATAAAATGATGAAACGTTAGTTGACTTCACATCTAAATCATAATTTGAATAAATTATGACTTTATTATTGCCCAATAATCAATAATCAATCAACCCTAATGCGATAAATTGGGATAATTTATCATCCAATAATTATTCATAGCCTGCTATTCTGATTGATTAGTTTCGAATGCACATGCACACGCCCCACTGACAATCACGGCCCTCTTTGATTTACGCAAAGTTCGCGCTGTCACGCCCCCTGGTCAAGGCACCCTTTGATGACATTTGGCACTTACATTCGACCAGCTGATCAAGCAGCCCCTTCAAACCACTAGAAAAATGAGAAGCACGTTTTGAGCATTCTGGGTTTCTCCTCTAGGATTAGTGTCCATTATTTTGTGGTTATTCTGTCACGTTTATATGGCATCCTTAGAGACGGGAAAGAGGGTAAAATTGGGGCTTAAAACGCTAAAAATAGCATAATTATCTAAATCTACAAACTATATTTTATTCTCACGCAATATCCTTTTTTAGACAAGTTTAATTTTAGATCCAGAAAACCCATTTTCGTCTCTCATTTCTTTCTCTCGCTTCCCAAAGCTTACTTCCAGAAGAAAATCAATATTCGAGGATAACTTGTCAAAGCTTCCCTCCCAAGACCCTTCCTCTCCCCCAAATAACCGGTAGGCCAAACTTCACGATGTTTTCTCACCGAGAAATAACCCAAATTAACCCTCAACCACCCCCTTCCCCGCGAGCAACCTCCACGACCAACAGTTGTTCGCTGACTGCCTGCTTGTCCTCTGTATGACAAGCAACGCATTGCTCGTAGTTCCGAAACTGTCCACCGTGTGGCGCCACCACGAATCAGCTGTTTGGCAGCGCATGCTTGGACTGACGGGACGCGGTGATTTATGGACCGACATGAAGTGAAATTTCGAAGCCGGATGGGCAGATTTCCGTTATCGAAGAAGGCTTTGCCCTTTCAGGCGATTCCGTGGAGACGCATGGTAATCCAACCTCAACCGGTCGGATTTTCGAGGCTATTTTCGGCAAATCCAATTTTGTAGACATAACCTAGCCTAACTGCCCACGGGGTTCAGCAACATGTGCTAGACACGCATGGCATGCTTTGTCGGGTTCGCATTCCTTTGAAAGAATATCGCCGGAGAAAGCTAAATTGAATGTTTGGGGAGCCTGCTTGGATTTACAGTGGAGCTTTGACAGCCATAAAAAAGTTACTCAAGCCCTCTCAATATTTTCTACTGGAAGGAATTTTCATTTTGGTTAAACTTTGCCGTCGAAAAAAAACAGGGAAAACATTCTGTTTAAAAAATGATGCAACAACTTCATTATTGTGTTAAGATTATGGTTCATTTCTATTCCCCTGGAACTGGATAGCCTTCAGGGGCACAAAATAAACAAAAAAAGTACAAACTTTCCTAATTGCGAGGGTTGCCGCTTGGTTGACTGATTCGCCGCTCGGTCGACTGATTCGCTAATAAAAAGTTCCGATGAAATTAACGCCATCCATTGAAACTTTATCAAAGTTTTCGGTGAAATATTTATCCCCCCCTTGTACCAAATTAATAAAAACATGAGTGTAAAGGAATATTCAAGACATTTGTTTTGGTCACCATCTATTTGAAAAGGATGCTGCTGTTGGACCCCTCGTGCCGCAAAGGTCAACTGTCAAACGTGAAAAACGACTCCCAAAATCAAGTGGCGGTGATTGATCGTACTAAAACTCTATGTTTTGACTCTTCTATCAGTTCAGAGCACGCAAATACCGCGCGGCCAACAATGTTCATTATTCAGCAAATACTCGAAACGTCAAAAGGCGACGCCATCATTTTATTATCTCGCAGACACACCAGTCAGGGCCTGCTTCGATTAATTCGTTTGTTTCCCAACGGTCCAGTTGTTATCGGGGTAGGGGGAGGTGGTCTGTTTGAAGTGTAAAATTCAATTTGGGAAAACTCGACAAAATTTTCGAGTGCGAAAATCGCTTAACGTTGCTGGTTTTATTTTTCGCACCGAGGGGTCCTTGGATGTGGCGATAAGAAAACCAGTCAACAACGAAAAGCGATGCGTGTTGATGACAAGAGGGATGTTGACTTTGTTTTTATTTTGTATGGGATGTTTTGAAAACATCCGTTGTTTGTATTTTTTTTAAAAAATATTGTTTTTTTTTGTGATGATGGGATGGCGCGCAATCTTTGGCAACCCGTAGAAGCTCTTTTGACAATGGTATCGTAGCAGGCGTTTGCCGGGTTGACAGCTGATGTCTGTTTTATGTTTCTTTTTTCAAATGAAATTTAGGGTGTCGATTTTGAAAAATCATTGAATAATTTGTTTGCAAGAAATCGAAAAATTAGAAAAATTGTTTCGAAATTGACTCAAGGTGTTCTGCACGACATAAATAAAGAATGGCATCTCTCCAAATCTGCAGAATTGAAACTAGCTCACCCGTGATATCAAAAAAGCAATTATTCAGTTTAAATAGTTCAGATTACACCGACACTAACATCGGCGAAAGCCTCTTATCAAGGTGTGCCATAAAATCTCCATGCCTACTACACCGTAAATCGCGCCCATCATGGCCTACTTGGATCGGGTTGTTAATTTAATTAAAACGAACATTGATTGCTTTTGCTTCTGCTCCTCTAGCTCGCTGAAAGGTGATCAATTAGAAAATTGAAGAGCAATTATTCGCTGTTATTTGCAATTACAGTCATCCTGATTTGAGTTTGAAATTGAATCTAAAACTGTGAAAAACGGTACAAAAACGGTGCACGTCATATCAGTTTGTTTATTTTGCATAGTTGAGTACATGCTTTTTTGTTTGGCTCGCCCAACATTGAACTTTATCTTGTTGCTTCACTCGACGAGGATGACACTTCCACCCTCTTTTTAATTAAAAATTGATTTTTTGAAAACTAAAGTTTCGCCCTTTCAACATGTTTCGACATGCAAACCCTGTTTTCCTCTGCCTTCAAAGTTTATCTTGTGAAAAGTAATTTTATCCCAGTAAGCTATGAAAAAAGGTAGCTTTCGTTGAGGGAAAGAGAATTTAACTTTGAAATAACTTTTTTTTTTCGTTTTACAAACGAACACGATTTGGCAACACTGGCGCCGTTTGTTTGCCAAGTTGTTGGCAACGCCTACTGCGCCGCCTGTCGGAGTTTAAGTTTGTTCACTCAATGAAGTCTTGCCGGCTAATCGGGTTAAACCGTTGGACGGAATTAACCCAGCTAATTACGAGACGAGATCGGGCGAATTTCTCGGAACTGATTTCTGTTGGGGTCGAGAAGAACCTGGTGCTTGGTTGGAATTTGAATTTCCAGGAAATTTGGTATTTTGAATGTTTTTTTTTTTCATTTTTCGGTTTCGAATGTCGGACTTGCCATCTAACTGTGGGATTCACCACGTGCATCCATATTTGCTGCTGCCGAAAAGTCTGATCCAAGTTGGCGTTGGGTTGAGGAGGAGGAGGAACTTTTGGCATGTTATCCTTCAAGTCGCTGCCGTTGAATGTAACGTTCGTTTGGGAACAATGCTGTTGCAGTTTAAGGGGGAACTCGTTCTGATAAAATTTATTTAATTTTAACTCTAACAGATGCCAACTGAACATCCGGTAGATACTTTTCAGGACAATCTAGTTACCATAGCAAAATTTAACTGATGCTGAAAAAAGAGAGGACAAAACATCAGAGCAACACAGAAAAAAAAATCATGGTAATATTACATCTGGGAAAAGGTACATCTTTTATGTCAGAAAAAAGGTGTAATTTTACCTCTGGAAATGTGTAATTTTACCACTTTTCTGGTGTAATGTCACTTTTTCTGTCTAAATTGAGGTAAAATTACATCATAAAAGAGGTAATATTTAACCTTCCAAATTTACATTATTTTTTTCTGTGAAGCGCTGGAAATTTCACATCCGTTTGCATTCCAAATGTTTTGCTGAGCAGGAAAAAGATTGCACGATTTTAGAAAAGTTCAAGGATAACTAGATGGAGTCGTTCAAATATTACACATCCTTTGTCGGTATTTTTTGTATCAATCCAAAGATTGCACGAACACAGCATATCTTCGTGTAAAACTTGGCGCGATGGCTTCGGTGCAGTGGCAGTCTTAAATCAAAGTATGCCATGGAATGCAGCGCAAGTGTCGGGGCACGTGCGGGGATGGGAAAAAAATTCTGCACTCATCCTGCCCGAGGCAGCCTGCTTCGTTAAGGGTAGACACGTGATAAGATTCATTAGAGATTTTTGATTGAACGATTTTGCCATGAGGAGGAATGTGGCAATATTCACACGAGCTTTCGCTTCAAGCTTCATTTTCTGTTCGTTTTTTTCTCACTCAAAAAAAATGCATCCTTAAGAATTTCTTGGAGGTTTAATGAATTTCTGGTCTTATTTAATTTAATATTTTCCCATTTGCTTCTATTGAACTGATCAAAAAGTTTTGAATTGTTAGCAATGTGTTATTTTACACACAAAAACAATATTTAAGACGATTCTGTCAAAATTTTGAGTTCTTTCGTTGCTCGTCAAGAAAAATATTCAAGGCCTACTCGAATCGCTCTTTCTCAAATGAGCAAAGTTTCCTTAGTAAAGTTTTCCGAAAATACCTACTTCTTACGAAAGACGAGAAAAAGCTCCGCTTTTTTTATTTTCATTTATCCAACAAACTGAGTTTGGTTTGAATTTACTCAGAGAAAATCAATTAAAATATGCAGTTTAATCAACAATTTCGGATAATTCAATTTCATTTAAATTAACTTTCGAAAATCAGATTTCATCGCGTGTAAAAATAAAATATTAATAAATTAAGCAAAAACTATCATTCGATAATGTGTTCAGGTAGAAAAATAATGCTTTTTATCTCGTGATATAAATTTATTTTACAAGTTTCGTTTTAAAAAACTATCTCATGACTAAAAATAATATTAATTAATTTAAAATTCCCTGGAAATTTTTTTCAATAAAGTTGGGCTACCACCAATCGCAGCAGGCGCGATTCTCAAAAACCTGCTTACGCCCCTTTGTTCTAAATTAGGGCAATTTTCGCGGAAATCAAAACCAATGTCAGGTAGTAATTAGATTTGTGTGGAATTCAACCCCCATTTTTGATGGTTTTCATTTGCCCTATTAATGAGAGGTCTCATTAAGTATTCGCCGAAATTTATGCGCAAAATTCGTTCGCCTGCTGCGATGCATCGTTTGCGTCGATTATGCGGAATATTTTTGCGAGTGTTTGCAAAAAAAAGGATTTTTTCCTGCACCCACCGAGCTCCGTGAAATCATCAAACCTGTGGGTAGGACACTGCGCTTTTAAGTGAAATTTTAATGGGAATGTTTTTTTTTTATTTTACAGCAAAACGCTTAAATGGTAGTTGGCTAATTTATGGTGCGAAATGATAACCAAAGACACGCGTTCCATTAAAATGCTAAAAAGGGTGAAAGAAAAGCGATAATGATATTCCTGCTGGAAAACAATTTTTAACCCTTCTTTTTTACTTTGACAATTTTGACAATTTTGACAATTTTGACAATTTTGACAATTTTGACAATTTTGTCAATTTTGACAATTTTGACAATTTTGACAATTTTGACAATTTTGACAATTTTGACAATTTTGACAATTTTGACAATTTTGACAATTTTGACAATTTTGACAATTTTGACAATTTTGACAATTTTGACAATTTTGACAATTTTGACAATTTTGACAATTTTGACAATTTTGACAATTTTGACAATTTTGTCAATTTTGTCAATTTTGTCAATTTTGTCAATTTTGTCAATTTTGACAATTTTGACAATTTTTACAATTTTGACAATTTTGACAATTTTGACAATTTTGACAATTTTGACAATTTTGACAATTTTGACAATTTTGACAATTTTGTCAATTTTGACAATTTTGACAATTTTGACAATTTCGACAATTTTGACAATTTTGACAATTTTGACAATTTTGACAATTTTGACAATTTTGACAATTTTGACAATTTTGACAATTTTGACAATTTTGACAATTTTGACAATTTTGACAATTTTGACAATTTTGACAATTTTGACAATTTTGACAATTTTGACAATTTGACAATTTTGACAATTTGACAATTTTGACAATTTTGAAAATTTTGAAAATTTTGAAAATTTTGAAAATTTTGAAAATTTTGAAAATTTTGAAAATTTTGACAATTTTGACAATTTTGACAATTTTGACAATTTTGTCAATTTTGACAATTTTGACAATTTTGACAATTTTGACAATTTTGACAATTTTGACAATTTTGACAATTTTGACAATTTTGACAATTTTGACAATTTTGACAATTTTGACAATTTTGACAATTTTGACAATTTTGACAATTTTGACAATTTTGACAATTTTGACAATTTTGACAATTTTGACAATTTTGACAATTTTGACAATTTTGACAATTTTGACAATTTTGACAATTTTGACAATTTTGACAATTTTGACAATTTTGACAATTTTGACAATTTTGACAATTTTGACAATTTTGACAATTTTGTCAATTTTGTCAATTTTGACAATTTTGACAATTTTGACAATTTTGACAATTTTGACAATTTTGACAATTTTGACAATTTTGACAATTTTGTCAATTTTAACCATTTTGACCATTTTGACAATTTTGACAATTTTGACAATTTTGACAATTTTGACAATTTTGACAATTTTGACAATTTTGACAATTTTGACAATTTTGACAATTTTGACAATTTTGACAATTTTGACAATTTTGACAATTTTGACAATTTTGACAATTTTGACAATTTTGACAATTTTGACAATTTTGACAATTTTGACAATTCTGACAATTTTGACAATTTTGACAATTTCGACAATTTTGACAATTTTGACAATTTTGACAATTTTGACAATTTTGACAATTTTGACAATTTTGACAATTTTGACAATTTGACAATTTTGACAATTTGACAATTTTGACAATTTTGAAAATTTTGAAAATTTTGAAAATTTTGAAAATTTTGAAAATTTTGAAAATTTTGACAATTTTGACAATTTTGACAATTTTGACAATTTTGACAATTTTGTCAATTTTGACAATTTTGACAATTTAAACAATTTTGACAATTTTGACAATTTTGACAATTTTGACAATTTTGACAATTTTGACAATTTTGACAATTTTGACAATTTTGACAATTTTGACAATTTTAACCATTTTGACCATTTTGACAATTTTGACAATTTTGACAATTTTGACAATTTTGACAATTTTGACAATTTTGACAATTTTGACAATTTTGACAATTTTGTCAATTTTGACAATTTTGACAATTTTGACAATTTTGACAATTTTGACAATTTTGACAATTTTGACAATTTTGACAATTTTGACAATTTTGACAATTTTGACAATTTTGACAATTTTGACAATTTTGACAATTTTGACAATTTTGACAATTTTGACAATTTTGACAATTTTGACAATTTTGACAATTTTGACAATTTTGACAATTTTGACAATTTTGACAATTTTGACAATTTTGACAATTTTGACAATTTTGACAATTTTGACAATTTTGACAATTTTGACAATTTTGACAATTTTGACAATTTTGTCAATTTTGACAATTTTAACCATTTTGACCATTTTGACAATTTTGACAATTTTGACAATTTTGACAATTTTGACAATTTTGACAATTTTGACAATTTTGACAATTTTGACAATTTTGACAATTTTGACAATTTTGACAATTTTGACAATTTTAACCATTTTGACCATTTTGACAATTTTGACAATTTTGACAATTTTGACAATTTTGACAATTTTGACAATTTTGACAATTTTGACAATTTTGACAATTTTGACAATTTTGTCAATTTTGACAATTTTGACAATTTTGACAATTTTGACAATTTTGACAATTTTGACAATTTTGACAATTTTGACAATTTTGACAATTTTGACAATTTTGACAATTTTGACAATTTTGACAATTTTGACAATTTTGACAATTTTGACAATTTTGACAATTTTGACAATTTTGACAATTTTGACAATTTTGACAATTTTGACAATTTTGACAATTTTGACAATTTTGACAATTTTGACAATTTTGACAATTTTGACAATTTTGACAATTTTGACAATTTTGACAATTTTGACAATTTTGACAATTTTGACAATTTTAACCATTTTGACCATTTTGACAATTTTGACAATTTTGACAATTTTGACAATTTTGACAATTTTGACAATTTTGACAATTTTGACAATTTTGACAATTTAAACAATTTTGACAATTTTGACAATTTTGACAATTTTGACAATTTTGACAATTTTGACAATTTTGACAATTTTGACAATTTTGACAATTTTGACAATTTTAACCATTTTGACCATTTTGACAATTTTGACAATTTTGACAATTTTGACAATTTTGACAATTTTGACAATTTTGACAATTTTAACCATTTTGACCATTTTGACAATTTTGACAATTTAAACAATTTTGACAATTTTGACAATTTTGACAATTTTGACAATTTTGACAATTTTGACAATTTTGACAATTTTGACAATTTTGACAATTTTGACAATTTTAACCATTTTGACCATTTTGACAATTTTGACAATTTTGACAATTTTGACAATTTTGACAATTTTGACAATTTTGACAATTTTGACAATTTTGACAATTTTGTCAATTTTGACAATTTTGACAATTTTGACAATTTTGACAATTTTGACAATTTTGACAATTTTGACAATTTTGACAATTTTGACAATTTTGACAATTTTGACAATTTTGACAATTTTGACAATTTTGACAATTTTGACAATTTTGACAATTTTGACAATTTTGACAATTTTGACAATTTTGACAATTTTGACAATTTTGACAATTTTGACAATTTTGACAATTTTGACAATTTTGACAATTTTGACAATTTTGACAATTTTGACAATTTTGACAATTTTGACAATTTTGACAATTTTGACAATTTTGACAATTTTGACAATTTTGACAATTTTGACAATTTTGTCAATTTTGACAATTTTGACAATTTTGACAATTTTGACAATTTTGACAATTTTGACAATTTTGACAATTTTGACAATTTTGACAATTTTGACAATTTTGACAATTTTGACAATTTTGACAATTTTGACAATTTTGACAATTTTGACAATTTTGACAATTTTGACAATTTTGACAATTTTGTCAATTTTGACAATTTTGACAATTTTGACAATTTCGACAATTTTGACAATTTTGACAATTTTGACAATTTTGACAATTTTGAAAATTTTGACAATTTTGACAATTTTGACAATTTTGACAATTTTGACAATTTTGACAATTTGACAATTTTGACAATTTTGACAATTTTGACAATTTTGACAATTTTGACAATTTTGACAATTTTGACAATTTTGACAATTTTGACAATTTTGACAATTTTGACAATTTTGACAATTTTGACAATTTTGACAATTTTGACAATTTTGACAATTTTGACAATTTTGACAATTTTGACAATTTTGACAATTTTGTCAATTTTGTCAATTTTGTCAATTTTGTCAATTTTGACAATTTTGACAATTTTACAATTTTACAATTTTGACAATTTTGACAATTTTGACAATTTTGACAATTTTGACAATTTTGACAATTTTGACAATTTTGACAATTTTGACAATTTTGACAATTTTGTCAATTTTGACAATTTTGACAATTTTGACAATTTTGACAATTTTGACAATTTTGACAATTTTGACAATTTTGACAATTTTGACAATTTTGACAATTTTGACAATTTTGACAATTTTGACAATTTTGACAATTTTGACAATTTTGACAATTTTGACAATTTGACAATTTGACAATTTTGACAATTTTGACAATTTGACAATTTTGACAATTTTGAAAATTTTGAAAATTTTGAAAATTTTGAAAATTTTGAAAATTTTGACAATTTTGACAATTTTGACAATTTTGACAATTTTGACAATTTTGTCAATTTTGACAATTTTGACAATTTTGACAATTTAAACAATTTTGACAATTTTGACAATTTTGACAATTTTGACAATTTTGACAATTTTGACAATTTTGACAATTTTGACAATTTTGACAATTTTGACAATTTTGACAATTTTGACAATTTTGACAATTTTGACAATTTTGACAATTTTGACAATTTTGACAATTTTGACAATTTTGACAATTTTGACAATTTTGACAATTTTGACAATTTTGACAATTTTGACAATTTTGACAATTTTGACAATTTTGACAATTTTGACACTTTTGACAATTTTGACAATTTTGACAATTTTGACAATTTTGACAATTTTGACAATTTTGACAATTTTGACAATTTTGACAATTTTGACAATTTTGACAATTTTGACAATTTTGACAATTTTGACAATTTTGACAATTTTGACAATTTTGACAATTTTGACAATTTTGACAATTTTGACAATTTTGACAATTTTGACAATTTTGACAATTTTGACAATTTTGACAATTTTGACAATTTTGACAATTTTGACAATTTTGACAATTTTGACAATTTTGACAATTTTGACAATTTTGACAATTTTGACAATTTTGACAATTTTGACAATTTTGACAATTTTGACAATTTTGACAATTTTGACAATTTTGACAATTTTGACAATTATGACAATTTTGACAATTTTGACAATTTTGACAATTTGACAATTTTGACAATTTGACAATTTTGACAATTTGACAATTTTGACAATTTTGAAAATTTTGAAAATTTTGAAAATTTTGAAAATTTTGAAAATTTTGACAATTTTGACAATTTTGACAATTTTGACAATTTTGACAATTTTGACAATTTTGACAATTTTGACAATTTAAACAATTTTGACAATTTTGACAATTTTGACAATTTTGACAATTTTGACAATTTTGACAATTTTGACAATTTTGACAATTTTGACAATTTTGACAATTTTGACAATTTTGTCAATTTTGACAATTTTGACAATTTTGACAATTTTGACAATTTTGACAATTTTGACAATTTTGACAATTTTGACAATTTTGACAATTTTGACAATTTTGACAATTTTGACAATTTTGACAATTTTGACAATTTTGACAATTTTGACAATTTTGACAATTTTGACAATTTTGACAATTTTGACAATTTTGACAATTTTGACAATTTTGACAATTTTGACAATTTTGACAATTTTGACAATTTTGACAATTTTGACAATTTTGACAATTTTGACAATTTTGACAATTTTGACAATTTTGACAATTTTGACAATTTTGACAATTTTGACAATTTTGACAATTTTGACAATTTTGACAATTTTGACAATTTTGACAATTTTGACAATTTTGACAATTTTGACAATTTTGACAATTTTGACAATTTTGACAATTTTGACAATTTTGACAATTTTGACAATTTTGACAATTTTGACAATTTTGACAATTTTGACAATTTTGACAATTTTGACAATTTTGACAATTTTGACAATTTTGACAATTTTGACAATTTTGACAATTTTGACAATTTTGACAATTTTGACAATTTTGAAAATTTTGACAATTTTGACAATTTTGACAATTTTAACCATTTTGACCATTTTGACAATTTTGACAATTTTGACAATTTTGACAATTTTGACAATTTTGACAATTTTGACAATTTTGACAATTTTGACAATTTTGACAATTTTGACAATTTTGACAATTTTGACAATTTTGACAATTTTGACAATTTTGACAATTTTGACAATTTTGACAATTTTGACAATTTTGACAATTTTGACAATTTTGACTTTTTTTCAATTTTGACATTTTTTACAATTTTGACAATTTTGACAATTTTGACAATTTTGACAATACCTTCAGCACTTCGAACAACAGTGCTTTGTCCCGACAAGATTTTAATTAAAATCGTAATGAACAAACTTCATCTTGGTCAGAAAAAAAGAAAAACCATACTGTGATCCCTTTCGCTGTCAGACGCCACAATTTACAAGATAATTTATCCCTTTTCTGTTCCGGAAACATTCCGCCAGAAAGGTTGAGGAAAAATGATTAAAATTACGCCACTTGACTCACAATACAATTTTTTAGTGAAAAGAGTTTGTAATTTTAGCTCTTGCAACGCACTGCGTAGCATGCAATGAGTTTCGGGGTGAAGGGTAAAATGGATAAAATTAGTCAATGGTGAAATTGATGGTAATTTCGAGAAAATCAATTTTTAATTGCTGGCCTTAAGTGGACACTGAAATGGTGAAAATGTAAATTGGAAACGATTTCACGTGGTAATGGACAGTAATTTGAATTTAAATCAATGCTTTTTATCTATAAATAAGTCAAATTATTTTTGAGTCCACAAGAGAATCGAACTTTAAGTCTCAATTTCAAGCAATTTCATCTGTGAAATGGACTCAAATTTGGGGTCGAATTCCGGGAAGAAACAGCTTTTACTGTCTCGAGCTAAATGTTGCCGGCTCGGCCGGCCAGTCGTCGAGGGACCAAATATAACCCCTTTTTCGTGACAGGCCGGGAAAAAACATAAAATTAATGACCTAGCAATCCAAAACTTTTAAGGTCACGGCCAAACGGTTTGACAACTGTTTAGAGTTCTTTTTCTGGCAGTCACATAAATTTTTCAGAAAACTGTCAATTTGATTTACCGAGCGCGAAAACCTTTTTTTTCGTTTCGTCGAACAAATTGGCAAATTCCGAGAACTCGTAATCGTATACCATTGAGCAAGTTAAAATCAAATCAAAATCCTTTGATCAAAGAGTGCCACGCGAAATCCCCTCCGTAATTGCTTGACACTTGGTCGAATCAATCCCATCCAAGTAGCCAAACAAGAATTACACGATTCCCCCCAAAGCCTACTTGATCCTAGTTTGAGCCTTTCATCCGAAGAAAGCAAAAAAGCGTAAAAATTTAACCCCTTTTTACTCCCCCAGGTGAGTACTAGGAAAATCCGTTCCCAGAAAAAGGGGTCTAACCTTAACTTTGTTAGACATGGCTCCTGACAAGCGATGTACTCGAGATTGTGTTGTTTGTCTACGATGATGGCACTCCCCCGGGGAACATGGTTTGGCAATCACTGGTGGAGAACAATGACAAGCCTGCTGAGATAACGTGAGACTTAACCTGGAGAAGCACCTGGGTTCGATGTCCGTCATGGCCTACTGCTGGTTGGAGTTTTTTTTCCTTCGGGGATAATCAATGTTTGCGGAACATTTCAAAAGGGCGAAATTGAAAACTTTTTTTTGTTTAATCAAAGCGTAAAATTTTCTTTGAACAGAATTTTAATCCGTTTTGTGGGACAAGCAATTTATGAACCCAACCATGCGCCAGAACTTTGCCAGAACTTTCCCTTTCATGCTGGCGCAGCGCAGGATTGTTTGCATTCCGAGCGGAAAATTGCGTTTCCATTTTCGGCACTCACGTGAGTGGTTCACGGGAAGCCTTTTTCCGCTTTCACTTCCACACTTCGTTGTTCACCTGTAAGAAGACGGATCAAAGAAAGAATTTTGTTTGAAAGGCTGCCAATCTAGTTGGCTATGCTTTGCTCTATTCTGCTAGTCGTAATTGTCAGGATTTGTAAAGAACTATTCACACCATTCAGCATTTTTCCAACATTAAGTACACCACTTTGTTCTAATCATTAGTCAAGCCCAGTGTCCTCATCGTAGTAAAATCCTGATTAATGAAGCCCTTTCAGCTGCTACCAGCTCGGCTAACAGGTCTAATTAGTTACTCTGCTGGCTTTGCCGACCGCATTAAAATTCCATCTTATTCACTCTGTCCTTTCGCCAGCAGGCAAATTATTATGCTTGCCTCTTCCTCCGGCAGGACATCCAAGTTGGCTTTGCCACCACATTAAAATAGTGTTTTTTGCGGATTCTTTCATTTCCCACTAGAAAATTTTCAGTTGAAAACTTTCGCCTCCCTCTCAGTAGGCGGTACGATTCTTATCACGATCCACCCTAATGACACGGATCCAGATCTAGTGAGCCTTGCGTTCTTTGAGTATCGTCAGCTGAAGCACACGACATCAATCAGTCTTACCTCGCCATCTATGAGGGTTGGCCTCCAAGCGAAACGTCACGTTCTTCCAGGTTGCTTTGATGAGGAGCTGCCTGGCGAAAAAAAATGTTTGTCAAATTTATTCAATAACAAATATTCTTCTTTTCAAATCAAATTATTTATTTTAATCTGACATTCCACTTAACTGTAATTGCTCTTCCAAAACAGAACAAAAAAGTCACACGTGACTATTTGCAACCAAATTGGTTTCGAAACAACCCAGACATGTTAACCGCGAGCAAGCAATAAACATTGATTTCACCTGCGAGTGCTGTTCAACAAAAGGTTCCAACATGTTGCTTGTTTGCTCGAGCTAGATATTGGAAGGGAAAAATGGCAGTTCAGTACTTGATACAATATGTATCAGCTTTCACGATAGAATCGCATGACGTTAAGGGAGGGCGGACAATTTTCACGAAAGAAGGTGGAAACAGACGTCAACGACACAACCTCCTGAGGGTGAGCGACTGACATTACATCGGTTGATGACAGTTTGTTTTTATGTGGAATTTTTCTTGGTTAGGAACGAATGATTATATTCGGCAAACTGACAACAGAAAACGAAGCAAGCCTTGCCGTGGATTGAAGTCTTGTTTCAATAACCTGGAAACACAATTTTGGGAAGGGTTTCACTAAATTCAGCTATTTCAAGCTAAACAATTGTTGTTTGCACCTCAACAGTGTCTAGTAGGATCTCGTTTCGAAATGAAGTCTGATTTTTGAAAAACCTTTATCTTTATCTTTGTGTTATGAAAATTACATATTGACGGACCATCAGGAAATTCCACCATCAAGCGAGATAATTCAATGTTATTATTTTCGTATGGTGTAATGAATGAATAATTTTGTTGACTTTCGGCCACAGACATAACATTCTTTCTCGCCCAAATATAATTTCAACAAGCTGTATAAAAATTCAAATTAAAATTAAATCACATCACCGACAGAAAAGCCGCCACATCAATTTGCATACGTACTCAATTGTGGTTAGTCCACTGGGAATTTCGGGAAATAACGACTGCATCAATCATCCTGTTTTACAGCATTTTTCCCGTCCAGAGTTGAGCCACGTGTGTTGAATTTGACATCTGTCAAACAAAGTCCGTCGTCAAAATACGATTAGCTCAAAATGATGATGTCACAGTAGGCCACGTGTGACCAAACCTACGCACACAAAATATTCAGAAAACTTTGCGCTGGTGCTGGCGCTTAAATGTGGTTGACGTTTGCTTGATGATACGAAAAATGAAACAATTTTCGACGAAATTGGTCTCAGTTTGGTGCAACTCAAAATTTCCCTTTTGATCATTTTGACAATTTTGACAATTTTGACAATTTTGACAATTTTGACAATTTTGACAATTTTGACAATTTTGACAATTTTGACAATTTTGACAATTTTGACAATTTTGACAATTTTGACAATTTTGACAATTTTGACAATTTTGACAATTTTGACAATTTTGACAATTTTGACAATTTTGACAATTTTGACAATTTTGACAATTTTGACAATTTTGACAATTTTGACAATTTTGACAATTTTGACAATTTTGACAATTTTGACAATTTTGACAATTTTGACAATTTTGACAATTTTGACAATTTTGACAATTTTGACAATTTTGACAATTTTGACAATTTTGACAATTTTGACAATTTTGACAATTTTGACAATTTTGACAATTTTGACAATTTTGACAATTTTGACAATTTTGACAATTTTGACAATTTTGACAATTTTGACAATTTTGACAATTTTGACAATTTTGACAATTTTGACAATTTTGTCAATTTTGACAACTTTGACAATTTTGACAATTTTGACAATTTTGACAATTTTGACAATTTTGACAATTTTGACAATTTTGACAATTTTGACAATTTTGACAATTTTGACAATTTTGACAATTTTGACAATTTTGACAATTTTGACAATTTTGACAATTTTGACAATTTTGACAATTTTGACAATTTTGACAATTTTGACAATTTTGACAATTTTGACAATTTTGACAATTTTGACAATTTTGACAATTTTGATAATTTTGACAATTTTGACAATTTTGACATTATTTTCTACTGTGGTATCGAGAGCAGAGAAAAATTAATAAGTGGGTAAATCTCGGCTCAATCCAGGTTGTATTTTTTTCTAAGCCATTCTATAGTGCGGTTGGCAATTCAAGAATTGAAACGACTTCATACCAGAGAACTGCACTGACCCCAGAGAGAGGCAGGGTTTCCCAAGCAAGAGTTTGCTGAGTGGTATCGTGATTGTTTTAGAAAATATTTGAAAAATTAAAAATTGATTCAATGTTAACTATTACGCTAAAAGTTGTGCTGGGAGAACAAAGGTTCTTGATAATAAATGTAATAATTCAAAAATAAAAATAATATATTTTTGTAGTAAGCAAAAAAAGTGTCGTGTCTTTGTTGTTAATCTATGATTCACAGAAAACCAGTACATTGCATCGATAGCGAACATTGGCGTCGCATGACATTAAGCGCAGCGTAACTCGCCCGCGGTGGCAAGCTTCGACTTGACGATTGTTTGATTTTTTGTTGACAATATCAAATTGCAACCAAGACAAGGTTTTTTAAGTTTTCGGTAAATTCGTTTTAATAAAATAGAATTATTCAACATTTATCTTTTTTTTTTTATGCATACCATTTTTAAAAGTAGGTTTAGAGGTCCAAATTGCTACTTCAGAGGCTCAAAACATCTTTTCCCTTAAAAGTTAATAATTTAGAACCGCTGCAGAAGTACAACACCACCTTGATGTATGGACAGAAAAGGGCTTCATCTAGTCAACCTGTCCTAATGGTTCTCTGAATTTTCTGTGTGAAAAATAGCAAAGAAAGCGGTGAGATTTCAAAAGGATTGCATTTCACTACGAAGATAGCCCCTGGATCACACACATCGGAATTTTCTTTTTGCTCAAATCGAGTCCTAGGCAATTTAATCAACATATTTTCTCACTGAAACTGAGCTCTTTTTGTTAGGGGAAACAAAAATAAGCCTCTTCAAAGCCTCGTCAATAGTCTTCGCTTCGCCATTTCCCGAGCAGATAAAGTTCCGACGTTTTCCCTCACCCTCTTTTTTCCAATGCAAAACCCTCCGTTTACTGGCAGCATCGCACTACTGTCTAAGTTGTCACGTGTGGAGCCCAACATCTTTATCTGTCTGCTCGGTTGGCTTGCTTCGATTGCACGTTCGAAGGAATGATGACAGACGACCTTCGCTTTTTCATGGCATGCTTGTCCTCCAAGTGCGTGCACGTGTCGTGGTGACAAACAGTTTTTTTTTTGCAGCTCGTAAAAGCAGAGCAAAAACAACGGTTGCTTCGATGGGTAGCTCTGCCCCGCCTACTTCTCGTTGAAACGGTCAGCAGAAGGAAAACTATTTCGGTTTTTGTTTTTCTTTCCTCGTAAATGTTGTCACCGTAAATGCCGTCACCGACGAAGGATTAATGAAACTAAATTTAAATTAATTAAACACAAGAATGAGGAATAATACACGAACGTGTACAGCTGTTGCGTCAAGAAAGCACAACACTACCTTCCACTGTAGAAGCAAACGGCAAACGAAATGGGAAAATTTCCTGGACCACCTTGCCAAAAATTCGTTCGTTTAATGGCCCGGGCGAAAAGGCAACCGGAACAGGTGGAAAAAGTTTTAAAAAATTTTGACAGCTGCTTACTGTAGAGCTGTTAGTTTCAATCATGATCCAGCTGAACGACCGAAATAAATGCAACCTGTTTGTTTCGATTTTCGTCACCCTTAGGTTATCGCTTCATGGACTTATAATTTAGTTATGGTTTCGTGCTGTGAGTTATTTTGGTTGTTTCCAAGGAGTTCGAACTAAATGTTTAAGAACTTTTTAAGTGGAATCTGTGATGACCTCTTCGGTTTCAAAATTTAATTGGAAAAATTTAACAATTTCAATAATGAGCTATTTATTACCTTATTTCAGTAATCTTTAAAAGGGTCCTAAAGCCCTAAGTAAATTTTTATATATAACGATGTTTAAAACCCATTTCTGATCACTATTTTTCATTTGAATGCGAAAAAAAGTCGACAAGACAACATTTGGTCCCCTTGGAACGAACTGTAAAATTGGGCGTCATCCATAAAGTATGTCACGCTCTAGGGGGTGATGGGAGGGTAAATTTTAGCTGATTTTAGCGTGACGTACTTTATGGATGAAGCCAAGGACCTTTTTTGTCAAGCGGGGCCGTGAAGTTATTTTTTTAATTTAAAAATCAATTTTTAGTCCTTTGCGGTCGTACAAGGGGTCATTCTACTCAGAAAAATAAGCTTTATCGTTGTGAACAATAGTATCACAAATTTAAGCTTAATTTTAGGACCCAACTGGATTGCCACCTAATCTAAATCTCTGGCAATTTATTCGTCTTGGTTGAGCGATTTCGAAAAAAAGCTGACAATGTGAACTTGCTATTGAAGTACCCTGTGAAATTTTGCATGACGGTAAAATTTATTTCAACTCGAATAAACAAAACAACATTTCGAGTACGTGACAAAAGGTGGTTTCCACTTGTTCAACATTCCTAAGGCGCTTTTTTATTGCAGAGTATTGTCACTTTGAATTCGATTAGCGCCCAAATGGATCGTCTCCTCGGGCACGTGACTGTCATTCGGAAAACCGCAGCTGGCAACGCCAGCTTGGATGGACTCTTTCGATTGTTTCAGCTTAAAAAAAATGGTAGCATTCCCTCTTTTTCAGCATACAAAATTATCAACACACCTTTAAATTCTTCTACCATCGAAGCATGCCATGTCAGCAAAATTGCATGCTCCAAAGGAATTTTCCGTTTTTTTTTTGCGCGTGGTACAGCCAGGATATCGCAGCAAGCTATGCCTTACCGCCAGCGGCGGAAGCAGTTGCAAAGAGGTGGCCTGCTCTTTGTGTATTGACACTTGTTTTGACACCAAACGCAACAAAAACATTGTCTCGTTTGGGAAAAAGTGAGAGGCGAGGAAAATAATTAGGTTTGTTAGCATTTTTTTTTCTTTTTTTTCCCGTTTTCACATTGAAGCTTTGATGTTTCAAAGTGGGATCAGGTATTTCCGACAAGCTTTTGGGAGGTGCTCACCTATTTGTTGCAAAATTTCAAGATGGTGAATTAATTTTGACAGCACTCAATTTTCAATCAATTCTGAGTAAAATTCAATCAAAACTGATCGATGTTCCGTTTACTAAATTCTGAGTTAGTTCGCTTTTAACGAAAAATGTAAAAAATGTACTATACAAGTACCGAGGCCCAGTGAAAAAATAAAATTTAACCCAAAGTTGAGGAACTTCTCGTCACAGTTTCCTGATGCAAACAATGACCTAGCTCTAGCTGTCACAGCCCTGCGAAGTATGTTGACTGACATATCTTGACAAAAAACTTTGGCTAGAAAGAGAAAGGAAATCTGATGCAAACAAACCTTCAGCTGCCATGTAAACATACTTGAATGTGTTGGTGAATTTCTGACTAGAAAGCCTTATCGAAAAATTAAATGTGAGAGTGTGTGCGTGCAACATGGAGTTAAACTTTTCGAAGTGCCATGGAAAACTTCACAGCAACTTCACAGAAAGTTTAACTCCATGTTGCAGATTTGACAGCTCGATACGATTTTTTCAACTGAAAAAAATCGTATGGGGAGGAGCGAAAACGAACTGAGCAAAGTGCGAAGCAAACATTTCTTGAACGCAGCTGCCCGGGAGCTGTCATATTTTTGAACAAGTCAACAAGATAACATGCACTTTACACGTCAAACTTGAATGGAAAGGTAAAAAGCAAAAAGCAACGTCAAAGTTAACCTACGGCACCTACTCTCTTTCTGACCGTAACGACTTCCTATTTGGAATGAGATAAAATGTTTAAAAATAACTTTGAGCAAGCAACTCTTGAGAAATTCACTCGAAAAGTTCGCCCCAGTTGGCAGCACTGCCCTGCGTCACGCGTTATCCCGGCAACCCGAACATGAATGCATTTCCTAAATAGAAATTCACATAAAACCCCGCAAAACTAGAAAAGTTCGTCAAATGCTCTCGGGTACTCAACTTTTGAAAAGGAACAACTTATCTGCTTGAAGTTTGCCTCGTCAGAACCTGCATTTCTTTTCTTTCGACGTAGCAGGCATTGATGGCTGCAAAAAACAAACACTTGAGGTTGTTTGAAAACAAAAAAATGGTTAAACTGCATTTAGTGCAGTTGTTTTTGAACAGTGTATCGAGAAAGGGAACATACATTTTCATTCTGGTCAACTTACCAACATCGTAGCAAGCTTTGGAAATTGCTGAACAATATCTCGGATCGCATCGCTTGCTACGATTAGTACCTGCTCAAAGTTGTAAACATTATTTTAAAATAAAAATAGCTTAGGAAGCGAAAACTTAATTCATTATGAAAAACTTTTTGCATGGATTGGTCAACATTTTTACGGTATTTTTTTTTTCTTTTTAAAACCCCTCGAAAAATTTCAAAGATTTTAAGTCTTGTCTAGTTTGAATTCTATTCTATGGGCAACTCATCTTAAAATAAATAATCCCCCAAAAACTCTTATCGTTATCTATTTCTGCCCAATTTGTGCCGAAATTGGAACCGATCCACCCAAAAGAAGGCCAAACAAAAATAGGGATTTGCGCCCTTTGGCGGTCGACTTGGGATTGAATTCATTACCATTCATTTGACCAACGAGAAGGAAATATTCATCCAAGAAGGCGCCTGCGATAAATGGGTAAAGTTTACTCTTGGTGTGTTTGTTTCGGTTCTGGAAGCGGCCTCAAGTGTGGTTCGATTCAGTTGAACGAGGGTAACTTTTTCACTATTTTTGCTTTAATTTTCTTGGCTCCGATATGTCAAACAATATTGACAGATTCCAGTGATTTTGGCCGTGCTTTAATCCAATTAGTCCACAAAAATGGTGATTGATTGCGTTCAGGAGCAGCTGTGAAACCAAACCGTTGAAGCCTAAACCACATCAAAGGAAACGTTGCGCTTAATCATTGCTATTTTGGAGGAAATCATTCATTAGCCTGCTTCGATCGAATCGTGGCAAGCCGTGGAAAGCGGACAACGTGAGCTTTTGACGTTTGTTTCGTCTGCTCGTGCACCGGATGGAATTTGAAATTTCGTTTGAATAGTTGTTTTTAAACAATTTTGTGCGCCACAATCAATCAGGTCCCCATTCATCGCAGTAGGTTTCACGTTGTCGGCTTGTTTCAGCAGAATGGTATCCATGGAGACCCTCGTTGGGTTGATTGACACGCATTTTGAAACTCTGTTGATACGCCAGACATGTGCTGCGTTCTCACACAAAACGACGATGCATGGGTTGCTGCGATTGCTCGTCACCTGTCACAGGTCGTTATTTTGTTACAGGAAATGGAGCTTTTTCTAAAATTTGAACAGCAAAAATAACCTTTTTGAAGTCTGTGCCCTATCTTGCGCACTAAACGGCTCCGATCCAAATTTATTCAAATATATTCAGCTGTCCACCTAGTGTATACGCCCAGGTCCAGTGGGAGTCATCCCCTGTTGCACCCATTTTCCGCACACTAAACGAGTGCTCTTTTGATTAATTCTACTCACAGCTTCCCTGAGCTGATAAAATGCATGCAATTTAGCTCACTCTATCCTTCGGTTGATACCACCAATTTTGCCCCTATTTACCTGTGAAATTTTAAAATATTATTTACTTTTTGTGGACACTGTGGTCACGACAATCGCAGCAACCCGTGCCGCTGTGACTGACAGCGGGTGGCAGCATGCCAAACCCTTTTTTATTCAGCGCCAGGATGTGCACAATTGTGCGATTTTTCGTTTCCGGTTTCGTCAGCTGGAATAAATTTAATGGTGGAGCAAAAGTCGGAAAATTTATATTACTTAAAAACAGACAAAAGAGCTTCTGTTGGAAGTTACATGCGGTCCAAGCAACCGGTATCAATTAAGATTCATCTTTATTGCCACTTTCCGGGTAATTTGAGACTGCACTTTCGAACGAAGGTCTGGTCTTTCTTGGGGATTGTGAGTTTGTTTCAGTTGGACGGATTCTAAATGTCAAGGACTGCTACGATTTGATTTCAACCTCATCACACTTCTTCAACCATACTTTCCCCGCACAAATACTACGTCATTTCTAGCCCGGCCATAGATAAGATTATGCACAGACAAGTTTTTCACCGCGCGCCAGAATAATTTTCTGCGAAACCAAAACAGGTGCTCTTACGTGAATCCAGCTAATCACAGCATGCCACGAGAGCAAGTCCGACCTTTCTTGACGTGCACTGTTAAAAATAATACAACATTTTCAACTGTATTTTACCTCATTTATTTTCATTGCTTTTTAACTGTGTACCTGTTTGACTTGATCGCAGTGTGCTGTGCGGGGTTGGTTTGTTTGTACGTAGCGCCCACCATAGCGGTTTAAGGTAACTACGATGCAGATGTGAACTTCGCTTTTACATGAAAAACTACGCAAATCTATTTCCAAGAATTCTAGGCGAAAAATCGTCAACCCAATTTGCATGAGATTGCTTTGATTGCAGTCACGCAGCGATTGGCACGATATGTTCCAGTGTGGCAAGCAATGTTCGAGTGAATATAACATTTCACCACCCTATTTTCGAATTTCGAAATTTGATCCTGGTAGAAAAATAAGGGTAAGCCTCTCTCTCTCTCAATTTTTGGAATTCATACTCGAGCTTCAACTTGAATTATGCTGGAGAGGGATCAAACGAACGCACTCTGAAGATAAAATTTATTCATCACAGTAGCCTGATTATTGAGTTTATTTGTCATTTAACGTCATAAAGCTTTCTAGGCCCAGTGAAAAAAATATAATTTAACTCAAAAATGACGAACTCCTCGTCACAGTGTCCTGATGCAAACAATGATCGAGCTGTAGCTGTCACAGCCCTGCGAAGTATGTTGGCTGACATATCGGGCAGTCAGTCAAAAAAACCAGCTAGAAGTCGCCTGACAAAAAACTTTTGCTAGAAAGAGATAGGAAACCTGATGCAAACAAACGTCCAGCTGTCATGTAAACATACTTTGAATGTGTTGGTAAATTTCTGAATAGAAAGCCTTATTTGGAATTGATCTTTTTCCAATTTTTCAATTTGTTAAATATTTTACATTGTGCAAGAAAAATTCAATTTTTCATCCTCTACCCACTGTCATTTGTCACGGTGATGGCGCGGAAGCTGCAAACGCGATCAATCGAACTTTGCACTTGTTTTTCGAAGAAAAATTCGCCGAACCGACGGAAACTGCGTCAAAGCAAGCCGCGCTTTTGATCAACCGGCAAATCAGTCTACTTCATTTGGCTGATTCGTTTCAGTGCCAACAACTCTGCTTATGCAGAGTGGCAGCCCCCTAGTGCCTACTGGAGCATTGCGGTCACAGACAGTAAGGCTTAAAATAAAAAGGAAAAAAATGAGTGACAAACTATCAAATCACACCTCTGATTGTCTGTGGTATATTTTTCGTTTGAAGTCGTGCATCGTTCGCCGGAATTTGCGTTCCAGTGACCAAAGCCAATCGCTTCGACGACATTTAATCCGATATCCAAAAGTGCCATGGCAGGGAGGATTTGAGTGGCTGGCTTGGGAATGGTGAAATTCTCGGAACCCATTCAATCAAAATGCTTGGTTGGTGAATTTCAACATGTTTGTTGGTTTTTTTTCGTGAAAATAAACGGATTTAACGTTATTTTTACAGTTCATCACGCCAAACCGAAAGAAAGTAGCGAAAATGTTAGGACATAAAAGTGGCACATTCCATTTGCCGGAAAATCTGACGTTTCAACGACGTCGCATTGGCAACGCAACGAAAAAGGTGCCAATCAAGTGTGTCATGGCCTGCTGGTCTTTCACCAAACGTTAGCGACTTACTTTTCTACACGATTTGATGTGCTTTTTGTGAGAACTTCTGATTGTGAATTAGTTGTGAGGAAAAGTTATTTTTGACAATTTTGACAACTTTGACAACTTTGACAATTTTGACAATTTTAACAATTTTGACAATTTTGACAATTTTGATAATTTTGACAATTTTGACAATTTTGACAATTTTGACAATTCTGACAATTTTGACAGTTTTGACAATTTTGACAATTTTGACAATTTTGACAATTTTGACAATTTTGACAATTTTGACAATTTTGACAATTTTGACCCTTCTAAAATGATTGCTTCGAAAAAAACATCGCACGATTAAGTATTTTTGCGAAACCGGAAGTATGTTCTCAACCGCAATCGGAATTACTGTGAGTTGTGACTGTACTGTGTGTTTTCATGATGGTGGTCATCCGCAGACAGTGGGAAAGAGCAATTTACGACAGGTGCAACAAAGGAAACCCGACTCTAGCTGGGTGGGACGATATTTATTACCTGGAAATGCATCATTCATCGAAAAAAAGAGAAAAACTGGAATTGTTTTTCTTGAAATAAGATCAGATCACAACGAAAAGTATTGTTTTTGGTGTGCGATGTTTTCAAACCTGTCAAAATAATTAAAATAAAAAAAAACATACAGTTTTTTTCTCCGTGTTCTAGGTCTGGGATTCCACCCCATCGATTCCAGTGAAAATCCCGCAGCTTCCATCGAAAAAACTTTGAAAAAAATAAAGAACAGTAATCCGTGCGATGTTTTATCTGCTGATACCGTATGTGGAAACTTCGCACGCCATCCGCGGAACCATCGGCCATTAATCAAGGCAACCATCGTCTTTTTGTTTTGTTCGGTGTGTTACTACTTTTGCTGGTTAAGACAAGGGTTACTGCGATGAACGCAATTTTCCTAGTGTCATCCATCTTTTCCGGGTTGAGCGTCTGAGTCTGGGAATAGTAGTAGGCACACGACTGAGGTGATGCGTCAAATTTTCTGGAAAAGTAATATTTTTTTGAGCGATTGATGGTTCAATTTATTTAATTTTATTCTTCTTTTTATGAGCTTCCAAAAAGTCTGGAAAGCGATGAAAAAATTTCAACAGCGTCGTGTGACAATTTACACAAAAAACTTTATGGTTGTTCACATTACTGTGATTGGATTATCTACCACAAAAGTTCAATTCGAGTTTCAATCGCCTTTTATCGTTTTTCTATCGAGCTATTCAGAGCGTATCAATAAAGTTTGCCCTTTCGATTCGTCTTCTTCGAAGAAAATGGAAAAGTTTTCACCCCGTTTTTCATCACAAAATAAGTTCAATATTTCGTTTCCTTTCGCGATTTGTTTTCGATAGCAACTTTTGACGGCTAACTCGATTTCGTCCGATGCTGAGTGTAATGACGTGTCGACCCCCTTGGCCTGGAAAAAGTTTTTTTTTATTCTTCCGATGTAAAGGCTACCAAATTGAACTAAACAATTTCTATTTGATTTGCTGGTCATCACCGAAGGTACGAAATACATGAAAAGTGTTTTTTCATAGTTTACGGCGTTTTTTTTTGCGGATTTCAAGGTTGTTTGAACCCAATTTTGGAGGGTGTAATTTTCTCAGTGTGTCTAAATCACAGGTTGCTTCACTCTTATTCAAAACTACGTAGATTTCGTCGAATTCAAACTTTATCAGAAATTAATTAAATGGACCTAAAATCTGTCATTTACCCGTAAAATAATTTCTGAGTAATACCGGTTGCGATGTCTACTGAGTTATTTCTGATGAAATTCAATGCATTATTTTTGTTTACCTGCTTCTTACATTCATTGCGCAAAATTAGATCGGAAACCATGAATGGTAATGTCACGAATTAATGAATCGTAGTTGGCCATGCCGCGTCATTCCGGAATGGCGTGGCCATCGGCGATGGAATGTTAGGAAAATAGTTTTTGGAATGTGTTCGATTGTTGATTGCACGACCAGTTCCGGGAAGGATGTTCAATTTGACCTAAATTGGGTGCTAAAGCCCTATGTCAATTTTTATGTACAACGATAAAAAACACGATCAAAAACAATTTCTGATCACTTTTTTTCATTTTAATGCATTTTTTTTTTTTTTGACAGGACAACATTTTTTCAATGGATCAACTATGGTCCCCTTGGAACGAGCTGTCAAGTAGGAACTTTTCTGTCAAGAAGGACCGCGAGGTTAATTTTTCAAAATTGATTTAAAAATCCATTTTAAACTCTTTGTGGTCGCACAAAGGGTCATTGTACTCAGAAAAATAAGCTTTATCGCTGTGAACAATAATATCAGCAATCTAAGCTTCATTTTAGGACCCAATTCGCTTTTGTCAAGGATTCTATTTACTCCACCTGCAAGGATTTAGTTTTGTTGATCCAACTTTTAATTAATTTTCCAAAGGAGGAAGCACCGGATATTAGCTTTGGCGGGGGTGGTTGGTCATACAGTCGGAATCTTCTTGTGTGAAAAGAGAGTGCTCAGCTGTCGCAAATAAAAAGAAGGTTTCTTCTGGCCCTGACACCTTGCTACTTTCTGAGAAGCCACGATTTAATCCAAGCAACCGGGGATAAGCAGAAACTTTTCAATCTCAATCTCATGTTGTTATGGCAACACTGACACTGGTTGCTTCGATTTAAAATCTTTCGATTACTGTTCCAAATTGCTCTTTTTATTCTGCTTTACATGCCATCTACAGTTAATGTTAGTGTTTGTTGAACAAGAATCGCTTGGCACGAGCAGTAACAGACCAAATAAAGTAGCAAGTTCATTTTTCAAATTTTCGTACACCCACGCAGCTGAAGCTTGGAGGATTATAGGTAATCCCCGAGGGTTTGTCCTGGATTTAGCAAATCCAGGACAATTTCACACACAGTTTGGATTTTGTTTTAATGGCACGCTGTTGCTCTTAATTCCATTGAGCGGGGTTTACTCGTTTTTTGACAGCTTTTTCGATGAAAAAAGCATTTTCAAACAGATTTGAATTCATTTTTTTGTCTCAAATGTAAGTCATTTGAGAACTGCTTTTATTGCTGCCACGTGCAACAAAGCAGCTTTTATTTATTTTCTGTCTAGAGTAAGTCGCCAGAGAAAAAAAAAACATAACAATAACACAAAAGTACGGGCTCAATTCATGTTGCCCACTTCTTGATGGCGGCTTCTCAGAGTGGATTTCTTCTGGCAAGTGCAATTTTTTGTCAGAAATTATCCTTATTGAATGACGATTGTTTTTGCTTCAATTTGTTTTGACCTTTTAAAAGTGAAAAATTAAGAAAAACATTTCCCTGGAGATTTTTGTCTGCTTATCTGTGAAGCTGACGTTTTGTGTTGACCTCACGCCTACTGCGTTCTCTTGAGTGGGTGGCAGGGAAATGTCATTAAATAACCTCAAATATGGACCAACTTTTTTACTTTTCAAGCATAAGGAACGATTCTCGAATGATTTTTGAATAAATTACGACTCCAATATGGAACAATAGATAATAATCAATCAACGATAAAGAACTGCCTACATTAGTATAATTTATCATCCAACAATTAAAGTGATTTATTAGTTTTGGTTGCACGTGCATGCTCCCTGATAATCACGGCACACTTTGATGCACCCAAAGTTCAGCTTGTCACGTTCCGGTCATGGCACCCTTCGATGCTATAGCAAACCGTTTGACTTGTTCGACCAGCTGATCCGGAATTTTGCGATAAGAGTTGCCATCGACCTTAAAATCTCTAGAAAAAATGGAAAGCACGTTTTAACCATCTTGTGTGTGAGTGTCTCTCCCCTCGGGATTAGTGTCCATCATTTTGAGGGAATTCTATCACGTTTTTTACATTTTTAGAGATGAAAAGAGAGAGAGAGAGAGAGAGACAAAAAGCTGGGTTCAAAAAGTCAATTCAGTTAGTTTGGGGAAAAAAAATGATAAAAATTCGATGATAATTTGTCAAAAACAACCTTGGAATACCCGACAACGAGCATCGCCAACTTAGGGGGAGAGGGGGTAATATGCACCCCCGGGGCAAAATGCACCCCCTGCTTTTCTCGGTATTTGGAAGAATTTTCGGGGGAAAAAATCATAGAAATTGTAAGCTTAACACTGCTAAACCATGCTGGAAAAATTTGAGCATCGTGGTTTAAAAACAGCTTAAGTTATTTGCAAAACTTTAAATTGTTGTGTTTTCATCTAATTTTCATTGAACATTCATTATGATTTTTGAACAATATAAAAAGCATTTATTGTTATTGTAAGTGTTGAGGCATATTTGTTTTGCCATAATCTTCATTATTCTGTAGATAGATGAGTCCAAAACATCAAAAAATGCATTTTTAATTAAATTTTCTGCAAAAAGCGTGGTCGGGGCAAAATGCACCGCTGTGAAGCTCCTTTGTAAAAACAGCGGTGTCATCTAGTGGTGACTAGTGAAAACTGCTTTTACCCGGTGCATTTTGCCCCATGTTGTGGTGCATTTTGCCCTGTTGTTGTAGTGCATTTTGCCCCAATGTTGCGGTGCATATTGCACCGCATGGTTGTTTGAAATGAATCAAAAACATTTTTAGAAATCTGCTATTTTTAAACAATTTTGAGGGTTTCAGAGACTTTTTTCCCTTGGATGACGTTAAATAATAGTTATTTATGAACATCTAATGAAATTCTTTCACAGAAATGCTGTAATGGATGAGAAATCACAGTTTTCCCTTAGGGGGTGCATATTACCCCCTGTCCCCCTATGTTCACCGCCTACTGTTTGCCCTTCCGTCAAACTTGCTCCTCAAACAGCGGTCCGGCTCGGCTTGCTACGATGTTCTTCCGTGAGAAAATCAAAAATCCTTCCCGCATAGACCATCATCCAGCAACGACAGTCGTTCATTGACTACTTGCTTGTCTTCCTCTATGACAAGCAACGAATTCCTCGTAGTTCCAAAACTGGCCACCATGCGGCGCCACCACTTCGGTCAAATCAGCTGTTTGGCAGCGCATGCTCTTTTTGGCGTGGCCTGCCTGGACCAACATGGAGCGAAATTTCGTGGCCAAGGGCATCGCGGCGGGGCCGGATGGGGCAGACGTCCGCGGTTGAGCGAAAAGATAACGGGGGAGGAAAACATTTGTCGTTTTAAATTGGGGTGTCTTTAAAGGCAATCTATCGCCACGTCGTTTTTTCCCTCTTTCACTTATCGGAGAAGGCTTTGCCTTTCAGGCGATTCCATGGAGACGCATGGTAATCTGATGCCAACCGGTCGGATTTTTAAAGGTTATTTTCGGTAAATCCAATTTTGTACACAAAACCTAAACTAACTGCCCACGGGGTTTAGCAACATGTGCCAAACACGCATGGCATGCTTGGCCGGGTTCACATTCCGTTGAAAGAAAAGAGAAGGCGAAATTGATTTTTTGTGCAAAGCCTGCTTGGACTTGTAGTGGGGCTTTGCCAGCTATTTTCTATTATTCTATATTTTCTACTGGGTGGAATTTTCATTTTGGTTAAACTTTGCCGTCAAAAAAAAAAAACGGGAAAACATTCAGTTAAAAAAAAAATGCCAAAAAGTTCAACAACTTCATTATTGTGTTAAGATTATGGTTCATTTCTCTTCCCCTGGAACTGGATTGCCTTCAGGGAAGAAGCAAAAAATAAACAAAGTACAAACTTTCCTAATTGCGGGGGGTCGACCGGTTGCCGCTTTTTGGCCCAGATCCTGGGAACTCACTCCGGTCCAATTAGAAGAAGAAGTTGCCGGGCTCAATCGGTCGACTGATTCGCTAATAAAAAGTTCCGATGAAATTAACGCCATCCGTCGGAACTTTTTCAAAGTTTTTTTTTCGGTGAAATGTTTATCTACGGCTTGGAACGAATTAGTAAAAATATGAATGTGGAGGAAAATTTAAGACATCTTTTTGATGTTGTCATCTTTTTTAAATGGTTGCTACTGTCGGACCCCTCGTGCCGCAGAGGTCAACTGTCAAAAGCGAAAAAGACTCCCAAATTCAAGTGGCACAGTGATTGATCGTACTAAAAATCTATGTTGTGACTCTTGTATCAGTTCATAGCGCACAAATACCGCGCGGCCAAAAATGTTCATTATTCAGCAAATACTCGAAACGTCAAAAAGCGGGGGGCTGGCAGCAGGCGTCGACGACGCCGTCATTTTATTATCTCGCAGACACACCAGTCAGGGCCTGCTTCGATTAGCTCGTTTATTTCCCTCCCCGGTCCAGTTATTATCGGGGAAGGGAAAGGTGGTTGAGGTCTGTTTGAAGTGTAAAATTCAATTTTGAAAACTCGACAAAATTTCGAGTGCGAAAATCGCTTAACGGTGCTGGTTTTATTTTTCGCGCCGAGGGGTCCGCGGATGTTGCGAGAAGAAAAACAGTAAAAACGAAAAGCGGCGAGTGTCGATGACAGAAGGGATGTTGACTTTATTTTCATTCTGTGAGATGTTTTGAAAACAAATAAAGGCATAAAGTGTGCACGTTGTAAGTGTGTACGGGCGGTATTGTTTGTCTTGGGAAATATTGTTCTCTGCGATGATACCATGGCGCAATGTTTGTCAACCCGCAGATGCCTTCGTATACAGTGCACGGCATCGCAGCAGGCGACGACGACAGGGTTGAACAGGACTGAAAATTACTTTTTTAATTTTTTTTAATATTTTTGGTCAAAAATAAGACTGTAAATTGCTATAAATTTATACCGTCAGTGAAAATGGATCCATGAACGGCAACGCCCCTGCCAAGCTGTAAATTAGCTCATCCATGAAAAGCAAAAAGCAATTATCCAGCTTCAATAGTGCAGATTACACCGAGAATAACATCACCGCAAGTCTACTAGCAAAGTGTGCCACGAAATCTCCGATGATGGCGTCTCACCCTGCCTACTCGGATTTTAGAAAATTCAATTAAATCACGCGTTGATGCTTTTGTTTGTACCTCTACGTCCTAAAATTAAGCTCAAATTGGTATTTTCATCGGTTACAACGTATGACCGCAAAGGAATTAAAATGGACTTTAAATTTAATTAAAATTAAAATAATTAAATTAACTTCTTGACAGAAAGTCAAGAATGGATGAACTTGACAACTCGCACCAAGGGGACCAAAAAATGTAAAATATTGTCTCGTCACTTTTTTTTGCATCGAAATAAATAAAGTGATCAGTGATCTGGTATTGAGGCGCGAATCAGTCTATTTTTAAAAAAACCATGCAAAATTTACGCCATTTTCATTCAAATCATTTTATTTATTTTGCATAATTTAGCAAACTTTTTATTCTTTGCTCGCTAAAAACATTGATCTAACTTTCCCGTGTTGGCTCACTCCACGAGGACGACACTTCCGCTCTCTAAATTGAAAAAGTTGCAACATGTCGCGAGAACTTTCCGTGAGACAGGTCATGGCTGGAGGCTGCTGAAAACGAACACTAGCGTACCATTTGAAAAGAGCGTGTAGTGGAAGAACGAGTTTTTTTGGCAATTTAGTTTTGGCACCCTTTTTGAAATGTTTTGTTTCCTTAAAAAATGCAAACACTGCTTACTTAGGTAGAACTCTAGTCGCAAAGTTTATCTTCTGGAAAAATGCTTTATCCGAGTAGGCTGGGGGTAAAAAATGCTTTTGTTGAAGGAAGGTGGAATTTTAACTTTAAAACAAGTTTTTTTGTTTTGAATGAAAAACACACACTGAAGGTGGAGGAGGCGTTTTTCAACACTGGCGTCGTTTGCTGCAGGAATGAAAGTTTTTTTTTCCAGAAAGTTGGCAACGAAAAAAACGAAGTTGGCAACGCCTACTGCGTTGCTGGCGTCACCTGCCGGGAAAGTGCCGTTTTCTGGGATCAACTTTTGCACGGAATTATCCTGGCTAATTACACGACACCGAGCGAGTTGACACCGTCAGCGTCGCTGCCTCTAGCATTAATCGGGTTACTGAGATCAGTCAGAAGAGCCCTCCCTCTCTCGGTTGCATTTTAAATTTCCAGGAAATTTCCATTTTTTTTACTTCGTTTTTTGCAACTCTCAAGTGCCTCTGCGGCCCCCGATGGGATATTCGAATTGAGAGCGATTTCGGTTTCAAACGGACGCATCTGCCTGCGGGAATTCACCACCTCCCATTGTGAAAATTCACCACACGTGCATCGAAGGTTGCTTGCTGCCGAAAAGTCTGTGATCCAAGTTGGCGGCGTTGAAAGGGGGAGAACTTTTGTGGCATGTTTGAAAAAATACTGTTGTATTTTAAGGGGAAACACGTTCGATCAGATTACTGGTCGGGGACTCAGCCGCAGAAATATGGTTTGAAAGATATTTTTTTTAATTCTTTTCATCTAAACCAAACCGTAACATTGTGGAAATCACACACTAGTCACGATATGCATGTATTTTTCTTCACTCTCTGCCTTCGACAGTTGCCATTCAGTAATGCTGTTGGTTTTGTAATCGCATATATGCTATCTGAACATCCGGCAGCTGGTGACTTTCCTCAGAACACACAATCTAGTTGCCGGTGCCAGTTTGTACTGAAAGCCGTAAAAAATCAAAGCAAGCGAGCTGGAATTTCCATAACCGTATGCATTTCAAATGTTTTGCTGCGTCTGCTGGAAAGCGGAAATGTGTTTGAGCTCGGAAAAAGTTCAAGGACAACTAGATGATGTCGTTCAAATATTACGCATTCTTTCTTCTGTTTGATTGTTTTTTTTTGTCCGAGTTTTTATCTTTACAAGAGTAAAGCTAAAAGTAAACATCTTTGTTCAAAACTTGCGCTTACGAAAGGTGCACGCCCGAAATGTCAAAAACGCGCAGTGGTACCAACATTAGAAAATGTCAAGCCGTGGCACACTATTTTTTTTTTTTGTAACGTTGGTGCCACCGCGTAATTTTGACATTTCGGGCGTGCACCTTGCGTAACGCCATCTTCGCATAAAAATCTGGATAACACATATTTAGTCAGTATTAAGTGCAACTTTGTTTCAGATATTTTCGTTGTGCTCAGACTCGCTGTATGGTGGCAATCAATGATCAAAGAGTGCCTTGAAATTTAGCGCACGTTTGCAGCGCAAGTTTGCAGTGCCTGCAGGAATTGCTTCGTTAAGAAAGGTAGAACTGCGAAAAACTTCTCTGCGATTTCCTAGAGGAGCGATGGTTAGAGCAAATCGCTTTTGCAAATTCTGTTGCGTTGCCATCACAACCAAAATGACAATCACCGCTTACTGGGATAGCATTGAAACGACACCAAGCTCAAAGTAGTGATAACGACCGGTATCGCTAATTAGCATCTAACAGCCTGCTATGATCAGTTTGTGTTTGAGCAGCTAACGGCCTGAGTTAAAGTGAAATTGTCTTCGCAAGCCATCAAAAACGAGCATATCTTCGGTAAGATCGCTCGTTACGTTAGATTAGCATAACTTTCCAAAAATTTGACGTGCAGCCGAAAGTTGCTTGCTTTAAGCTCGGTTAGTTTATCTTTCCAGCTTTGGCTCTTTGTTATAACTGCGAGGTAAATTCCAAGTACCTGGTTACCCCTTTCAAACATGGCTCCGCTCGAAGATGCAACTTTTCCCTTATGGAACAACTTAAGCCGGTTTTTGAACTCAATTTTCAGCGCAATTGATGTGGCTGTTCATCGGGAAAAAAGAAAAAAAAAATCATTGTAGATGAACCTTTATTTCTTGACAGCGCATTTTCGTGGGTTGCTGCGATGACATTTTTTTTTAATTGAAAACAACTTAGTTTTCTAGCTATCAACCTGCACAAATTTGGATTCCTCCGACTTGTCCTTTTCCAAAGCCTACTTCAATCTTGCGCTCCTTCTACGAGGAAGCTTTCTCAATAAATTTAAACGGTTCTGTACCATTCCTCTCAGAATCCCATTCCCCGGAAAGGTTTATTTTTTTATCAACAGAGGGACCATCCATAAACCACGTGAACACTTTTGTTGGGAATCTTCCTCGTCCATATAAAAAAAATACTTTTTTATGGATCGTGAACAATCGATGTGGCGTCAGTTGATTTGTTGCAAAGCAAAATGCAAACAAACGAACAAAGCAGGTCAAATTGTCAAACAAGTGCTTGTTTTTTTGATTGTTTGTTGGCATAGTGCAAACCTCCCAAAAAAATGCACTTTTTAGCTATAAATTTTTTTTGCCAACTTTTCTAAAAAAAACATAATTTTTGAAAAACTGAACAAATTCAAATGTCGCCTTTCATAGTCATGAACGAGCTTGACCATCTCTGTAAATATTTTTTTCTCAAAGAGATCTGAAAACTTCCTATAAATTTGCTTAAGGGGTTACATAATGTAAATCGGCAAAACTGCCGAGATATAGCTTTTTGAAGTTTACAGTATAGAAGCAAATCAGTTCAAAACTTTAGTGAAGACTCATCAAGCTGGTCAAAAAGTTTATTTCAAACAAAGCTAAACATATTTTTACTTTTTTTTCATATAGAAAATCGTCAATTTTTTACCGAATATCCAATCATACACTTAAAAAAATATAAATAAAAATATATGATTTGAAATTTTTAGATTTTCTACATCTAATAACTTCATAAGGATGCACAGCAACCAAAAAAATGTTTTTTGTCTTATTCCAAAATAGTCGAATTCACGGACTCCATACTGCCACAAAAATGGTAAAAATTGTCAAACTCTGTTGTGAATAATTTTGTACGCAGTAGGGGAAATATACCCTTTCTAATCAAACACCTGTCTTCGTCATATGGAGAGCATGCTTAACGAAATTCGCCATAAATATCTTTTCACTTGAGCTAACGTGTTCAAAGCGCTTAAGATAAGATATTAATTCCAACTACTGGCAACATGTTCTTTTGAACATGGCTAGTCACTCAATTGAAAAAAAAAAAATCCCGAAACATGTAAATAATTAGCAAGCGCCATCAAACAAAACAGACGTGCCAAGCTTTTTGACGTTTGAGTTTTGACGACCCAGTGAGCCAGTGCTGCCAGGAAATTTTCTCCATAAATGCTACTTTTCGTCAGTGTTCGCTTGAAATTTCATCAAAATTGGAAGCACTAAGCAGACCCAAAAGAGCGCTGGAAGATAAAAAGAACTAAGCTGAAAATAGAAAAATGTTCTCGTACTTCTAAATTACTAAAATGTGTGTAGCAAAAAACTAGGTGCAAAAGCGCTTTACCTCTCTATTTCATACTCTCCGAGATTTCTTCCAGAATTTGGACGATTTCGCAGCCTCTTTAAATGTGCGTCGATCATGTAAATTTTTTGAGTGGGAAATTATGAAAACCTTGGAAATTAATTACGCGCACCCTTCGTCTACAGAACAAAAAAAAAATTAATATTGCTCGTTTATCCGTTTAAAAAAAAAGACATTCAAATTTGTACGATAAGAATACTGAGAAAAATAATGAGAGTTATATTTATTTCATGACAGATCCTATCAAAGCAAGCTTGGCAAGGAAATGAAAAAAGCGTGCTGCTCGGTTGAGTGAGTGACGTTGATTTGTTAATTCATTTTGTTTAACCTGTCTGTCGGACAACCTTCCCAGATCATAACTAATGGACCATATTGTAATAATCTTCTCTCCGTCCACCTTTTTTTGTCGGCAGCCACCCTTTTGGAAGCCATTTGTAATAATTTATGACCGCCGGACCACCTTCCCTCTGTTCGACACCGTAATAATCGTATTTCACGGGATCATTGATCGGAGAAGGGCAGCACCCCACTTATTGCTCTTTCTTTCAACGGTTATTTTTGAGGCAAAGTGTCGTAACAGGCAGAATTAAACCTTTGAATATTTAAATCGAGAAAATGTCGCTTACGTCACTTTGCGCAGTCTCCAACCTCGGGGTTTGTTGACCGCCGAATGTTGCCCATTATTATAAGGGAATTTATTGATGTTAAATATGGTTCGAATCAAGAGAAGGAAACAAAACTAAGCAAGCCATGAAAAGGTCGGGCCCACAAGAGAACTGCGCGTCTCCATTTTGAGTTGGAATCGCTGAATCGTGCTTTGCAATTTAATGTCTGGCATTTTTATATATCTTTATTTTATTTTTAGCAAAAAACGTTCTTTTTTTGTAAATTTTTAATGTCAATCATTTCTTCTACCCGGTGAACACATCAATAAAACATTCTAGTCAGAAATTAACCAACACATTCAAAGTATGTTTACATGGCAGCTGCGGTTTTTTTTTTTGCGTCAGATCTGCTTTCTCTTTCTGGCCATTGTTTTTTTTTTGTCGTATGCGACTTCTAGCTGTATTTTTTTAATGGCTGCCCTATATGCCAGCCAACATATCTTGCAGGGAATGTGACAGCTCGAGCTCGATCATTGTGTGCATCAAGACTCTGTGACGAGGGGTTCGTCATTTTTGGGTTGAATTATATTTTTTACGCTTTATTTGAGATTTTCGCAATTGGGTACTAAAGCCCTATGTCAATTTTTATGTACAACGGTAAAAAACACGATAGAAAACCATTTCTGATCACTTTTTTTCATTTTAATGCAAATTTTTTTTTGACAAGACAGCATTTTTCCGATGGATCAACTATGGTCCCCTTGGAACGAGCTGTCAAGTAGGAGCTTTTCTGTCAAGAAGGACCGCGAGGTTAATTTTTCAAAATTGATTTAAAAATCCATTTTAAACTTTTTGTGCTCGTACAAAGGGTCATTGTACTCAGAAAAATAAGCTTTATCGCTGTAAACAATAATATCAGCAATCTAAGCTTCATTTTAGGACCCAATTTTAATCCAAGCTATCCCCAAATCCAACCAAGATTGTTCTGTTTGTGGATGGCATGCTGCGTTTGTTTTGTTTTTTTTTCTGTTTTTTAAGGTTCTAAAGTCAGCTCAAAACAGTTCTTTGTATCGCAGCGTGATTGAAAAGAGCTTCCAAAACGAAAAGTTTTGCCCAATTTTATTACCTTTCCAGCTGTTATCTGAGGGATTTTCTATAAATTTGTCTAGCATTTGGCAGCCCGGTTTGATTTATGCGTTGCATGTGCACTGTGCTTGAATGTGGCAACTTTTGCGTGGTTGCACCAGAGATCTATTACAGAATGCAGTGCAGTAAAGTACAGTTTATGGCTTTCAGCACTCTGGAAGCACAGAAGATCGAAATATTTATGTTGGGAGCACTTTCGAGCACGTGTTATAGGTTATGAGCCACACGACACGAGCAATTGAAATGCTGGAATTTGAAAGTTTTGACCATGTTTAGTAGCGTGTCCCAAAAAAACACGAAGTCGAGGAATTCAATGTGCTCAGTTCTCAAATGATAGAAATTCATGTTAGAAACAACTCTCTCATACATAAAAACTTTCGGAAAAATTGTTTACCACGTTCCCTGGGCATTTTTTTGAAAAAAGTCAGTTTTTTCGACAATTTCACAAAATCTGCTTAGAAAAATGGAAAATTTTAAAATTTCAAATAGCCTATACCATTAAATGATGGTCTGTGGTCCAATAAACAAGTTAATGTATTGATTTGGCCTTTTAAAACCTTGTTTTCACTTTCCCGGTAGCTTTTATGTCGAAAAATACGAGTTTTGCTTTACTTTTTTCAATCTTTTCCTCGGTATTGAACACAAAAATTTCCTCATATGTGAAAATACATGCATCTTGTAGGAAATTTTCCGCCGAAGATTTTCGTCTAAGCAACTTTGAAGTTTCATCAACTCTGAGCTGAGATATTCCAGTTTTTGTGAAGAAAGAATATTGAATATTTGAAAATGTTGATATTAATCATCATTGGCATACAATATTAAGGATAATTTAAGCCTAATTTGAAGTGCGGCTGTATCGCATCTGTTTTTAAACATGATTGGTTCATCCTTCAATACTAAGGGCCACCTGGTGTTGTTCTCTCATGGCATACTACGTGCTAAATCAATGAATTACTTTTAGCAAATAACTCATATTTAGAGCATTTTGCATTTAAACCAATCGATGCATGTTTGCTGTGTTTCCATGGATACTAATAAACAAATAACAAATCGATGCATCTGTGCTCTCTTATGCTATCTAGATAGGAAAACCAGTAAGCTTAGTACAAGAGCACAGAGGCATCGAAATATATGGTTCGATTGTACGGGGTTGGCAATTGTCCACGCTCCATCCAAAAAAGTTTTTTTTATGGACAATTGACCATGAGAAGGGGAGTGAGCTGAGATTAAAAAAAAATGTCTACGTGATTAATGGATGGATCCCTATAGAATAAATTCCAAATATTAGTGATATTTTTAATTTACCTGAACATCGGATTTATCAACAGGAGTTATAAGAAGGGAGTGTAAACGTTACGTTGTGGTTCAGATCACGGAAATGCGTACAATTGAACCTTATATTTGTTATTTGTTTATTTGTATCCATGGAAACACAGCAAACGTGCATCGATTGGTTTTAAATGCAAAATGCTCTAAATATGAGTTATTTGCTAAAAGTAATTCATTGATTTAGCACGTAGTGTGCCATGAGAAAACAAAACCAGGTGGCCCTTAGTATTGAAGGATGAACCAATCATGTTTAAAAACAGATGCGATACAGCCGCACTTCAAATTAGGCTTAAATTATCCTTAATATTGTATGCCAATGATGATTAATATCAACATTTTCAAATATTCAATATTCTTTCTTCACAAAAACTGGAATATCTCAGCTCAGAGTTGATGAAACTTCAAAGTTGCTTAGACGAAAATCTTCGGCGGAAAATTTCCTACAAGATGCATGTATTGTCACATATGAGGAAATTTTTGTGTTCAATACCGAGGGAAAAGATTGAAAAAAAGTAAAGCAAAAACTCGTATTTTTCGACATAAAAGCTACCGGGAAAGTAAAAACAAGGTTTTAAAAGGCCAAATCGATACATTAACTTGTTTATTGGACCACAGACCATCATTTAATGGTATAGGCTATTTGAAATTTTAAAATTTTCCATTTTTTCTAAGCAGATTTTGTGAAATTGTCGAAAAAACTGACTTTCTTCAAAAAAATGCCCAGGGAACGTGGTAAACGATTTTTCCGAAAGTTTTCATGTATGAGAGAGTTGTTTCTAACATGATTTTCTATCATTTGAGAACTGAGCACATTGAATTCCTCGACTTCGTGTTTTTTTGGGACACGCTAATGTTTAGCTATAATTTGAATTCGGCATCGCTGCTAAATTCTGAAATTCTGAAATAAGCTTCATTTCACAACTCAAATGGTAATCGCAGCAACCCGTAAAGTGTCGTGTCAAGGACATCGCTTGCTTTTTGTTAAAAACGAAAGCATCGCGTGCTTTGTCTGCCCAAGAATTCAATTAAACTCGTAATGAACAAACTTCATCTTGGTCAGGGGGAACCCCTCCAGTTTTGTCTCTGTCAGACGCCACAATTTACTAGCGAATTTATCTTCTTTTTTTTCCTGCACCGAACAAATTCAACAGAAACGTTTAATGAATGGGGAAAAAACTAATTAAATTATGCCACTTGGCTCACAATAGAGCTTTTCAATGAATAGAGTTTTAAATTATAGCGTCGTCGTAGCATGCCATGAATGCCGCGTTGTAGTAGGTGACATGTCGTCCTTTTCACACGGCGACATCGTTACCGTGCCTTTGTGGACATAGTCATGACCTGCTAGACGTGACAGGGTTGCTCGCAATTAGGTCGGAGGTTAAATGGACCAAATTAGCCGAAGCTAAAATTAAGGGTAATTTCTGGGGCATCCTGTCCTATTTCTGGACCTTGAGTGGAGATAAAAAATATTGGAGTCTGTCATGGAAACGTGTTGTTTGACGGGGAAAATCATCAAGATAATTGTTTTTCAAATTTCGATCATTTTGACAATTTTTTTCTGAGAACCAAAATTCTTACTAAATCGAGCAAATACATCTGTCAAACGGACCCTCTAATAACCCGTAAATGAAATAGATCTGATTGGTCACGACTGGGTCGAATTCCGAGAAGAAACAGCTTTTACTGTCTCCGGCAAAATGTGCCCGGCTCGACCGACAAGCCGTTGAGGGACCAAATTTAACCCCATTTTCGTGACAGGCCGGAAAAAACACAAAATCAATGGCCCAGCAATCCAAAACTGTTCAAGGTCACGGCCTAACGGTTTGTCAACTGTTTAGAGTTTTTTTTCTACCAGTCACATAAATTTCTCCGAAAACTGTCAATTTGATTCACCGTGCACGAAAAACCTTTTTTCGTCTCGTCGAACAAATTGTCAAATTCCGAGAACACGTAATCGTATATCATTGAGCAAGTTAAAATCAAATCAAAATCGCTAGATCAAAGAGTGCCACGCGAAATCCCCTCTGTAATTGCTTGACACTTGATCGAATCAATTCCATCCAAGTAGCCAAATAAAAATCACACGATTTTCCCCTCAAAGCCTACTTGATCCTAGTTTGAGCCTTTCTTCCGAAGAAAGTAAAAAAGCGTAAAAATTCAACCCCTTTCTACTCCCCCAGGTGAGTACTAGGAAAATCCGTTCCCAGAAAAAGGGGTCTAACCTTAACTGTGTTAGACATGGCTCCTGACAAGCGGAGTGCTCGAGAATGTGCTGTTTGTCTACGATGATGGCACTCCCCTGGGAGCAAGGTTTGGCAATCTGCCAGCGCACAATGACAAGTATTGTGAAAGCAGACAAAAATCCAAACACGAGCGCAAACTGTCAAAGCCTGTTGCGCCACAGGCTGGTGTACACGCTTACGATAAACCGCTCCATTTTTGTATGGCGCAACAGATTGTTTTGCGCAACAGAAGAGATGCGCACTTCGGTTTGGTGGAAGCTACATAATACCTACGGAGTTTGGTTCGATGCCCCCGTCATGGCCTACTTTTGTAGGACTTTTTCTCTGTGGGATAATCGATGCTCGCGAAACGTTTCAAGAGGGCGCACCTGAAATTTTTTTTCTTGTTTATTCAAAGTGGAAAATTTTGATTGAAAAGATTTTTTACCCATTTTGTGGAATAATCATTTTATGAACCCAACCAAGGACAAATTTGCACCAGAACTTCCCTTTCATGCTGGCGCAGCGAAGAATTGTTTGCATCCCGAGCGGAAAATTGCGTTTCCATTTTCCGCACACACCTGAATGGTTGCTGGGAAGCCTTTTTCCCCGTTGTTCACCTTTAAGCAGGCGGAGCACTTTTTGAGAAAAGAATTTCGTTTGAAAGACTGTCAATGGCAGGCCTCTAGGAAAAAAAAACTTGCGAAAAAGGTTGGTCCAAAACTCAAGGGGACATGCTGCGTCAAGTATAGTACTTCAATCTAGTTTGCCATGATTTCACTTTATTCTACTCTAGATTAAAAAAAAACTATTTAAACTATCCTCAATTTTTTCCAGCATTAAGTGCTCCACTTTGTTCTAATCATTAGTTCATTAAATCCAGATTAATGAAGCCCTTTCAGCTGCTACCAGCTCGGCTAACAGGTGTAATTAGTTACTCTGAAGGTGCCGGGAAATCCACCCAGCCTGCCTAGATGTAGCTCCTGCAGGTGGCTTGAAATTTTGTAATATAATTCCATTTTATTAACATTCAATTTTCAATTTTCCCCTTTTTCCCCACAGTAGGCGGATAGGTTCTCACCACGATCCACCCTAATGACACGGATCCAAATCTAGTGAGCTGAAGCACGCCGACATCAATCAAGCTTGCCACGCTTTCTGCAGGGTTGTTTCCAAGGGAAACGTCACGTTCTTCCCTGGTTGCTGTGATCATTAACAGACAGGTGATAAGCTTTTTCACGTTATTTTGAGATGTAAATTAGATTTAGAAAAGCTTTAAAAACTTTGCTCATTTGAAATATTCGTGTGAATGACCAAACTTTCCGTTGAAAACACTTAACTATTCAAACACATTTAATTATAGGCACTTTCCCTAAAGCAAAGCTCAAAATGAATATTTCTGGAGTTTTTTTTAAAGGTCCAATAAATCAAATTTTTAGTTTTTGCTTTTTGAGTGTTTTTAATACCCCTGACTCAAGGCGGTTTCAAAAACACCCAAAAAGCAAAAACAGGAAATTTGGTTTATTTGACCTTTTCAAAAAAAAAACCTCCAGATTTTAACATGAGCGCGAGCGAAAACTAATTCAGTTGCCACAATAGTACAGCCCAGACTCGATTACACCGGCCAAGAAAGTATTCAAAGTGCAAACTCGCATATTTTGACAGTTGTTAGAAGAAACGTAAGCATGCATACATTTTGCTTTGTTTGCAAACACAAAAAGGAGCGAGTTTGTTTGTCATAATCTAATACTTCCTTCATGAGAATATTTAAATTTAACTATTTTGGGGTTGCTCAACCCTGATTTAATTTTAAAATTCAAACAAAAAAAACACCGTTTTTTTTTCTTTAGTGAACTTTAGATAGTCGAGTCTTGACTGCAATTGCAAGCTTTCTCCCTCGCTATAATCTATCGAGTTTCTAGACAGGAATTATCGCAGTTGGCCATGGCCATGACTGTAGATTTCAACCTCCTTTGCAGACAAATAATACCCTTCAGGGTGGCCAGGCCAACTACGATTGTTTAAACTGCACTGCAAAGTTACACTCCAAAACAGAGTGAATCGCAATTGAAATGAAGTTAGTGTTTGCGATTTGCTACCCTAATTGCATACTTTTAGGGAGGAAATTGACTAGTAAACGATTTTTTTACTCTCGTTTTTACGAGAAGATTTTAATGTTATGTTCAACAGTGTAAACCAAGTCAAACATCACAGATACACACAAAGAAAGATCGTGCAAAGTTTTGGCGTTAAAACTCCCAAAAGCGATCCAATTCTTACCCATTCTCGGAAGATCCGAATACACCATATTTTTGGGATTTTTTGCTTAAAAGTTATCCGCTTTCAAAAATGTCCATTTTTGCGCGGCCGGCTCAAGATTATACCCCGAATAAGCCCGGATTTGGGCCACCCTAGTGATTAATAATATCCTTTAATTTTTGATGAAATATCATTTCAAGAAAATTAATTCAAACTAAATAATTTCAAGTTTCTATAAAAACAACATATTTTGAAAACCTTCCATTTCAAATGAACAACCCAACGTTCAGTAAAACATGAAAACAAAGCCTACTTGATTGGAAAGTGACATGCCAATCCAAAACAACAACAAAAACAAATTCTCATAAATTTTTAAAACGAAATTGGTTTTGAAACTACCTAGTCGTTCAACATGTACCTCAAAACTGAAAACCAAAAAAAAAACAAATATGCAATAAACATTGATTTCACCTACGCGAGCGATATCCCTTTTCCAACATGTTGCTTGCTTGCTGTTTTGGTTGTTGGGCTTAGGGGGTGAAAAAATATCGTACAATATGTATCAGCTTTCCTGATAGGAGCGCATACTTGGAACCAAAATGGGGAGAAGGGGATAATTTCACCAGAAGAAAGTGAGCCCTTTTGGAAAGCCATCTGAGAGGAAAGTGAAAGGAAAACCGAACGACGCTGATTATGTTTTGCAATCAAAGCAACCTACGCTTGTTAAGTCACGAGCTAGAGAGAATATAAAAACAATGGTTGCTATGTTGAATTTTAAACAACCAGCTCAGTTACCATGAACATTATTTGTTTACATATTGACATCATCTGAACATTGTTTGAATTTAATGTTACAGCGATTGGTTGCATTGTTGTATAGTATTTCTCATTGTTTGCGATTCATAACAGCAAAACAGTCAATAACCTGTACCATTCAGATCAAAATGCCATTCATAATTTGAAACGCTTCAACGGAAATTCTTAAAACGACAACTGTTTTATCTTTTTAATCAAACATTATTAATTAACGATGCCTTATTCTCGAAAAACCGATAATCAACAAATCAAACCACGTGGTTACAAATGTTTCTTGTTTTCACCTTGACGGCTGCCTACTTGGATGTCGTTACTCCAGCAATTTAAAATTGTCACGAAACTTTCCACAATTGCACCCCGTAATCGATGGACTACTAATTGAATGGTTTCACCATTCAGGGCTAAATTATTCATTAGAGCAAAGTGGAATGTAGCAGGCGGTGGTTTTCCCACAGGGGACAATTTGTGTCGTGGCATCGCGGAATTGTAGCGGAGGGATTGATTTGATGGAAACAATTTTCTAATAAATATTAAAAAAAAAAAACATTATACCGATTTAAACGCTAAGCATTTAACAGCAAAGCAAAAAAAAATCCACGTTCATCGGTTATTAACGTCATCCACAAATAATTCAAAATGTACCCCACGACATCTTCCAACGTCGACATTCACCGAAAGACTGTTCATTGACTGTTCCTCTGTACTCCAGATAACGCTGAGTTTCCGCAACCGACCACCATGTGGCACCACCAGCAATCAGCTGTTTTACACGAAGTTGCACGCATGCCTACTGCGATCTTGAAGCTTTTTCCGCCAACAGAAAAGCTTCCCAGCAGAAAGCATGGCCTGCTGGCTTCTGATGAAATCCCATGGAGACGCGTAGTGTTTATACTAATCAAGTCGAAATTGCGATTACCTTAGTCAACATCCGTGCGTCGTAGCTCCCCGCAGTAGGCCAGTTGTTTCCAAAAGTACCTACGCTTCAAATTTCAAATAAATTTGGGTATGACTGGACCAACATATTTTAAAACGTTGTCCGCCCGCTGCCCACCACGCTAAGTAGGCGCTTAAAATGTGGTTGACGTCACACAAGAAAATTGGCAAAAATGTCAAAGTGTACACTCAGTTTGTGCAAATTTCGCATGGCTTGCTGTGTAAGCGACTGACGTTCCGATAAAACTTTTAAAGGTTTTTGGTGGTCACTTTTTCGTTTGACACTTCTTAGTTTGTACCCCGTTGGTTTAACAAAGTCAAACTAAAATGTGACGAACTGTCAGTTTTTACACGGTGCTCACGCACACTATCAAATCAAATGTTTGGTAAGATGTGTGAACTCCGTGTAAAAGGGGTGTCAAACTAAAAAGTGACACCGTATAGTATTTTAGTATTTCAGTATTTTAGTATTGTAGCATTTTAGTATTTTAGTATTTTAGTATTTTAGTATTTTAGTATTTTAGTATTTTAGCATTTTAGTATTTTAGTATTTTAGTATTTTAGTATTTTAGTATTTTAGTATTTTAGTATTTTAGTATTTTAGTATTTTAGTATTTTAGTATTTTAGTATTTTAGTATTTTAGTATTTTAGTATTTTAGTATTTTAGTATTTTAGTATTTTAGTATTTTAGTATTTTAGTATTTTAGTATTTTAGTATTTTAGTATTTTAGTATTTTAGTATTTTAGTATTTTAGTATTTTAGTATTTTAGTATTTTAGTATTTTAGTATTTTAGTATTTTAGTATTTTAGTATTTTAGTATTTTAGTATTTTAGTATTTTAGTATTTTAGTATTTTAGTATTTTAGTATTTTAGTATTTTAGTTCTTTTTTCAAAAAAGTGAAGCGAAGAAACCCAAAATAAACCCTTCGATGAGTCGTCCATAATCTTGTGTTGAGTCGTCAACGAAAAAACAAAATATAGTCGTCTCTCAAGAAGATAAAGCCACGACTTGCACTTTTCCCCTCTATCTTTTTTTTCGAAAGAAAATCGCTCCATTTACCTACTGCAGTAAAAGACTACCGTGTTTATGTTGTCACGTGGAAGACATCTCTATCTGTCTACACTCGGCTTGCTTCGATTGCATCGAGCAAGGAAATCCACCGACCTTCGTTTTTCATGGCTTGCTTGGCTGTCGTGCCACTCCAAGTGCACGTACGTGAGTGAGGTTCGGTGTGGCAACCATTTTCGCAGCTCGTAAACGCGGAGGAGCACAAAAACAAGCCGGATCAGAATTTTCCGGAAGGTACTCAACGTCGTAGTTGTTTGGGTCGTTTTATGAGCTCGGTTTACTTGTTTTTACCTTTTCCTCCGCCGAAGGGTCACGGACAACAGATGAACTGACTTTTTATGATAAGAGCATCACAACATGATTTTTTTTAAAGAAAAGTGGCATGCTTAGGCACAAAACTAGCTAGGCCGATAATAGAAATTGCGTTTGCTCTAGAGCAATCTCGTCAGACGAGAATAGACTTGGGAAATATTTTTGTAAAATGCTTGTAGAAGGAATGCGAATAATTTTTAGTAAAAATCAGATTAAACAGAAATGTTCACAAAAAGCTGCTCTACTGGTTGGTTTACTTGGTTTTAGTAAATTTCAATTAACACTCCAGATTATCCAACCGCCTAGTAGGATGAGATTGGGCATTTTTCCTCAGTAATCTTTTTTTAAGCTATGTAAACACAGTTTATGAGTAAAATTATCGAATAGTTTACTTTGTTTTGATAATATTTATTGTTTTATAATTTTCACAAAAAGTTAGATTTTCTCCTGTCCCCAACCAAAGTAAACGTGCTCCGTCCCGTACGTAAACGACCCTGGCCACACGCCAGACCGACGCCAAACGACGCGCGGCAGCTTGTCCCCAACCTCCTTGACGGTCCAATCACCTTTCGGAATTCCGGTCGCCTTGTAAAACACGGCCACGTCCCTGTTGCAAAACAACCGCGGCGGCGTCAAATCTTCCGGCGGTGACCCGTTGAACCGGTCCAAGGTGATTCTGGCCAAAACGGCCCTCAAATAGGCTTGCTCTTGCGGTTCGGGATTCCCCTTGAAGTAGGTTCTCAAATCTCGGGAGACTTTGATTTTGTCCAGCGTGATCCCAGGAAGCGTCACCCAGCTATCCCGGGTCAGATCCGGACTGACAACGTACTGAACCACGTTCAGCTTCACCTCGAGCAGCGTTTTCAACGCGCTAAATTTGACCTGATTCAGGCTGAGTTCCGACGAATCTACGGTGGCGTTGCACGAAACCACATCCAAGCTACCCATGACGCTGAGTTCCACTTCCGGTTCCTGCGCCTCGTCGATCGCTTCCTCCAACAACCCGTCCATCACCGGAACCGCAACCGTTCGAGCCAGCTCTTCGTCCGTGTTCGGTGGAATCGCCGTCTCCAGGATCCGCTCGAACATCTCCATGGCCATCGATTCCGCGCCGCACCAGTCGTGCACGAGCGACTCGTCGGAAACGGTTCCCCAGATCAACCCACTAATAACCTCCTTCGCAATCTGGAACTTTTCCGCGTCCAACTCCAGCTCCAGCTTGAGCGCCTCCAAATTGTCCCGTTCCACCTCCAACACGTAATAATCCGCCGTCAGCCCGCGAATAACCCCCCAAAATCGCACGTTCCGAACGCATTCGCCTGCGGCCAGCGTCTCCAGCTTGCGGTCGATAAAGTAGTCCGTCGACGGCGGTAAAGCAAACCCCATCTGCGCCCACAGCGGAACCTGCTGCAGGACGCTGCTCACCGTCACCGTCGGACCCAATTCTCTCTCCTCCAACGCCCTAACGTAACCAAGAACCCGCTTCGCGCACTCCACCCTGTGCTCGTGCTCCGCCCCCTTCACGTCCCGCACCTCACACTCCGCCTCCACAAAGTGTCCCCGCTTGACCTGGCGGCAGTACTCTTCGAAAAAGTCCACCACATCGCCGGATGTTTCGGTCAGAATGCGCGCAACCAGCCGCATCAACAGGGTGTATCTGAAATAAAAAAGGCCGCCATTTTCGAAAAGTCGACTCAAAAAATGGGTAAATTTTACGCATTGTCCCCGTTGTCGCCTATGCGCGACTGGAGCAGGTTCCGGGCGCTGGATAGGGCACTCTCCAGACTCACCCGCTGCAGGGAACGGGCCTCGGAGGTGGACACGATGTCGCGCTCCAAAAAGGGGGCGGAAGGATCTTGCTCGGTTGTTGATTCGGTGGAAGCCGCCATTTTGTGTGCAGGGCAGAAAGCAAAGGTGACGTCTGGGAAAGGCGTGGGTTGCTTTGATCGGAGCACGTGATTGTTGGCGACGTAGAGTTTCAAAACATATCGATGAAAAAAATCAAATTAAAAATTTCATTTCTTTTTTATTCGCAATTCGCAATTTCGCAATTTTCAGTGTAAGAACGGGCCTTGACCGATCTTATGCACAAGGTTCCCGACGAACACGCACTGCCCTTACACCTACATCTCACCCTTGCTCTGAGTCAGTACGAGCAGCACGCTAGAACACGCTTTGAGTGTTCGTGCCAGGCATGCACACCTTCTTTTCCGGTTACGCATTTTAACTCGGCCGGGGGGTGGTACATTAAGTAGGGTTTGATGTAAGTATAAGCGCCTAACCATTTATAGTGTGCCTATCAATTTTCATTAAAGCAAGTACTGTTTTATTTTTTGTTTGAATTCAAAAACTAGTTGTTATTCTACTGTGTACTGTTTTCTCCTGAAATCTTCCCTAATGTTGAATCGTGTTAATCTGTTGCTATTTCTTCTGTCGCGGTGTTTTGTTACAATGTTTTAGACCTAAGCATGTTATTCAAAAGTTTACCAAAAATACAATAATTTTATGTGTGTGATCATTCAATATATTAAGTAAGGACTCGAACCATACTTGTTTCAAGAAAAGGGCGTAGATTTAAACAATAGACAATAAAGGAAAGCAAACTACATAAAGTTCGATACTAAAAGAATAATTGTAGTTTGAAGGAAAGAAGAGTAGAAGCCGATGAAAATTACATTTTAATAAATAAATAAGTAAATGGGTAAAGGAAAGATCAATGATAAACAGAAGTTAACATCGTTTCGTTTACATATTAAGGTAAACTGTTTTTGTTAGGGAAAACACGTTTCAGTAATTATTGGGAAATGAGAGCAGAAGAGTAGAAAGATGAGTGAAGCAAAATTAAAGTACAGTACTGGTTCGGTAACTGAGCTTGTTTGACTGAACTAGGGGAAATCTACCCATTTTAATCCTAATAAGCGGTCGTGTATGAATGATGCTGGATAATCTAGAGTCTCCCTTGAATTTTACTAAAACCAAGTACACCAACGAGTAGAGCAAGTTTTTGTGAACATTTCTGTTTATTTTCACTTTCACTAAAATTTATTCTATTTCTTTACCAAGCATTTAACAAAAAAAAATCCCAAGGGTATTCTAATCGAGGCGAATGCATTGGGCCACGCCCATTTTTCTAATATCGGCTTAGTTCTTTTTTCTTCCAACACTCTGTCGAGTGTTGCCATTTGCGCTGACAGTTCAAACGAACACTCATGAAAAGTGGCATTTATAGGGAAAGTTTCCTGGCATCGCTGGCTGTGCTGCTGGTGGTGTTGACGGCCAGCCTTTGTTCTTTTTTGCCTTCGTCTCTCGCTCGGTTTTCTTCAGCCTTCGATTGGAATGCAAAGTGAAAATTGAAACGTCAAACGACTTGGCGCGTTTGTTTTTTTGATGGCGCTTGCTAATTTATTACATTTTTCGGGATTATTCTTCAAGTGAGTGCCTTAATAATGATCAAAAGAACATGTTGCCGGTAGTTGGAAGCAATTTCATATCTTAAGCGCCGTGAAAAAGTAAGCGAAAGTGAAAAGTTAATTTTGGCGATATTCATTAAGCGTTTGAGGGATTCTAGTGTGTGTCATTGTGTGTGCCAACAAAATGATGAGAAGTGGTCTCGCAAAATACAAATTATGATCAAAAGTGCATTAAATGTGATCTTTTTGGCCAGTAAGTGGCATACATTTGCGTGCTTACTCGAGGCGGTGCTGTTGCTGGTAAGTTTATAGCCCAAATAGTATTTTTGGAGCTTTAATCGAGCATCAAACTCTCCATATGACGAAGATAGGTTTTTGATTAGAAAGGGTAGATTTCCCCTACTTGGGCTGTAGCCCACTTAAAAAGCAGACAAACGTAAAATAACCAAACAAACCGGAATGATGAGGGGCCACAAGCTGGATGCACAAGCAAGTTCAGCAAATTAGAAATCATATTTAAGTTTTAATGAAATGTTAAGTCAAAATTTAAGGAAAAATTAAAGGTGAGCTCTGAAAGAAATTTAATCAACCATCATTTTACATTTGTAGAGAAAATGTTATGCATCGGTCCCCTCGTCATTTTTCGTTCAGCCCAGTTTACGAGCAGCATTCGGTAACTTGTTGGAAATGTGCAGAAGAAATACCCCGTGCTGCGATGTTCTAGGTACATCCACAACAGTTCGTTCAACATGCTGTGAATCAAAACAATACCTTCTACAATCACAAATGACTTCCCTTTCCCACATTGCCACTTTGTTATAGTTGTCCATGCTCTGCAAAGAAAGGGATGTTAATAAAATATAAAAAAAACTATAAAATAACGATACAAATACTTTCCGGAACCTGAGTGCCATCAGGTTGATGTTGTTGCTGTTGTTTCCAATGTGATAGATATCACACCGGAGACGTCTTGATTCGGTTGTCCTGGTGCGACCGTCCTCCAGTCGTAGACCCAGGCATGACATGAAAATGAAGACAAAAAGATGCATTAATACATGAACTTCTTGCTCACGAATAACCCAATCCCACCCAAAACAACACAGCTAATCTGGGTATGCACCCAAACCAACTGCGTTGTTCCGTGCCCTCCTCATTCGGCTATTTCAATATGATTGTCCTGGAGAATCCTCCCTAAGGATCGTTAAATTCCGAAGTAACTTCCCAAAAGGGCACAACCCCTGTTGCAAACAAACAGTTCACTTTGAATGTGACTGGAATAGGCTGCCTGCTCACACCCAAGGCTACGCTCCATTGAAAAATCACTACGGAACTCCCTAGTGATGGCCGTCCACGCAATCATACTTCGTCATGATAGTGCTACCTTGTCACTCGCCTATACGTCAGTTACGTAAATACATGTGACAAGACAGGGCAATCACCACGATTCGAAACATGGACATCATCGACCGCCAGCTAGACAGATGTTCAAGTCATCATCTAGCATACGGGGAGGCATGAGGATAGGGAACTGATGCAGGACCAGAGCTATACTGTTCAGACTCTCATAACCAAAAATACTAACAACCAACGTTTGGCGGATTACGACAGTCGCAAACAGGACTGCCGATACAGTCAGTTCCGCTCCTTCCAGGATGTCCTGCACCTGGGCATCCCTAGTATCCAAAGGCATTAAAACATAGTTCAAACTAGCAGGACTGGGAACTTTATTTATTGCACTGTGGTTACTTGGAATCTTGCAGCCCTTGGCCGACAAAAAAAAATCATTTCTTTTTTATTTAACAAAAATAAAACATAACTTTTGTAGCTTAAGAGCGAGTTTTTCACCGATGTGAAACAGGTCGTATCGAGGTGCTCCGATTTGGATGAAACTTTCAGGGTTTGTTTGTCTATACATGAGATGATCTCATGCCAAATATGAGGCCTCTACGACAAAGGGAAGTGGGTTAAAACGGGCATTGAAGTTTGAGGTCCAAAAAACATGAAAAATCTTAAAATTGCTCGCATTTCCGTAATACTTCATCAATTCCAACTCTCTTAGATGCATTCGAATGGACTTTTGAAGCCCTTCAAAATGTGCTATAGACATCCAGGATTGGTTTGACTTTTTCTCATAGCTTTTGCAAATTACTGTTAAAAATGGATTTTTTTTAAACCTTAATAACTTTTGGCAACAGCCTCCAACACCCATACTCCCATAGGTCAAAAGTTAGGGAATTTCATGGACTATAAGCCTACGGTATTAACTTTTTGGCCAATCGCAGTTTTTCTCATAGTTTTACGATTTTTCTAGAACAAACATTTAACAACGTTAGTTTTTGCCCTGTAGGCCTCCATAGCGACACTTTTTGGTCTCAATTTCGTCATATTCGGAATCCTCAGAAAATTTCACATTAGATTGAGGTGTTGGAATTTTTAATTTGATTGGAAAAAATGCCATTTAGAATTAATTAAAATATTGTTTAGCATTTTGTTGGATGAGGGGTAAAACAAGTTTTCGCCTACTTGATACAGCATTTGACGTATTGATCATAGGGTGAATAAGATCTATTTCTTTTTTCAAAAATGTTTTATTTAATTATTTTTTTAATCAAAATTACAACTCCAATACTTCTAACTTACGTAAAATTGTCTGAGGATTCCGAATATGACAAAATTGAGACCAAAAAATGCCGTCTTCTTGGCCTACAAGGCAAAAACTAACGTTGTTAAATGTTTGTTCTAGAAAAATCGTAAAACTATGAGAAAAACTGTGATTGGCCAAAAAGTTAATACCGTAGGCATAGTCCATGAAATTCCCTAACTTTTGACCTATGGGAGTATGGGTGTTGGAGGCTGTTGCCAAAAGTTATTAAGGTTTTAAAAAAATCCATTTTTAACAGTAATTTGCAAAAGCTATGAGAAAAAGTCAAACCAATCATGGATGTCTATAGCACATTTTGAAGAGCTTCAAAATACCTTTCGAATGCATCTAAGAGAGTTGGAATTGATGAAGTATTACGGAAATGCGAGCAATTTTAAGGTTTTTCATGTGTTTTGGACCTCAAACATCAATGCCCGTTTTAACCCACTTCCCTTTGTCGTAGAGGGCTCATATTTGGCATGAGATCATCTCATGTATAGACAAACAAACCCTGAAAGTTTCATCCAAATCGGAGCACCTCGATACGACCTCTAGAACAAACCGAGCAGAATCTACAAATACTGCCTCTTAATAATACCTTTTCTTCATTTTTATTCATCATCATCCCTAACTTCCCCATCTTCCAACTCATCGTCCAGATCTATTTTCACGATTTTCTCCACCTTCTCCTCCTCAGACCTCCTTCTCTCCCTCTGCTCCTCCTCACTGCGACTCCGCCTCCGGTGCCTGTGATGCTGATGCCTCCGTACCCGATCCGTTCCGCCGTCCTGCCGGTCCAATTCGATCAACTTCCGCGTGGAAGAGTAAAAATTCCGCAACGTTTCCCGCTTGTTGTGCTGCAACACCGAACTGACCGTCCTGCTGAGGAACCGCTTGTTGGTCTTCTTCAGCGGACACTCGCGCCACCCCAGGGCTCCAACCTGGGCCGCCCGGACCCGGCCCCGCTGCACGTCTCGGTGAATTTCGTCAATCGCTTTCCTAAAAAAAATTATATCAGAATTTTTAAACATTCAAATTTGACCATTCTAAAATTCTAACTGTTTCAACTCCTCCGAGCTCAATCCGGGTTTACTGCTGCCGGCAATGTTGACCGTGCCGACGATTTTGTCCCCACCGGCACCGCCGGCCAAACTCTGGACGGATCCCTTGAGCAGCGCACTTCCATTGGGCATTAGGGCGGCAGCGGGGGCGACCGTTCCGGCCGGAACCGGCTTCGACACGGTGATTGTCTGCACCACTGCTGGGACCACCGGCGCCGGAACGGGGCACGGAACGACCATTCCGGCCGAGATCGGAGCGATGGCGACACCCGCGGGCTTTACCGTGCCCACGATGCGGCCCGGCGTCCAGTTCATCGGTGAGATTTGGGGGAATTTATTTTGGTTTTTATGGTTTTTGTTATTCGATACTGTGTTGTGCTTGGGACCACTTGAAGCATTTGTTTGTAAACAAATCGATAAACGTCAAAGCTCATGCAAGGTTTCTGAGGTTGGCAAGGTTGCTTTTAAATAAGCATTTTTCAGTTTTTTCCGTTTTTTTTGCGTTTTTGAAAATAAACCTTAATTTGTAATTTGTGCGTGAATGATAACCTGTTAGTTAACAACTATTTATCAGGTCAAGAAAAATTAAAAAAATGTTAAATATTGAAGTCAAACGAAATCTCATAATCCGCTGTTCCACTCATTCATAAACCTTGAACGCCTTGTACGGTGCTTGTTACACAAACTTGCATGCAACTGGAATCGTACGCAACATTCTACACAAGGAAAGTCGATTTAGGGAGCGTTCTTATATTTTATTACGCATTAAATGCAAACTTTTGCAAATAGTGAAAATTAGAGACCCTAAATAGGGAGACTGGTCTAAGCTGGCTAAATCGATCTGGCAACGTATGTTTTGAGCTTGGCAACACTGATAAGTTTTGCTGGGCGTAAAGGCAAATGCTCGTTTGGATACGTCAAACTCGTGTCTGTTTGGGTACGTCAAATTCACTTCGACCAGTCTCCCTATTTAGGATCTCTAGTGAAAATCTGTAGTTTTTTTTCAAAAAGGTCCTATAAGCAAAATTTTTATATTTTGCTTTTTGAGTGTTTTTGAATGACCCTGACTCAAGGAGGTTCCAAAAACACCCAAAAAGGAAAAAAAAAATGTTTATAGGACCTTTAAAAAAAACTCCAGAAATACATCCTTTCTGATCGCATTCCTATTATCGTCCTATCAGCACATTGAACATATTGCATAATTTGCAATTTATAGTTTAAATAAAAGCAACCGTGCAATACTCTATTGTTGACTTTTCTAAAAATTGTGCTTTGATAGCGGAAACTGCAAAAGTGATGAGATAAGGGGCCCTTTTATTATTTTTCTGCGCTTCAAACCCGTTTCTGATAACTTTTTTTTGTTTGAATGCAAACAGCATTGGTCCCCTTGGAAAGAGCTGTCAAGAAAGATAATATCTGTTAAGAAACCAAAAAGTTCATTTTTCAAAATTCGTTTTTAACCCTTTGTGGTCGTACAAAGGGTCATTAGCTTCGATAAATATGATTTATTGTAGCGAACCATAATATCATTCACTTAAGCTTAATTTAAGGATCCAATAAGGAAAAAAATAAATCAATATGACCAAAATTACCAGAATTACCAAAAAGACTAAAATGATCAAAACAACCTAAATAACCAAAATGACCAAAATGACAAAAATTACCAAAAAGATCAAAAAGACCAAATTTTCCAATATAACAAAAATGTCAAAAATTACCAAGATGACCAAAAATTAACGAAACGGCCAAAATTACTAAATTGGCCAAACCGATCCAAATGACCAAAATTACTAAACTGACCAAAATTACCAAATTAATCAAAATGACCTAAATAAAAAAAAATACCAAAACGGCAAAAAAAAAAATTGATCAAAATCGAACAAAATTAACTCAATTACCAAATTAACCGCAATAACCAAAACTGTCAAAATGACCAAATTGACCAAAAATTACACAATTGACAAAAGTAATCAAAATGACCAAAAAGACAAATTTGACCAAAACGACAAAATTGACAAAAATGACCAAAACAGAAAAAATAACATAATTAACAAAAGCGATCAAAATGACTGACATGACCAAAAAACAAATTTGACCAAAACGACCAAAATAACCAAATTGACCAAAACGATCAAAATGACCAAAATGGACATAATGACCAAAATAACGAATTTGCCGATACCGCCAAAATGACAAAATTGACCAATACGGCCAAAATGATCAAATTGACCAAAACGGTCAAAAAGTTCAAAATGACGAAAATTGCCAAATTTGCCAAAACGATCGAAATGACTCAATTAACCAAAACGGCCAAAATGACCAAATTGACAATAACAATCAAAATTACAAAAACGGGAAAATAAGACAAAATTGACCAAAACGATCATAATAACTAAATTGTTCAAAACGGTCAAAACGATCAAAATAACCAAAATAGCCAAAACTACCAAAACGACCAATAAGCCAAAATTGACCAAATTGACAAAAACGGCCAAAAGACCAAGTTGACCAAAACGACCAAAATAACCAAATTGACCAAAACAGTCAAAAAGACCAAAATGACGAAAATGACCAACATAACCAAATTGACCAAAATAACAAAATGACCAAACTGACCAAAACGATCAAAATAGCCAAAATGAGCAAATCGGTCAAAATGACCCAAAAGAAAACTTTGACAAAAACGACCAAATTACCACAATTGACACAAAACGGCCAAAATATATAGCCAAAATTGCAAAAACTACCAAAACGGTCATTTGACCAAAAAGACAAAATTGACCAAAACGATCAAAATGACCAAAATTACCGAATTGACCAAAATAATCAAAATTACCAAAACGGCCAAAATGACAAAATTGATCAAAACGGCCAAAATGATCAAATTGACCAAAACGGTCAAAAAGTTCAAAATGACGAAAATTGCCAAATTTGCCAAAACGATCGAAATGACTCAATTAACCAAAACGGCCAAAATGACCAAATTGACAATAACAATCAAAATTACAAAAACGGGAAAAAATGACAAAATTGACCAAAAAGATCATAATAGCTAAATTGTCCAAAACGGTCAAAACGATCAAAATAACCAAAATAGCCAAAACTACCAAAACGACCAAAAAGCCAAAATTGACCAAATTGACAAAAACGGCCAAGAGACCAAGTTGACCAGAACGAGCAAAATGACCAAAACCAAAATGACCAAAAAGACAAATTTGACCAAAACGACCAAAATAACCAAATTGACCAGAACAGTCAAATTGACCAAAATAACAAAATGACCAAAACGATCAAAATAGCCAAAATGACCAAATCGGTCAAAATGACCCAAAAGAAAACTTTGACAAAAACGACCAAATTACCAAATTGACACAAAACGGCCAAAATGATCAATATAGCCAAAATTGCAAAAACTACCAAAACGGTAATTTGACCAAAAAGACAAAATTGACCAAAACTATCAAAACGGTCAAAATTACCAAATTGACCAATATAACCAAAATTACCAAAACGGCCAAAATTACCGAATTGACCAAAATAACCAAAATTATCAAAACGGCCAAAATGACAAAATTGATCAAAACGGTCAAAATGACCAAATTAAGAAAATGATGAAATGACCAAAATGATAAAATAACCAATATGACTGAAATTACCCAAACTAGCCAAATAACTAAAATTACCAAAAGTTACCAAAATATTCAAATCAATCAAGGATTTCACAATCTTACCAATACAATCTCCAGATTTGTGCAATTATTTTATTAATAAATGTTTATTGGTAAAAATGTACATTTTTCACCTATTTTCATCATTCGTTTTTCGAATCTGTCCAAATTAAACTTTCTGCCCGCGATTTCTTCGCTTGTGTTTTTTTTTCTTTGTTTAAAATTTATACAAATGTCACTGATGCTTTTTTTAATGTTTTATTTGTAACATCAACATTTTATTTAGTTTTTTTTTCTGTCTGCTTCTCCAATGATTTCTGTTTGTGCTGTCTTATGTGTGTTGTTTGGATTTACATTTACACTTATATTTTTAAAATGTTTTGTTTTTTTTGCCGTTCTATTTGTCTCCACTTATTTCTCGCTTCACTCTTGATAACCAAGTGTTGTCTGTGTTTAAACGTTATTGTTTTGGGTTGTTTTTAAATATGTTTTCCTGTGTTATTTTGCTCTTTCCTGTTTGTTTGTTTTTTTTTTTCAGATATCGCTCTCTCTCTATTGTTTTCTGTGACTTGGCATGACTGGGCTTTGGTCCCCGATTTTTTCCGCTCTCAAATTTCGCTAGACCGTTTTGCTTTCGCTCCTACTCGTAACAATAACGTGATTTTTTTGTTTGTTTGTTTGCTTTTTTTCGCGATTCTATCTACTTCCTTTTTTATGACAAATTTTCCGTTTTCACAACGCGCGGCGCTGCACACAAATTATTTCGTCGCTTTTTTTTTTGTTGCTTTTCAAAGTGCCTAAAAGTTGTGTTTATGTGACAATGAGATGAATGATTTTACTGCTATTTAGTTTTTTTTTTAAACTTCATTCCATGAAAAAACGGGGGAAAACACTTTTAGCGATTTATCTAAATTAAACGAACGTTGTGTGTGTCTGTGTGGGAATTCAAATGCAAATCCTGTATTATTTTATGAAAAATGGAAAAATGGGTGCCCGCTACAAAATTTATCATTTCATTAAATTTAATAAATATTTATTTTCCTATTAACGACGCGATGAATGTAACAAACAAATTCGATTTACAATTTTCTCGTTAAATATTCTCACTAAAGCGTAATGATGGTGAAATGGATTTCGTAATAAATACTTAACATTACTGACTAAACAAAACCGATTTCTAGCAAATCTATACTAAAGGTGGGGGCAGGTTCGAAGGAAAGAAGTGGATCAAATCAAGTATATACAAATTAAACTCGTAGATTCTTTCTTCATCTTCGTCTCTCTTTTTTTCTGTTGTCTATGATCGCTCGATACTGAGAAAAGCCTTTCAAAAGTTTCCGGTTTTACTTCTTTATTTGAAGAGATCACGTAACAAGTAGCACAGTTTTTTTTTGTTCAAAGCTTTTGAAACTAGTTTTTAAAATGTTTTAAATTCAAAAATGGGATTTTATTGTTTAACACAAAACCAATTTTAATTGCTCAATTTTGTTCTGCCTAGCTGGTGGGATTTGCTTTTCTATTCATTTAAAAATATTGTTGATCAAGAATCAGTCCAAATTCAGCCAAATTCATCCAAATTCACCAAATTGACCTACACAATCAAATTGACCTAAACAATCAAAATGATAAAAATTTACCAAAATGGACAAAATAACAAAATTTACCAAAAAGACTAAATCGATCAAGACGATCAAAATGACTAAAATGAACAAATTGGACAAAATGACTAAAAAGGCCAAAATACTAAAACTAAAAAGACCACATTATCCAAACGATCAAATTACCAAAACGGCAAAAATGCCTAAAACGATAAAAATGACCACATTGGCCAAAATGATCAAATTTACCAAAACGGTCAAAATGACTAAAACGACCAAAATAGCCAAATTAACCTAAACAATCAAAATGACAAAATTGCCCAAAATAAACAAAAACACCAAAACGATCAAAATGACCAAAATGTCTTAAACGATAAAAAAATACCAAATTGGACAAAATGACTAAAACGGTCAAATTGACCAAATTCACTAAATTTACCAAAATGACCACACTGGTCAAAACGATCAAAATTACCAAATTGACCAAAATGGCCAATGCCATTTTTATCGTTTTAGCCATTTTGACCGTTTTGGTAAATTTAGTCCAAACCAAATGTCTTAAACGATAAAAACATACCAAATTGGACAAAATGACTAAAACGGTCAAATTGACCAAATTCACTAAATTTACCAAAATGACCACACTGGTCAAAACGATCAAAATTACCAAATTGACCAAAATGACCAATGCCATTTTTATCGTTTTAGTCATTTTGACCGTTTTGGTAAATTTAGTCGATTTGATCATTTCGGTCAATTTGACCGTTTTAGTCATTTTGTCCAATTTGGTAATTTCGGTCACTTTTTATCGTTTTGGATATTTTGGTCGTTTTGATCGTTTTGGTCTTTTTGGTCATTTTGGTCAATTAGCTCATTTTGGTTATTTTGGTCAATTTGATGATCAAATTGACCAAATTTACCAAAATGACTAAAACGATCAAAATAGCCAAATTGACCAAATTGACCAAAACGATCAAAACGGCCAAAATGGCAAAATTGACCAAAATGGCCAAATTGACCTAAACAATCAAAATTACCAAATTGACCAGAATGGACAAAATAACAAATCTACCAAAATGACTAAAAAGACCAAAACGATCAAAATGACTAAAATGAATATATTGAACAAAATGACTAAAACGGCCAAATTGACCAAAATGGTTAAATTGACTAAATTTACCAAAATGACTAAAACGATCAAAATTACCAAAATGACAAAATTATCCAAACGATCAAAATTACCAAAACGACAAAAAATACTAAAACGATTACTAAAACGATAAAAATGGCTAAAATGGCTACATTTGCCAAAACGATCAAAACGGTCAAAATGACCAAAATGATCAAATTGACTAAATTTACCAAAATGACTAAAACGATTAAAATATCCAAATTGACCAAATTTACCAAAACGATCAAAACGGCCAAAATGACCAAATTGACCGAAACGACCAAAATGGCCAAACTGACCAAAATGGACAAAATTTACCAAAATGACTAAAAATTGGACAAAATTTACCAAAATGACTAAAAATTGGACAAAATGACTAAAACGGCCAAATTGACCGAAATGATCCAATTGACTAAATTTACTAAAACGGTCAAAATGACTAAAACGATCAAAATTTCCAAAATGACCAAATTATCCAAACGATAAAAATTACCAAAACGGCAAAAATTACTAAAATGATAAAAATGGCGAAAATGATCACATTGGCCAAAACGATCAAAATGACCAAATTTACCAAATTGGACAAAATGACTAAAACGATCAAATTGCCCAAAATGATCAAATTGACTTAATTTACCAAAACGACCAAAATGACTAAAACGATAAAAATGACTGAAATTACCACATTGACCAAAGCGATCAAAATTACCAAATTGACCAAAATGATCAAATTGACTAAATTTACCAAAATGACTAAAACTATAGATATCCAAATTGCCAAAACGATCAAAACGGCTAAAATGACAAAATTTACCAAAACGACCAAAATGGCCAAATTGCCCTGAACCATCAAAATGCCCAAATTGACCAAAATGGACAAAATAACAAAATTTACCAAAATGACTAAAAAGACCAAAACGATCAAAATTACCAAAATGAACAAATTGGACAAAATGACTAAAACGACCAAATTGACCAAAATGATCAAATTGACTAAATTTACCAAAACGATCAAAATGACTAAAACGATCAAAATGGCCAAAATGACCAACCGATCAAAATTACCAAAACGGCAAAAATTACCAAAACGATAAAAATGGCTAAAATGCCCACATTGGCCAAAACGATCAAAATGACCAAATTTACCAAATTGGACAAAATGACTAAAACGATCAAATTGCCCAAAATGATCAAATTGACTGAATTTATCAAAACGACCAAAATGACTAAAACGATAAAAATGACTGAAATTACCACATTGACGAAATCGATCAAAATTACCAAATTGACCAAAATGATCAAATTGACTAAATTTACCAAAATGACTAAAACGATTAAAATATCAAAATTTACCAAATTAACCAAAACGATCAAAACGGCCAAAATGACACACGCAATTAACAAAATTTACCCAATTGGACGTCCATTTGGACGTTTTTAACATTTTGGTAATTTTGGTCATTTAGGTTATATTGGTCAATATCTTCGTTTTGGTAATTTTGGCCGTTTTGATTAATTTAGTTATGTTGGCCGTTTTGGTCGTTGTGGTCAATTTTGTCATTTTTGACGTTTGGTGGATTTGATCAATGTGTTCATTTTGATAATTTTGATCGTTTTGGTTGTTTTGGTAATTTTGCTAAAACGGCCAAAATAACTAAAACGATCAAAATGACCAAATTGATCAAAACGGCCAAAATGACAAAATTGAGTAAATTTTGTTAATTTTGTCATTTTGGCCGTTTAACCCTCTACAACCTAACCCCGCCTCTAGACGGGCTTCAATCTGAAAAATCGCCAAAAATCCATTTTCAACCAATTTTTGATCTTTATAAAGCATTGGAAAGAAGAACTCGTAAAATTATAGAAAAAATTTACGGCTGGAAGTTTGACTTGTTTTATGTGACATTGCCAATCATTTTAAAAATGTATTTTTTTAGGTGTCAACTTTGGCTGTGTTTTTTTACTAACATTTCCTAATTTTTTTTTTGCTATTTTTTTTGCCTCTACGCATTTTTGTACAATTTAAATGATAATGGTGCCATTCTAGAGCAGAAAATGTGAAAAACAAGCAAAAATTGAAAAAGTGACTGTAAAAACATGAAAAAATAGAAAGGCAAAATGTTATGATTGGAGGTGGTAGAATAGGCCAAATACTACCAAAAGCAAACATAAACTTAATAAGATAAATGCAAATTAAAATACTAAAAATAAAACAAGAAAAACATAAAACAAGAGAGGTAAAATTTTACGTAGAACAAAAGTTGTTCAAAATGACCTCCTAAACAGGCGAAAAATAAAAATTTTAGAAAAAAAATTTAGGCGGTAGAGGGTTAAGCGACCAAAATGACAATATTGACGAAAACTACCAAATTAACCAATGCAGAACCCCACCAAACAAAAGCAAATCTCTTCAACCAGTTTCGTTTCTACAAATTTAATTAGTTTCCGTTTGCGCCAACTCGAGAGAATTTTCTCCTTCCAACAATTGAAGCTCAGATTTCCCCTCGAAAATCGGATCCCGGTTTTAACATTTTTCACAAATCAAACTTAATAAAAAATCAACCTAAATTTCTCTACCTATTTACAACAGCAGTTTCACACTCTCCTCCTTCAGTGCGCGCCTCTTTTAGCTCCGTTTGCAAGAAAGTTTAAAATATTCACTACACATTTTCGTCCCGCCGACGCCCCTAATTTTCTTTTTTCATTCCCGAAAACCCGGTTCAACCGAATAAATAATCTTAAAAACATGGGTGGAAACCGATTCCGTGTTTTAAAACAAAAGTAAAAAAAAAACAAAAACCTTTAAAGTCAATGCGACGACGTCATGATGATCACGTCCGGTGCCGACTTCCGGATCGTGGACTGCCCCGTCGGATCGTGCTGCTGCAGATCCCGCTCGAGCACCACCTTCTGGTGATGCGGATGATGCTGGTGATGTTGATGGTGCTGATGGTGCTGATGCTGTTGCTGAACATCCGGATGATCGTCCTCGCCGCCACTGCCCACCCCAATCGAAACGCCCCCGCTGAGGTCCTGCATCTCAAACTTGTTGCGGTCCCGACTCCGATCGAGCGTTCCTCCTCCTCCTCCTCCGCCCTGGTGATGGTGGTGGTGATGATGGTGATGTTTGACCTTCGGCGGAGGAGGCGTTACGGAGGGCAGTTGCTGCTGCTGCTGCTGGGAGGAGGGTGGAGGTGTTTGACCTGGGACTCCCGGCGATTCGTAGCCGAACGTCGAGAAGCGTATACTGTTGGGGTTGGGCGATTGGGTCACCTTGTTCTTGAACACGGGCTGGAACAGGGATTCCCTGGGGGGGGTGGGAAGACGAATGAAAAAAAAAAAAAATAAGATTAAACTTGTAACATCCCCTTAAAAAAACCTCACCTCGTCTGACACGCCATGTCGCACATCCCCGCGTCCCCGACCGCATGGTAACTGCTCCTCAGAATATCCTGCAGTTCCTGCTGCTGCCGGATGATGTTCGCATCGTTCTTCAAATCTATCCTACTGCTACTGCTAAACATCCCCCTCCCCTCCACCACTTCCCCCTCCGCCACTTCCCCCACTCTCTCCACGTTCCCCACCCGGTCCTCCGCCCCCTCCTCCCATCGACGGTGAAATGACCTCCCGGTAGTAGCTGTTGGCCGCGTTCTCCAGCACGTTCAGCGGCGGTTCCTTGTCGAAGGCCGGCGGCGGAAACTTGGTAATGTCCAGGTCGACCGGCTTCTTCGTCGAGTGCCGGCCCAGCTCGTTGAGTTTGCTCTCGCGCGACTGCCGGATGTGTTCGCGGATGATTTTGTGGTCGCGCACGATCTTGCGGACGATTTTGATCACGAACGCGATCACCATGCTGGCAAGGAAAGGGAGGTTGGAGTTAGGTTCATGTTTCAAGTTTTGTTTTATTGTAATCTGTGTTACCTGCCAAAAATGAGACCAAATACGACCATGATGATCGTAACGTGTTCCGATTGGGCTTGGGCTTGTTTCTGGAAAAAAGGGAAACAAATTTAGATCACTAAATGAAAATCATTTTTTAACAAAATTAACAGAAATTGGCAAAACTGTCAAAATTGTCGTAGTTTACAAAATAATTAAAATTGTCAAACTGTTTATTTTTGAAATAAATTACTAAATATTAAAAATGTATAAAATTAACAAAAAAAAACTGAAATAATATAAATAAAATATTTATAAAATTGTCAAAATTTATAAATTGTAAAACTAGTTAAATGCTCAAAAAATCAAAATTGTCAAATATGTCAAAAATGTCAAAAATGTCAATATGTCAAATATGTCAAAAATTTCAAAAAATTCAAAAATTTAGAAAATTTCAAAAAAAATATTTTTTTATGAGAATGTCAAAAATGACAAAAATGTCAAAAAAGTAAAAAATGTCAAAAATGTAAAAAAGTCAAAAATGTCAAAATTGTCAAAAATCTAGATTAAATTTTCAAAATAACCTATCCCTCATGGGTTTTCTTTGCAGATAGGACCTATTGAAAATTGAATCTAGAAATGTCAAAAATGACAAAATTGTCAAATCTGTCAAAATGTCAAAATTGTCAAAATTGTCAAAATTGTCAAAATTGTCAAAATTGTCAAAATTGTCAAAATTGTCAAAATTGTCAAAATTGTCAAAATTGTCAAAATTGTCAAAATTGTCAAAATTGTCAAAATTGTCAAAATTGTCAAAATTGTCAAAATTGTCAAAATTATCAAAATTGTCAAAGATGTCAAAATTGTCAAAATTGTCAAAATTTTTAAAATTGACAAAATTGTCAAAATTGACAAAAAAGACAAAATTGACAAATTTGTCAAAATTGTCAAAATTATCAAAATTGTCAAAATTGTCAAAATTGTCCAAATTGTCAAAATTGTCAAAATTGTCAAAATTATCAAAATTGTCAAAGATGTCAAAATTGTCAAAATTGTCAAAATTTTTAAAATTGACAAAATTGTCAAAATTGACAAAATAGACAAAATTGACAAATTTGTCAAAATTGTCAAAATTATCAAATTGTTAAAATTGTTAAAATTGTTAAAATTGTTAAAATTGTCAAAATTGTCAAAATTGTCAAAATTGCCAAAATTGTTAAAATTGTCAAAATTGCCAAATTGTCAAAATTGCCAAAATTGTCAAAATTGTCAAAATTGTCAAATTGTCAAAATTGTTCAAAATTTAAAAATTGTCAAAATTGTCAAAATGACAAAAATGACAAAAAATGACAAAAAAATGACCAAAAAAGTCAAAGATGTTAAAAAATTTTAAAATGTCAAACATTTTAAAAATGTAAAAAAAAAAAATCAAAATTATCAAGGTTTAAAAAAATCTAAATTGCTAAAATTTAAAAAAAATTCAAACTTAATTTTTAAATAAGATTACAAAAAACAAAAAAAAAATGGCAGAAAAAAACTGAAAAAAATATCAAAAATTATTAATAAAATTTTCAAAATTTGTAGATTGTAAATAGATTGTTAAAAAGCCAAAATTGTTAAAATTCCAAAATTGTGCAAATTGTTAAAATTTAAAAACAAATTTGATAAAATTGCAAGAATTGACAAAAATGAAAAAAATAGCAAAAATTAAGTATCTTTATAAAATATAAATACAACAAAGATGAAGTGCAATAAGACATACCAGTTGACATGTAAAAGAAAATAAAAAAATAACAAAGTCAACAAAATCACCAAATTTCACAACTGCAAATTGAAATGCACAAAAATTTTAGAATTCTAAAATATTCTAAAATTCTGAAATTCTAAAATTCAAAAATATTCTAAAACATCCCAAAACACTAAAATATTCTAAATTCTTATTTTATCTAACAAATCTAAAATATTCTTAAATATTTCAAATCATTCTAAATATTCTTAAATTCTAAAATTCTAAACTATGCTTAAAATATATTAAATATTTTAAAATATTTTTAAATATACTTAGATATTCGAAAATATTCAAAAAAAATGAAAAAAAAAATCTAAAATATTCTTAAATACTCTAAAATATTCTAAAATATTCCAAAATAGTCCAAATTATTCTAAAATATTCTACAATATTCTAAAATAACCTTAAAAATTCTAAAATATTCTTAAAAATTCTAAAATGCTAAAATTTTAAAATATTCTTAAATATCCCAAAACATTCTAAAACATTCTTTAATTCGAAAAAAAATAACAAATCTAAAATATTCTAAAATTTCCCAAAACATTCTAAAATATTCTTAAATTTTTGAATTCTAAAATATTCTAAATGTTCAAAATTATTCTAAAATATTCTAAAATGTTCAAAGTCATTCTAAAATTTTCTCAAATATCCCAAAACGTTCTTAAATATTTCAAAATATTCTAAAATGTTCTAAAATATTCCAAAATATTATATAATATTCCAAAATATTCTGATATAATCTAAAATATTCTGAAATATTCTAAAATATTCTAAAATATTCTAGAATATTCAAAAATCATTCAAATTTTTTTAATATTCTAAATTTTCCTAAAATAATTTAAAATATTCTAAAATGTTCTAAAATATTCTGAAATATTCTAAAATTTTATTTAAAAAATATATTTTTTTAAATATTCTGTAATATTTGAAAATATTCTATAATATTCGAAAATATTCAAAAAAATCTAAAATATTCCCAAATTATAAAATTTGAAAATTATTTGACTCTTAAATTCTAACATTTGAAAATATAAACATTCTAAAGCTACAATATTTTAAAAAATCGATCGTGCTTGAGCTTATTTCTGAAATTAAAACGGAAACAAATTAAAATCAATTCATAAAATTTCATTTTTTTAATTGAAAAAAATTACCAAATCGTTGAAAAAATAAAGCATTGAAGCAAATCTATTATTCTAAATTTCTACAATTCAGATATTCAGACTTTCTAAAATTCAAAAACTCTTAAACAGAAGTTCCTAAGCATATAATTTAATAAATAATAAAAAAAAATTGAAAAAATTAAAAGCGTAAAATAACAAAACAATCAAAAATTTTATAAATTAAAAATTCTCAAAATTCTAAAATTCCAACAATTAAAAATCTTATAATCTTTTTGTAATTCCGTCGTGAAACTACTTACTTTTCCTGTCATTCTTGAACGACGAAATAGCCTACTTTTCTGTACCAAAAATAACAGAATCGAATAGCAACACTTTTCAAAATAAATGCTGAAAAGTTCTTCTTTTCAGCACTCAAATGGGCATGAGCATGAGCATGAGCATGAGCATGGTTGACTGCCAATGAGCTGCTACTCCGTTATTGACAGATCAGCTGAAGTTAAACAATAAATCAAAAATGATCAGGAGCCAACCATCCGTTCACTGTTTAACCCCTGAAGACCCCGACTTTATTAGTCAATACCAGCGCCCTCCCAAGAAGCCTGCAGTTCAACTAAAGGGAGGAATGTTAGTCCGATAGTTGAAGTTGCAGACTCATCAAGCACATAGTTTTTCGCTATATACTTGTTGATACCGCTTGAGACCGTTGAATCCACAGCATCTCCTTCAAGCATCACGTGATTATTTTTTTTTTGGGTTGGTTGGATAAGGTATTGAATTTTCGATGCCTCCCGAGCTACGACGCTATGGGGAGGACTTTCATAACAGACCCGTCGCCGAGCCTTCCGAGCAACGATGCTATGGGAAGGTCTTTCTGGTTAACACACAAAATCACTCACACACAGTTATTTTGCTCCACTATTAACTCAACGAACCAAATTGTCAGTGCGTCTTTCGTTCATTATATAGAAATGGCTTTTTCACCGCAAAAAAAAATAAAGCCTTATTCGAAAAATTTAAACACAATCCACCCGACGCCGTGCCTTCCGATCAACGATGATATAGGAAGGGCTTTGAAAATCACAAAAGAAATCACTTTTCACTCCGATTTTTTTTTACGACCACGCGCTCCCTTGGTCAATTATGCACTGATGACGCTGCATTTTCAGAGGGTATTTTTTTTTTCCTTACAGCACACAATACACGACAAAAATGCTAAAAAAAAGGCACAAACAAAAAAAATCACTTTTCACTCCGAATATTTTTCACGACCACGCGCTCCCTTGGTCAATTATGCACTGATAACGCTGCATTTTCAGAGGGTATTTTTTTCCTCACAGCACACAATACACAACAAAAATGCGAAACAAAAGGCACAAACAAAAAAAATCACTTTTCACTCCGAATATTTTTCACGACCACGCGCTCCCTTGGTCAATTATGCACTGATAACGCTGCATTTTCAGAGGGTATTTTTTTCCTCACAGCACACAATACACAACAAAAATGCGAAACAAAAGGCACAAACAAAAAAAATCACTTTTAACTCCGAGTATTTTTACGACCACGCGCTCCCTTTGTCAATTATCTCTTCTTTTCAGCACTCAAATGGGTGCTGAAAAGTTGAACTTTTCAGCACTTGTTTCGAAAAGTAACACTTTTCAAAATTTTTTGATTTAAACGATTTATTGACAAAAAACATGAAAATTTGACATAAAATTTCACTCAGTGTGTGTTTTTTGGAATTGCAAAAAATGTTGTATGGAACTCATTGCAAAACTTGATTTTTTCAGCACTCTTCGTATTTATCCAACTCGGTGAACCTCGTTGGATAAATGTACGACTCGTGCTGAAAAAATCCTATTTTTGCAACTTGTTGCATAAACTACTATTATGATACCAGATTAAAGCCCTAAAAATTCACTTTAGATAATAAAGTCATGAAAAAAATTGTTTGTCTTGTTTTGAATCACCGATTTTTGATAATTCTTTAATAATGGCTTCAAATAATTTGAAAATGTGTCCATCCAAGATGCCGGTGATTGAATATTGAAAAACTATATTTAGATATGTAACCAGCACTGTTACACTCAAATTTTACTGAAATAGGGTCGCAGAGCCAAAATTAAAAATAAAAGCCAAGAAAATAAAAATATGAAAAAATGATGATCGAGGCCGACATGTACTATAAAAATCAAAATCTAATAGTCTTTATTTTTTAAATAAAAAGTAATAAAAAAAATCTAAAAATTTAAAATATAAATCTGAGAAAAGCCAAAAATTCAAGGAGTTTTTTTTAAAGGTCCAATAAACCAAATTTCCAGTTTTTGCTTTTTGGGTGTTTTTGAAACCGTCTTGAGTCAGGGGTATTAAAAAACACCAAAATAACAAAAATTGAAAATTTGGTTTAATGGACCTTTTCAAAAAAAAAAAACTCCAGAATTCACGAACCATTTAAAAACATAATTCTGTTTATTTACAATCCAAGTAGCCCACACGTACCAAGCAAACCCCATAATTTCCCACAAATTCCCCTCCGCAGCGTTCTCCTCTCACCTGACACTCATCCTCGTCCCACCGGAACCGGCAGTTGATGCGCCCGTTGCACCGCAAATCCGCCGAGATGCAGGTCGCATCCTCGCAATCGTACTCGTCATCATCGCAAGCTACAATAAAAAAACATGCGATTAAAAAACCACGGAAGAAAATTTCTCCGCGCAAAAAAAAAAACTCACTCTCCCCCGCCGCCTTCTCCCTAAATGCAGTAAACAGAATCGAGAAGGTGCTGTTGATGGCGGCCGCCTCCGCAAAGAACCGGATGTGCAGCACGTTCGACTTGGACACGACCGAGTCCGCGATCGAGCCGCAAAAGTTTTTCAATCTGGAAGAAAGAAAACGTCAGTTTGCGGGGTGGAGACGCACGGTTCATCACTGCGGGGTAGGTTGAACCGGACGACTCCATCAAAGTGTGCCTTGGCCCTTTGGATTCGGTTGTCGGTTGTCAAGTAAAGTGCAAACAAAGCCTGCCTGCCGGTGAGTTGTTTACTTTGCCTGGCATGCTGATGTCATAAAGATTCAAAACTCTATCTCTCTCTTGGGGAGGGGACACGGGACGGAACTTACCTCGACGGCAGATCGGTCCGCTCGGTAAACACGTCCACAAAATTGCTCTCGCAGTCGTTGGGTTTTTCCAGCTTGAACTTTAGGAACGAAAGCTGAATCTGGAGGGAGAAAAAAAAAACGTGGTGAAAAATGTCAAACGAGATAAGCGGCAAATAAAGTGTGCGGTCAGTGTTCGATCCAAGCAAACACTGGCCTGGCCGTCTGGTCGTCGCAAACGTCAGAAACAAAAAAAGCATGGCGTCGTCACGGCCTACCGTCTGCCTGCTACTGACCTTCCATCCGTCCGGCACCGTGACCACCCACATGCAGTCGAGCGAGAGGGCGTGCTCGACGACGGTCTGCTCCTTTTCCCGGGGGACGTCCGTCCGGTTGAGGAAGCCCTCATGGAGGCCGGACACCTCGATCCGGCAGCCCTCGTCGTCGTAGATGGCTGTTTGAGGGGAAAGAAGGGGGTGGGGGAGAGAGGATGAAAATAGACAAAAAAATAGAATTGAAGCAGGGGCGTAATAAGGGTTTATGAGTATTGTTTTTAAACAAAAAAGAAATCCATTTTAAGGTGAAGCCGTTAATTATTTTCATCATTGAATTGATCATCACTTCAAAATGCTCTGTATTAATAAGAGTTGTTTATGCAACAAGTTACCAAAAGAAGATTTACATTTACAGATACATATTTTTTTGCAATCCCGTAAAACACCCTTTGGATGGAACTGTAAGTCAAATGTCCATGAATTTAGTCAATGCACCGTTTAAGTCGAAACAATTTTGAAAAGTATTACTTTTCGAAACAAGTGCTGAATAGTTCAACTTTTCAACATCCATTTTTTTAAAGTGTTTCTATTTGAATCTGTTGTTTTTGGCAGAGAAAAGTAGGCTGTTTATGTAGGCTAGAATGACAGGAAAAGTAAGTAGTTTCACGACGGAATTGAAAAATTGTATTTTTTAAGCGCGAGCCGTACATTTATTTATAATACGATAAATAAATACGATGAGTGCCGAAAAAATCAAGTTTTGCAACTTTTTTTGCAATTTCGAAAAACACATTTTGAATGGAATTTTATGTCAAACATTCATGTGTTGAGTAAATTCACCGTTCAAAACAAAGAAATATTGAAAAATTTACTTTCCGATACTAGTGTTGAAAAGTTCAACTTTTCAGCACTGGTATTGAAAGGTATTAATTTTCCATTCTGCTATTATTGGTGGATGGAATAATCGCAAAAAATCAATTTCGACCTTTTTTCACCCGCGAAAGAGAGAGGAGGCAAATCACGCAAAAGAAAATCGCATCCGAAATTCTCGAAGAAAATCAATCTGCTGGTGATTTTTTGTGAATTCCCTTGTCAGCACCACTTAATAATGGTGCAAGTGTAGTAGTGAAAAAGATGTCGCGCCGTATAATCAAGATGATGATTTTTTTAGATTCTTTCTACCGATCTTTCGTGCGCGATGCCATGCTCCCTTTGGATTTTTTCTCTTGATGAACGTCCAGAGATTTTCTTTTGATGATGATTATGTCATCGCTGATTGGTAGGGAAAAGTAGGCCGTTTTGTTTCTCTAGAAGGACAGGAAAAGTTGACAGTTTCACAGTGGAGTTGCAAAAATTCAATTAATGGAATTTCAGCACCAAAATAAAAATTATATAATTTTGTAATGGACCCGTGGGGTTTGTCGATTTTATACGGTCCATCCAAACCATTTTTTTGCATACATAAAACGACGCTAACTCCAAATTTTGTAGTATTCATTTAAAATGATCAAGTAATGTTAATTACCGTCAACAGGGGTGACATTGGGTCTGGGGGTGGGATTAGGAAAGTTTTTGCTGAAATTTGTATGACTCAAAATCACCCCTGATGACGGTATGTAATTTGTTCATTTGTTCAAATCGATTTTTCAACTATCGAATTCGGTAAAAAGAAACTAAGTGTGTTACAATCAACACATAGCATTATGTTATATGAGTAATCTTGAAATCTTTATTTGAAAAGGTCCTATAAACATAGGGAATCCCATGGCTTAGAGGAACTTAAAAAAACTCTAAAATTCTGGAAATCTGGTTTTCGACAAATCAAAAATTTGTGTAAAAATACTGATTTTGCAATTGCACAAAATCGATCAATTTTTAAAAGATTTTTTCATAAAGATCTTGAAATTTATCATTTTTCAAATTATCTTGAAAAATATTTAAAAAAAATTCCGGGTTTCAAATTTCTACAGAATTTTATAGTTTCAAAATCTATGAAATTTAACTTTTACTGTAAATATATGAAAATTTGATAAATTTGACAGCAATAAAAAAATCAATTGAATATTCGAAAATATTTGTTTTGAGAAGGGATTTTCTGATCGAGTTGGTGCCTTCGGCACTATTGTCGGAAAAGTTTAGGACTTTCCAGAAAGGGACCATCCATAAACCACGATGTCCACGCTCCATATAAAAAAGGTTTTTTTTAGTATGGAAATTGTGGGGGAGGAGAGGGTCTGAAATTTAAAAAAAGTGTCCACGTGTTTTATGGATGGCCCCAAAAAATTAGTACACGTAAAAAAAATACCGATTTTTTTTATTTTACTTTATATTATTCAAAGTTGATTTCATAAAAAACGTAGCTTTTATTTACGATTTTTTTATATGTTCTTTTGACACCTTTTACGCCTGAATTCAGAATGGTTCAAGTTCAGTACTGTAATCTGGGGGTGAATCGGGACAGCTTTTTCGCAAATAAAATAACAAAAATTATTTTTAGATGCAAAATTCAATATAAACACTAAAACAATGTTCCAAAAAAGTTTTTTTTACAAATTTAGGCCGTTGCAAAGATTCCGTCGCCCCCCCCCCCCCTCCCCCCTCCCCCCTCAAAACAAATCAGTGGGCAAAAAAATATTTTCCCAAAAAACTTTAAAATTTCCATGAAAATTGAAGTCTAATTAACTGAAAACAATCTAAGATGCATTTTCAAGAGTATTTTTTTGAAAGTGCTAAAAACACTGATTTTGAACATTAACAAACGTTGGGCTAGATTAGAATTAAAAGTTACTCTCAGTTCCCTTAAACATAAACAAAGATTAAATAAAAATACGTATTTTAGGAATCTATCTTTTAATTATAAAAATTAAATAACAAAATCGTTTTTTTTTTTTCGTTTAACAATTCATTTTGAAATGTCCTAATCACAAACCACCACATTGTAGGGTGGTTTGTATGGAAAATCCAACTATGCAAAATGGTTTCATTATACATAGGGAATGCTTCATTAACATGCAAAATAGATAGAATTGTCGATTTGGGAATGCATAGAGAATTACTCCTTTGTGAAATTTTCCAATCACTTGATTTTGTGGTCAAAGTCCACTAAGGCCGATGCAAATATTTAAAAAAGTTTTTGTCCCTCGGCCCTGGCCGAGGTCAAAGGGGGAGCAAAAAAATAAAAAAATATAAAAATTTAAATAACAAGCCATAGTCTTCACATTTAAACGAAAAAAAGTGTTTTAAAATGCATTTTACACTAGTTCAGTTGTTTTGCAATCATTAGTTTTCAAAAAATCTAAGATCTGACAAAAACAAAAATTGCAATGAAAAAAAAAAATTGCATCGAAAATTTTCAAAAAATCTTAAGATTTTTTAATAAACCCAAACATGCTAAAAATGATTTTAAACGCAGGAGAATGTATTTTAATTTGATTTCAGCTGGTTGCACTTGAATTTTCATTGAAATTTTGAAGTTTATTGTAAACATATTTTTTTGCCCCCTGATTTTTCGGGCCAATTTTGAAGGGGGTGACAAAAACTTTTAAAAATATTTGTACCAGCCTAAACATAAAAATAAATGGCTTATGGGAAATTCCCTGGCTGTAGAAAAAATAAACCGTTGACCGCTCAAATTAAAGATAAGTTGATGATTTTTCTCTTGGCGTTTTTTTTCAGATTGAATATTAAAATTTTCCATTTTTTTTTAAAGTAAATTCAATTTCTAATTTAATAATTGTTGAATAATATGATCACCGACAAATTTGACAACGAAAAACATCGAAAAGAAGACAAAATCTTTTATATTTCTTTGCGATTTTCAAATAAATTATGCAGTCACCCCTTGCTCCGCCCCTGCCAACCAAGCTAGGCTGCCCCACTAAGGTGTGAATAAACAGAGACCCAAGACGCGAACACGACACCTCTTTGGTGTATAATGAGAATGTCCCCGTAAGAGAAACCATTTTCACCTTTTCTCTATTGATTCCCATCCTCCTCCTCCCAAAACAAACGCGACATAATCTACTCTTTTTTTTTGTTGTGTCTGGTCAATCACAGGGGGGGGGGGTCCAACTCCTTTTCAAGCTAATAAGATAAGGAACCTAACTAAAAATAAGAAGAAACAAAATAAAGAGGATGAAAAAAAGGGACAGCGCCGAAGCGCTTTCGTTGGCATCTGTTTGTTTGCCACTTGAGTGAACTTCATCTCTTGGGATCTAGTAGGCGGCCGGCGGCATTGCTGCGGTTGCGAGCTTAGAAGGTGCTGACAAGTGCTTACTTTGGATTACTTTGATTGTTGCGAAAACAACCTTTCATTGATCGGTCAAGATTGTTGGCGATGAACACACACACAAGCAAGACGGTACACGAAAAGGTATTCCTTTGTTTTGTTGAGAAGGGACCATCCATAAACCACGTGGACACTTTTTTGGGAATCTGTTAACCCCCCCCCCCTCGTGGACAATTGTTCATACAAAAAAAATCTTTTTTGTATGGATCGTGGACAATCGCCATACCCCCCCCCCCCTAAAGTGTCCACGTGGTTTATGGATGGTCCCGAAGGTGAAAAACGAACTTTTCAGCTTGAAAAATGCGCAAACTTTTCACTGGACAGTGACGAAGCAGCGCCACCTTTGGTTTTTTTTTTTTCACCGTCAACTCCTCGCAAGAAGTGGCCAATCTGTCCAAACCGAACATAAAACCTCCATTAAACTCATGAAAAAGCGACAAAACGGCAGACGTGCTCCGACAACTGTTTCGCGCTAAATTACAACACGTTGTCCGCGGGAAGCATTAGCGTTAGCATTAAGAGGAAGAAGGAGGAAAAAAAAGAAACACCGCGCACCGGTAGTCACTCGTAAATAATGAATTGAAAGACTCTAAAGCTAAGCTCATTTATTTTACTTTTTCAACGTACGCTGACGCTGCTGTCCTAAACGAGATTTTTTTCTCATTTTTTTTCAACAGACAGACTTGGATTAGACCAGAGTCGCGTCTGTTTTATTTTCGATTTTACGAGCAACGAACGCGGTCGACGTCGACCACAACCAATTTTTGCCGTCTTGAAAAAAAAGTAATATTAAAAAATTGTCACTATACCCAGCCAACTTTACGCTCTCATAATGGCAATGACCAAAATGACGACGCCAGACGCCACCTTAAGGTGATGCTGCCAAGACGAAGAAGACCAAGCAGGCGACGACGCCAATTCAAACCGACAAATGAGACTAATTTTCCGCGCGCGCACCAAAAACAAACAATCGACTCGATTCACCAGAAATTGAGCGACGACCTTCGCGCGATCCCAGCAACCATCGGAAAAGTGCATTCGAGCTGTCACATTTTCGCGCGCGGCATAAAATGTCAAGAGTATAGTGAATGCCGCGACTGGTCAATGGTTGCTTTGTTGAAAAATACGTGAAAAATGTGCTATTGACACCCCCCCCCCCCCCCCCCCCCTCTTCCCCTTTTTCTACAGTGGGAATTTGGTAGGGAAAAAATACACGCACTGTCGTTTATTGGGTGCAAAAATAATAATAACATTAACATGGCTTTTTTCGTGAAATTGGTGGATGGCACGCGTAGGTCTTTTTTTTACTTTTATTGTTTTTATTTTGGCGTGAAGGTTTTGAAACGGGGAGCGGAAAACAATTTAAACATTGTTTAAAATGTGTTGATTGGAAATTGAGCGGCTATGAATGTAAATTTTCTCTATTTGCAAGCGTAAATATTTTTGTTATATGCTGCACGGGTTACTCAGAATTTCAAAATTATTTATTCATTATTATTATAATCAATAGTCAGGTTCTGATGGTAATTTCAAACATATTTTTGTGATCGCTTTTTATAAGCGCTTTGAAATGGGTTTGATTTGTCAATTTTGATGATTTTGTCAATGTTGTAAATGTCAATTTTGACAATTTCGACAATTTCGACAGTTTTGACAATTTTGACAATTTTGACAATTTTGACAATTTTAACAATTTTGATAATTTTGACAATTATGACAATTTTGAAAAATTTGACAATTTTGACAATTTTGATCATTTTGACAATTATGACAATTATGACAATTATGACAATTTTGACAATTTTGACAATTTTGACAATTTTGACAATTTTGACAATTTTGACAATTTTGAAAAATTTGACAATTTTGACAATTTTGACAACTTTGACAATTTTGACAATTTTGACAATTATGACAATTTTGACAATGTTGACAATTTTGACAATTTTGACAATTTTGACAATTTTTACAATTTCGACAATTTTGACAATTTCGACAATTTTGACAATTTTGACAATTTCGACAATTTTGACAATTTTGACAATTTTGACAATTTTGACAATTTTGACAATTTTGACAATTTTGACAACTTTGACAATTTCGACAATTTTGACAATTTTGACAATTTTGACAATTTGGTCAATTTTGTCAATTTTGTCAATTTTGACAATTTTGACAATTTTGACAATTTTGACAGCTTTGACAATTTTGACAATTTTGACAATTTTGACAGCTTTGACAATTTTGACAATTTTGACAATTTTGACAATTTTGACAATTTTGACAATTTTGACAATTTTGACAATTTTGACAATTTCGACAAGTTTGACAATTTTGACAATTTTGTCAATTTTGACAATTTTGACAATTTTGACAATTTTGACAATTTTGACAATTTTGACAATTTTGACAATTTTGACAATTTTGTCAATTTTTCCAATTTTGACAATTTTTTTTTTCAATTTTGTCAATTTTGTCAATTTTGTCAATTTTGTCAATTTTGTCAATTTTGTCAATTTTGTCAATTTTGTCAATTTTGTCAATTTTGTCAATTTTGTCAATTTTGTCAATTTTGTCAATTTTGTCAATTTTGTCAATTTTGTCAATTTTGTCAATTTTGTCAATTTTGTCAATTTTGTCAATTTTGTCAATTTTGTCAATTTTGTCAATTTTGTCAATTTTGTCAATTTTGTCAATTTTGTCAATTTTGACAATTTTGACAATTTTGACAATTTTGACAATTTTGACAATTTTGTCAATTTTGACAATTTTGACAATTTTGACAATTTTGACAATTTTGACAATTTTGACAATTTTGACAATTTTGACAATTTTGACAATTTTGACAATTTTGACAATTTTGTCAATTTTGACAATTTTGACAATTTTATCAACTTTGACAATTTTGACAATTTTGACGATTTTGACAATTTTGACGATTTTGACAATTTTGACGACTTTGATAATTTTGACAATATTGACAATTTTGACGATTTTGACAATTTTGACGATTTTGACAATTTTGACGCTTTTGACAATTTTGACAATTTTGACAATTTTGACGATTTTGACAATTTTGACAATTTTGACAATTTTGACAACTTTGACGATTTTGACAATTTTGACAATTTTGACAATTTTGACAACTTTGACAATTTTGTCAATTTTGTCAATTTTGTAAATTTTGTCAATTTTGTCAATTTTGTCAATTTTGTCAATTTTGTCAATTTTGTCAATTTTGTAAATTTTGTCAATTTTGTCAATTTTGTCAATTTTGTCAATTTTGTCAATTTTGTCAATTTTGTCAATTTTGTCAATTTTGTCAATTTTGTCAATTTTGTCAATTTTGTCATTTTGTCAATTTTGTCAATTTTGTCAATTTTGTCAATTTTGTCAATTTTGTCAATTTTTCAATTTTTCAATTTTGTCAATTTTGTCAATTTTGTCAATTTAGTCAATTTTGTCAATTTTGTCAATTTTGTCAATTTTGTCAATTTTGTCAATTTTGTCAATTTTGTCAATTTTGTCAATTTTGTCAATTTTGTCAATTTTGTCAATTTTGTCAATTTTGTCAATTTTGTCAATTTTGTCAATTTTGTCAATTTTGTCAATTTTGTCAATTTTGACAATTTTGTCAATTTTGTCAATTTTGTCAATTTTGTCAATTTTGTCAATTTTGTCAATTTTGTCAATTTTGTCAATTTTGTCAATTTTGTCAATTTTGTCAATTTTGTCAATTTTGTCAATTTTGACAATTTTGACAATATTGACAATTTTGACGATTTTGACAATTTTGACGATTTTGACAATTTTGACGCTTTTGACAATTTTGACAATTTTGACAATTTTGACGATTTTGACAATTTTGACAATTTTGACAATTTTGACAACTTTGACGATTTTGACAATTTTGACAATTTTGACAATTTTGACAACTTTGACAATTTTGTCAATTTTGTCAATTTTGTAAATTTTGTCAATTTTGTCAATTTTGTCAATTTTGTCAATTTTGTCAATTTTGTCAATTTTGTCAATTTTGTCAATTTTGTCAATTTTGTCAATTTTGTCAATTTTGTCAATTTTGTCAATTTTGTCATTTTTGTCAATTTTGTCAATTTTGTCAATTTTGTCAATTTTGTCAATTTTGTCAATTTTTTCAATTTTTTCAATTTTGTCAATTTTGTCAATTTTGTCAATTTTGTCAATTTTGTCAATTTTGTCAATTTTGTCAATTTTGTCAATTTTGTCAATTTTGTCAATTTTGTCAATTTTGTCAATTTTGTCAATTTTGTCATTTTTGTCAATTTTGTCAATTTTGTCAATTTTGTCAATTTTGTCAATTTTGTCAATTTTTCAATTTTTTCAATTTTGTCAATTTTGTCAATTTTGTCAATTTTGTCAATTTTGTCAATTTTGTCAATTTTGTCAATTTTGTCAATTTTGTCAATTTTGTCAATTTTGTCAATTTTGTCAATTTTGTCAATTTTGTCAATTTTGTCAATTTTGTCAATTTTGTCAATTTTGTCAATTTTGTCAATTTTGTCAATTTTGTCAATTTTGTCAATTTTGTCAATTTTGTCAATTTTGTCAATTTTGTCAATTTTGTCAATTTTGTCAATTTTGTCAATTTTGTCAATTTTGTCAATTTTGTCAATTTTGTCAATTTTGACAATTTTGACAATTTTGACAATTTTGACAATTTTGTCAATTTTGACAATTTTGACAATTTTGACAATTTTGACAATTTTGACAATTTTGACAATTTTGACAATTTTGACAATTTTGACAATTTTGACAATTTTGACAAAAAATGTCAATCATTTGTCATTTGTCACAAAAATCAAATTTGACAAATTTGCGATCTGGTTTAGAGGATATGATTTTTAAATTAATAGGGGTTTTTTTTAAAAGAAAATATCGAATAAATCTTTAAAGAAATGCACATCTGAAAAAATAATTCTGAAAGCCGAATAAATGTCTTACAATTTCTCTCTGGAACTTTGACAATCGGGTTTTTGAGATACAGCCTCACAAAGAATTCGAATTGACGAAAATGAATTTCTCTTAGTATCACCTAATTAGCCTGTTATTTTGAACTGACGATACCTTGAAAACTATTGGTCCGATTTTCAATGTAAAGAATTGATAATTTTTTGAGAAATTTTCTGAACTCTTCAAAAAATTTCTAAATTTTCAAATCTATTTCTTACTTTTGAAAAAGTCTAAACATAGATAACTTTCCTTATTTCATATTTTCAGACCAACTTATTTTTTTCAGAGATCAGAAAATGTCACAAAATTTTCAATAGTTTTTTTTTTGGAAAATATTAAGAAATAAATACCTCATTTCCGAAAATTAAAACAAATATTCACAGACGCCATAAAGAATTTGCAATCTAGTTTCCATACAATTTTGAGAGCTTTCCATAAAAAAATGATTTGATGTCTTCGACAAAGTTGTATTTTTTGCGTACTAGGGGAAATATGCCCATTTTAATCACTCTAAGCCGTTCGACCAATTCTCATCACTTTTGCCGTTTTCCGCTATTAAATCAACATTTTCAGATGTATCAACAATGGAAAGTTGCTTGCTCACTTTTATTTGAGCTATTTATTACTTTGGAACAGTCAAAAACATTTTATGACAGCTGTAATTCATGATCAAAGTGCTGATAGGCCGATAATAGAAATAGGCTGAGAAAGGGTATAGTTCCCCTACTTCTTATTCTTCTTCTTAGGGAAAGCGACACACTTATAAAAATAGATTTTTTTTAATTTGACTGTTCACTATTCCAATATCATTTTTGGATATGTTTGATATGACAAACAATGCCATCTTTTGAGTTATGGTACAAGTTGGTTAAAATTTGGCATTGTTGTCAATTTTTCGAAAAATAAAGTTGAAAAATTATTATTTTTTGGATCTTATTTAAATGTTAAATTTGCAATCGAAATTCGCTTAGCATAAATTTTGATTATTGTGATTTTTTTTTAAATCTTCTGATTTTCAAATCAATGGTAATATTGCAAAGTCACAAAACACTAATTTTCAACCGTTTTGGTGATGGTTCTTTTTTTTGTGTGAAAGCCCTGTAAGTCATCAAAAAAGTTATTATTTGAAATTCTTTGCCCTGTGGTTCCGAGTATGGCCTACTGTGGGAACGTTTGGTTTTTTAAATGCAACGTGAGATACCAAGAGACTCCATGATAATGCATTTCAATGTCAATTTCCATTTTTTTCAATGTTCTACTCACACGACGTCGGCCTCGGCACGTACTCGTACACGACGACGAACCCGCCGTACTCGATGTTCTCGTCCGAGTGAAAGTGCAGCCACAGAAACCGCTCCTTGGACGTGATCATCGGCGGATACGTCGTTCCGCAGTACTTCCCAATCAGGGTAGAAAACCCGTGCGCACCGTCCCGGATCTGTCAAAAAGAGATTGAAAAAAAACAGCCTACTGTGATGACTACTGTGATTGACGTTTCGCGATTTCATACCTCTAAATAGTCGTATTTACACTCGTCCGACGGTTCCACGTGGAAATGGTCGCGAAAGTCCAGCCGGACCAGGGACCCGACGGGCGCCTCGAGCACCACGACGCAGTCACTGTTGTTGGGGTAGTTCCCGGGCGCCCCCGGGCTGTACAGCATCTTCTGGTCCGGGTTGCCCATCGTGAAGGACTCGCAGTGCGGGAGCGCGGACGCTCCGGCGTATTCCGGCGGAACGGCCCGCTGCGGCCGGATGTCCTTCCGGGCGATGAAGCTGACGCCGCCGTCCCGCTCCAGGTTGATGATGTGCTCGGCGGCCACATTGGGCGTCGGTTCCGTGACGGCCGCCGGCGGAATTCCACCGAGCAGCTGGACCGGCGGCGACGACGTGGCGGAAGTCGTGGATGTGACCGTTCCCGTGGCCGTGGCCAGCAACAGGCAACAGCCGAACAACAGGGACGTCCCAGCTGTCAGAAGGAATGTGTTTGTTAGTGGATCTAATTCAGGGGTGACCAAAGTATGGCCCGCGGGCCAAACGTGGCCCGCGAGGTGATATTTTGTGGCCCGCGGGCCCATTTTGAATGATCATGTAAAATGGTCCGTTGACCACTTCTGGAGTTTTTTTTGATAAGGTCCAATAAACCAAATTTCCAGTTTTTGCTTTTTGGGTGTTTTTAAAACCGCCTTGAGTCAGCGGTATTAAAAAACACCCAAAAAGCAAAAACTGAAAATTTGGTTTATTGGACCTTTTCAAAAAAAAAACTCCAGACTTGTAAAGTTATTTTTTATCTTCAAAGTTAAGGTTTATATTAAACTTTTATATGCGCTAATCTTTTTTATTTTTTGTTAATAAAAAAACTTATGATTTATTAATATTTTGATCCCCACTTTAGGATACAAAAAAATTGTTTCTAATATTTAATGATTAAAACAATTTCACTGGTTTCAATGTGAGTGAAACTAGTAAATATTGTCAAAACTTTCGTCAAACATTTTTAGAAATATAAAAAAAAAAGTTCAAGTTTGACTTAGGTAGAATTCTGTAATATTTGCCAAAATATAAGTTTTCTTTATTAATTTGCAAGTCATAATAACCCTTTTATGAACTGACTCTGAAACATACATTGCACTTCCTTCGGGATTCGAACTCATTACAGTTAGATAATGTATCTGATTGACTACCAACTGATTCAGGCAGACAAGTTGTGGAAATCTGAGGATCAAGTTTGTTGCAAATATTTTTCAAAGCTTTCGTCGATGAAAATCAATCCACCCCTCTACCATTTTTGATAAATTGGCTCGGAAACAAGGCGCAAAAATATATTTCCTAAAAACTTTAAAACTTAAAAAAAAAAATAAATTTAGGTGCAATCAGCTAAAATTAATTAAATATGCATTCCTTTGCATTTAGAATCATTTGAACATGTTTAGGTTCATGAAAAATAATTTAATTTTTTGTTTATTTCCGTTGAAATATGTAAATGTTTTTTCTGTTAAATGTTTTTTTGTCGTATTTTTTTTTTTTGAAAATAATGAATCTTTTAAATCAAAATAACTTAATTTAATTTTTAATAACCTTTTTTTTTTTGTAAATTTGGCCCGCAACCTCATTTGAGCTTCAAATTTGGCCCGGCCTCCAAAAACTTTGAGCACCCCTGATCTAATTGAAGAACGGACTTTTGCATCGAAGGAGGCCGTGGCCAAAAACCTACACGGAAAGGAGTTTGGTCTCGAATTTACTTTTTACAATTTTAACAATTTTTAATTTTTTATATTTGACAATTTTGATAATTTTGACCATTTTGACAATTCAGACAATTTTGATATTTTTGCCAATTTTGACAATTTTGACAACATTGACAATTTTATCAATTTTGATATTTTTGTAAATTTTGACAATTTTGTAAATTTTGACAATTTTGATAATTTTGACAAATTTGACAATTTCGGCAATTTTGACAATTTTGACACTTTAAACGATTGTGTCAATTTTGACAATTTTGACAACATTGATAATTTTGTCAATTTTGATTTTTTTTTAAATTTGGCAATTTTGTCAAGTTTGTCAATTTTGACAATTTTGACTATTTTGCCAGTTTTGATTTTTTTTAATTTTGACAATTTTGTCAATTTTATCAATTTTGTAAATTTTGTCAATTTTGACGATTTTGACAATTTTGACAATTTTGTCAATTTTATCAATTTTGTCAATTTTTCTCAATTTTGTCAATTTTGTCAATTTTGACAATTTTGACAATTTTGTCAATTTTGTCAATTTTGTCAATTTTATCAATTTTGTCAATTTTATCAATTTTGTCAATTTTATCAATTTTGACAATTTTGACAATTTTGACAATTTTGTCAATTTTGTCAATTTTGTCAATTTTGAAAATTTTGTCAATTTTGACAATTTTGACAATTTTGACAATTTTGACAATTTTGTCAATTTTGTCAATTTTGTCAATTTTGTCAATTTTATCAATTTTTACAATTTTGTCAATTTTATCAATTTTGTCAATTTTATCAATTTTGTCAATTTTGTCAATTTTGACGATTTTGACAATTTTGACAATTTTGTCAATTTTGACAATTTTGTCAATTTTATCAATTTTGTCATTTTTTCTAAATTTTGTCAATTTTGTCAATTTTGTCAATTTTGTCAATTTTATCAATTTTGTCAATTTTATCAATTTTGACAATTTTGACAATTTTGTCAATTTTGAAAATTTTGTCAATTTTGACAATTTTGACAATTTTGACAATTTTGACAATTTTGACAATTTTGACAATTTTGACAATTTTGACAATTTTGACAATTTTGACAATTTTGACAATTTTGACAATTTTGACAATTTTGACAATTTTGACAATTTTGACAATTTTGACAATTTTGACAATTTTGACAATTTGGACAATTTCGACAATTTTGTAAATTTTTACAATTTTGATAATTTTGACAATTTTGATAATTTTGATAATTTTTACAATTTTGACAATTTTGAAAATTTTGACAATTTTGACAATTTTGACAATTTTGACAATTTTGACAATTTTGACAACATTGACAATTTTGTCACTCTTGAATTTTTTGTAAATTTTGACATCTTTGACAATTTTGTCAATTTTGTCCATTTTGACAATTTTACCAATTATGACAATTTTGTCGATTTTGCCAATTTAGATTTTTTTGTAAAGTTTGACATATTGATAATTTTGTAAATTTGACAATTTTGACAATTTTGTAAATTTTGATAATTTTGTCAATTTTGTAGATTTTGTAGATTTTGCCAATTTGGATTTTTTTTTTCGTAAAGTTTGACAATTTTGATAATTTTGACAATTTTGACAATATTGACAATTTGGACTATTTCGTCAATGTTGACATTTTTGACAATTTTAACATTTTTGACAATTTTGACAATTTTATCAATTTTGACAATTCCGTGCAACCTCTCACCTGCAATAACGTTGATTCCGACCAGAAGCACTGCTATAAATCCTCGGACACTCATGTCTCTCGATCCTCCGCGGCCACGCCCCTTCCCCCACTTCTCCCCGGCCTCGAATCCGTTTTGTCCTGTATATTTTCAAAAACCGTTACTCCTCGCTTGCAGGCTTTGCTCGAAATTCCAGCCTCGCTTCCTTCCCGTCTCTACACCGGCAACTGTTTCTTCCGAGCTCGTTTGGTGGTGATGCCTCCTCCTCCGCTTGCCCCCTCCGGGACCATCCCCGGAGTCTCGAGTGTCGGGGCCGACTAGATTGAAATTTGTCTTGATTTTAGCACGGGCTCCTTCCGTCGTCTCAGCGTTCTGCTCGTCGCAGCAGGCCTTGGTTCAATCCGGTGTGCACTGTTTCAAGCGAGGGGAAGAAAATAGACAAAATGGGATTAGAAGAGTGTTTTACCCCTCGGCACGCGGATGGTTTTTCATGGGCTGCTATGATAACCAAAGCTTCTCCGGTAGTCGATGAAGATGGCGCTCGCTCGCGATGGCGATGGGTGAAATTAGTGCGATAAATCAATTTCACTTCATTTTCAATCTGAACTTCATTGAAATGTTGCCTCCGGCGTTGTTGATGGGGTATTTTGGGAAGGAGGAGGGAAAGGGAAGTGGAAATGAGGTGGTTAAACGGGCAGGTGGGTGGATTGTCTTGAAGAGTGTGTGTCGGTAAGCAAGATGAATGGAAGTATTTGTTCAGATAAAAATCTTTATTTAGAGGGGAAAGTATTGTTGTCAGACAAGCAAATCTATTAGGAAGAAATTTTGTGAGATTTTCATACATTTTAATTTTTTAATAACTTGTGTTTTAAAGGACCATTTGACCCTGTTCTAAATATTTTTCTGAAAATTGAAAGTGCATGTGTTCAAATTGGCACATGCTCGAGTAATTTTTATCATTTTTTATTAGTTAGTTTTATCCGAAGAAAAATTTTGGCCAGAATTTGGAAATTCGAGTATGAACCATTTATCACCGCTAGCCGGTTCCGGAGTGGCCAGGTCGGCCCAGAGAGCGTCGGCATGACCTTTAATAGTCAGCATTTTTAATATCATAATGTTTGATATGTCGCATGATAAGGTTTCTTGAATATCCTGGAAATGGTCAGATTGGGCCAGACAGCGGCGACACGACCTTAAAAAGTCCGAATTTTAAATTGCAAGATGTTTGATATGTCGCATGATAAGGCTTCTTGCATATTCCGGAAATGTCCTCCAGAGGACACCGGTAACCGGTTCCGGTTGATCCCGTTGAGTCAAAGAACATTGGCAGAAACTCATAATGTCATAACTTGTGATTTTTTTTAAATTTTATATGCAACATGTAGGGTTTCCAGCGAAACTGTCATTGGAACCGGTCTTGTGATATCCTAGAACCGGTTTCGGATTGGCCACAATTATCCGGAACCGATCCCAAACAGTCAGGAGTAGTATGAATTTTCGTTACAACAAGTCCATTAGTAAAATATTGGTCCAAGTTACGATTTTATATGTATTAAAAACGGTAGGAATCTAGTTTTCGGATGTTCTGGGTTTACAGGACCGATTTTCACTTAAGACTTGAGACAGGTCCTTAAAGTTGTGGCTTAAAAAAGCACTTCGAAGGTTACTCCAGTCGGAAGAAAAAAACACTTCGTTTGCAGCCAAAAGATCCAAAATTGTTTGAGATCAGTTGATGTTTTAATATTTCAGTTTAAAACTAAAAAAAAAAACTTGTTTTTTTTTTTGACATAGAGAATGTATGGACAATTTCAAATATTAATCCAAATTATTTATTTTTTTTCACTCTGATAATAATCTTAATTGATTTTACTAACAAAAATATTGATTTGCTCAAAATTTGACAGATTTTTTACACTTTTGCTTAAATTAGCCCATCTTTTAGTTAGTTCAAACAAAAAATGAATAAGGACGAAAATTAATCGTTGAATAAGTCTTGACCATTCTCTACTTGTAACAAATTATTTAATAAATTTCTTTAATAAGTCCAATATTATTGTAAGTTCTAATGTTTTTTTATGCTATATTTTTTAACGAAAAAAGGGATCAACTTGACAAAAACGCCGTTTTACTCAACAATTTTAGTTAAAAATTGTCAAAATTTTGACAACTACTTGCCAAATTTTTTTTTCGTTTTTCTTATTTTCTTGTTTTAACATCAAATTCGAGGTCTGCAACTCCAGTTAAGTCAAAATTGAATAGTTGCTTGCCTATTTAATCTTGGATTTCACTTTAGCGTAGTTTAGGGGTCATATTGAAGCTCAATAAAAAAAAATCTGGAGTTTTTTTTTAAATGGTCCAATCAATTGAAACCGCCTTGAGTCAGGGGTATTAAAAAACACCCAAAAAGCAAAAACTGAAAATTTGGTTTATAGGACATCTTAAAAAAAAAACTCCTAAATTAGACAACAGAATAATTTTTTTCTCGTGATTCGATTATCCGAAATGAAATTTTTCCGAGGCCTTCGGATAATCGAGTCTGGACTTTATTGCAAATTTAAACACACGGATTAAAAAATGTCCGAGAAATCATAAATTTCTTTTAAATTTGTGTTGTGAATTCAAATCCATGCATGAGAATTAATAAAATCATTAATGTCTTTCATAAATTCGTGAATTTACCTTATGATTTAATAATTTCATACATTTAAATTCATAACAAAAATTTAAAAGAAATCATTAAAAGAAATTCGTGATTTCTGGGACATTTTTTTCTCCGTGTGTTGAAACTGGCATTATTTCAGTGTAGACGCACGGTATTTTACTCTTCGTTATCATAACCCACGGAGATTTACATGAGCTTTTAATGCCAAATATGGAAAACAAAGAATGGAAAATGTATTTTTCTACTTCATGTCACAGTCAAATCAAATTTAAAATCTAAAATTAGAATACATGATAGTCTATAAAATCACATGCAAATTATGAATTTTACATACGATTTCATGTAAATTTTGGTACATGTTTCATAATGTTACTTTTTTTGTGTTGGCGGTAAAAAATTGTTCTTAAATTAATCCATGTTAGATATGAATTAACATCAACGTCGTTTAAAGCAATAATAACGACGAACATTAAATTACATAAACCCTGTTAAAATAAATCAGTACCGACGAAGAGCTTGCTGAAATCCCAGAAAACCCCCGTAACAACTCGATGAACCGCCTACTACGATTTAAATTCAAAACAATTTGTAAAATCGAAGCAAGCACTCAGAGAGCCAAAAATACAGAGCCCGGGCAAGGCCTGCTTCGACGGATAACGTCGTTAATATATACATTCAATAATCCAAAGCCTGTTTCAATTTATTTTCCTCCTTCATTCGATTTCTAGGAATAGAGTCCTTCCACCTCCAAGCCCGACCCCCCGCCAATTCCACCGGAACCTCATCTTCCGCATCGGTCAAAGGCATCGATTTCGGGGACATTGACTCGACTGGAACAGACACGCGCGCGCAACGGTATAATCAAAACCGCCTTGTTGTTGCTCAACTTTTCCCGTCTTCTTCTGTCCCACTCAATTATGCCACCCCCTCTCTCTCGATCTCTGTCTCTTTCTTTTCTAAATGGTCCCCAATGACAGGGCATCTTCTTCGGATGTCGTTCACCGTCTTATTGTTGTTCAGAAGGAATTTTCATAAAGCGAAGCAGCAGGCTCTGCTGACCAAACACCACGACTCTGTTCGCTGGCATGGCCTACCTTGATGGCACTGTTATGGTGGGTTGACGCAAGTGCTGGATTTTGACGTTTCAATGGGTATAGATTTCGGAAATCGTGAAAAAAATTATGATTTCTTGAATAAAATTCATGAAATCATGAATAAAATGCATGAAATCATGAGTTTAGTGCGTTTTTTGACAATTGGCGACCTCATTGTTAAACCACCTTGCGTCAAACTGTCAAAAATCGACCTGCGGTAAGCCAGCACCCCGTCGAACGACGCTGAAAAATGTTCGAGGGGCCACAAGAGCCACCTTTTGAATAGAATATCAATTCTCAAGTGGCACACACCGGCGACATTTCGGGGCGATGTCTCCATCTGTTCACTGCGCCATCTATCGGCTCGCTTCCGAACTAATTTAACCCGGGCATGGTCTTCGGGTCTATATGACCCAAGAGCATGATAAAAGTTATCGTAACTTTTGACCTTTGGCACTTACAGAGCTGAAATTTTATGACTTTGTGTATCTTACCAAGACACACATTTGAGCCAAAAATGGACTTCCGGTGGCCACCGGAAGTGCCCCCCAGAAAAAAAGTCACACTTATGGTACTCGGGTCTATATGACCCAGAAATGTTTTTGGCTGCCAAAATTCGGAATCTTGACCGATTTTGGATGTCTTGGCCGCAAATGAAAGGTTAGAATGTATACTTTGCGATTCCGACTGGCAGAACCGGTTTTGGGCACCGTGGCCACCGGGAACCTGCTACAACCGAAAAAAGTCCTTTTTGAGGTCCCGACTTTGAGGACCTGTATCTCCGGAACGATAACACATAGCGGGTTGCTTCCAGTTGCATTTGACGGGTAATAACCTCAACTTTAAGCTCCCGTAGAGATGATTTGTCAAAAGTGGACACCGGTTCCGTTAACCCGGAACATCCGAAAAACATGATTTTTTCAGCTTTTGTTATAAATTCAACACATTAGTCAATTTTTCAACCGGATTTTTGTAAATCATTATATACATACACTACATACTACTTCTGACTGTTTGGGATCGTTCCGGCCAATTGTGGCCAATCTGGAACCGGTTCCAGGGTACCACCAAAACGGTTCCAATAATGGTATCGCTAGAAACCCGTCATGTTGCATATCAAACTTCATGAAATTGAAAATTATGACCATCTGAGGTCATGCCGATATCCTCTGACCCAACCTGGTCACTCCGGAACCGGTTACCGGTGGCCACTGGGGGACACTTCCGGAGTATGCAGGAAAGCATATCATGCGACATATCAAACGTCATGAAATTGAAAATTATGACCATCTGAGGTCATTCCGATATCCTCTGACTCACCCTGGTCACGCCGGAACCGGTTACCGGTGGCCACTGAGGGACACTTCCGGAGTATGCAAAGAACCCTACCATGCGACGTATCAAACTTCATGAAATTGAAAATTATGACCATCTGAGGTCATGCCAATATCCTCTGACCCAACCTGGTCACTCCGGAACCGGTTACCGGTGGCCACTGGGGGACACTTCCGGAGTATGCAAAGAACCCTACCATGCGACGTATCAAACGTCATGAAATAGAAAATTATGACCATCTAAGGTCATGCCAATATCCTATAACCCAACCTGGTCACGCCGGAACCGGTTACCGGTGGACAAGAGGGGACACTTCCGGAGTATGCAGGGAAGCAAATCATGCGACATATCAAACTTCCTGAAATAGAAAATTATGACCATCTGAGGTCATGCCGATATCCTCTGACCCAACCTGGTCACTCCAGAACCAGTTACCGGTGGACACGGGGGGACACTTACGGAGTATGCAAGGAAGCATATCATGCGACATATCAAACTTCATGAAATAGAAAATTATGACCATCTAAGGTCATGCCGCTATCCTCTGACCCAACCTGGTCACTCCGGAACCGGTTACCGGTGGCCACTGGGGGACACTTCCGGAGTATGCAGGAAAGCATATCATGCGACATATCAAACGTCATGAAATTGAAAATTATGACCATCTGAGGTCATTCCGATATCCTCTGACTCACCCTGGTCACGCCGGAACCGGTTACCGGTGGCCACTGAGGGACACTTCCGGAGTATGCAAAGAACCCTACCATGCGACGTATCAAACTTCATGAAATTGAAAATTATGACCATCTGAGGTCATGCCAATATCCTCTGACCCAACCTGGTCACTCCGGAACCGGTTACCGGTGGCCACTGGGGGACACTTCCGGAGTATGCAAAGAACCCTACCATGCGACGTATCAAACGTCATGAAATAGAAAATTATGACCATCTAAGGTCATGCCAATATCCTATAACCCAACCTGGTCACGCCGGAACCGGTTACCGGTGGACAAGGGGGGACACTTCCGGAGTATGCAAAGAACCCTACCATGCGACGTATCAAACTTCATGAAATTGAAAATTATGACCATCTGAGGTCATGCCAATATCCTCTGACCCAACCTGGTCACTCCAGAACCAGTTACCGGTGGACACGGGGGGACACTTACGGAGTATGCAAGGAAGCATATCATGCGACATATCAAACTTCATGAAATAGAAAATTATGACCATCTAAGGTCATGCCGCTATCCTCTGACCCAACCTGGTCACGCCGGAACCGGAGGCCACTGGAGGACACTTCCGGAGTATGCAGAGAAGCATATCGAATCAAACGTATCAAACTTCATGAATTTGAAAATAATAACCATCTAAGGCGGTGGTCACCAAAATGCGGCCTGCAGGCCGTATGTGGCTTACCGAGGTCTTCTGTACGGCCTTCGGGATGGTTTTGAAATTATTTTTGAATCCGGCCCACTTTGCGTTCTCATATGAAGTTCGCTAGAGAAATCATGAACTAAGTTTCTTTAAAAAGAAAAAAATATGTTTTTTTTTTGACGAAATAACCATAATTGATTTCTGGTTTCTACAATATTTATAAGGTCGTGGGAAGTAATTAACTAGTGGTGCCTTATTTTCCTGAAGAATTTATAAAACGATTAAATTACTAAATTTGGAAATAATGAATATGAAACATTCATTCCTTTAAAAATATAAATTATGAATGTGATAGTGTGACAAAAACTTTGTTTTATCTGGGAATCACGTTGCTAAAAATACTAAGAATAAATAAATATCCAGCAGTTCTAAACATCAGATCACTTTCTGACTAAAACTTGTTAGAAATATTGAATAAGGAAATTATAAAATATGAATTTCGGACTAATATTTTTTGGTTCAATTTTGTTATCCTAAAAAATCGACAGAACATAAAAATTCTATTAGATTATATTTTTGATCTTTTTTTTGTGCCCTAATCTTTGATTCAAAATGAAACGAGAAGATTGTACTTCGTACGAAAAGATCGTAAAAAATTTCAAAATCATTGAAAAAACACTTTTTTATCTTGTTCAATTATACAAATTTTTCGAAGCAAAATAAACTTCTAAATTTCAATCAATATGATTTTTTCCTATAACATACGAATAATTCAAAACTTATTACTGTTACTTCAAAATTCACTCAAAAAATCATTGAAAAATATGATGAGAAAAATTTATGAAGGATGTTGATTTTTTTTTTCAATTGATTATGTATAATTGGTGACAATTTCTAAGTTGTCAAAAATTTAGTTGTTTGTCAAAATTTCAATTTCAAACTATTCAACTCTACAACTTATTTTTTAATTATATATTTAACATGTTGCCCACGACTCTGGGGCAAATTTCCAAATTAGCCCGCGATGATCAGCTGGCTGAGGACCACTGATCTAAGGTCATGCCGTTATTCTCTGACCCAACCTGGTCACTTCATAACCGGTTACCGGTGCCAGTGGGGGACACCTCCGGAGAATTCAAGGAAACATGTCACGCGACGTATCAAACATCATGAAATTAAAAATTATCATCATCTAAGGTCATGCCGATATCCTTTGACCCAACTTGGTCACTCCGGAACCGGATACGGGTTGCCACTGGGGGACATTTCCGGAGGGTCTGTAAGTTAGGTAATTTTGGAAGGTTCAACTAAATTTATCTACTACAGAAAATTCAAACCGCCATCAATTAAATGGTTCCGGAAGGGTAATCGGTTGTGTAGCTGCTAGTGTGATTGCGTCCACATTTCTTGTGACGAGTAATGTGTCATCACGCCTTCTATCGGATGGGAAAGTAGAACGTCGGTTCCAGCCTCAGTTGTTGTACGGTCATTTGATCATTCCAGTTTTCTCCCAGCTATAATTACAATCAACACTCCAAACCAAGCCTGCTCCGGTGGAGTCGCTGGCGGCGGTTGGACTCCCAATCCAAAGGTTGTCAGTCCGAACCCTGGGATGGAAGGTTCCTTGGAAAATAAAAAGGATTTGGTGCTCTCTCCATTAAAACCTTTTAAATCTTAGGTTCGAGAAGAAACTTCAAACTTGGTTCTTTGCATGTTTCACAAATTTCCTCCATTCCCAACCCATTTTCGGTTCCAAATTAATCAGGATGGGCCGGAGGACATGAACTTGTCTCCCAGTGGCCAAGTTGGATTAAAAAACGTGGGCAAGACCTTTGGTGGTCATAATTTGCAATTTCATGAGGTTTGATATGTCACATGATATGCTTCCTTGCATACTCCGGAATTGTCCCCCAGTGGCCAGCGGCAACCGGTTCTGGCGTAACCAGGTTGGGTCAAAGAATAGCGGCATGTCCTTAGATGGTCATTATTTGCTATTTTATGAAGTTTGATATGTCGCATGATTTGCTTCCCTGCATACCCCGGAAGTGTCCCCCCGTGGCCACCGGTAACCGGTTCCGGCGTGACCAGGGTGAGTCAGAGGATATCGGCATGACCTCAGATGGTCATAATTTTCAATTTCATGAAGTTTGATATGTCGCATGATTTGCTTCCCTGCATACCCCGGAAGTGTCCCCCCGTGGCCACCGGTAACCGGTTCCGGCGTGACCAGGGTGAGTCAGAGGATATCGGCATGACCTCAGATGGTCATAATTTTCAATTTCATGAAGTTTGATATGTCGCATGATTTGCTTCCCTGCATACCCCGGAAGTGTCCCCCCGTGGCCACCGGTAACCGGTTCCGGCGTGACCAGGGTGAGTCAGAGGATATCGGCATGACCTCAGATGGTCATAATTTTCAATTTCATGACGTTTGATATGTCGCATGATATGCTTTTCTGCATACTCCGGAAGTGTCCCCCAGTGGCCACCGGTAAACGGTTCCGGAGTGACCAGGTTGGGTCAGAGGATATCGGCATGACCTCAGATGGTCATAATTTTCAATTTCATGAAGTTTGATATGTCGCATGATATGCTTCCCTGCATACTCCGGAAGTGTCCCTCAGTGGCCACCGGTAACCGGTTCCGGCGTGACCAGGGTGAGTCAGAGGATATCGGCATGACCTCAGATGGTCATAATTTTCAATTTCATGAAGTTTGATATGTCGCATGATTTGCTTCCCTGCATACTCCGGAAGTGTCCCCCAGTGGCCACCGGTAACCGGTTCCGGCGTGACCAGGTTGGGTCATAGGATATTGGCATGACCTTAGATGGTCATAATTTTCTATTTCATGAAGTTTGATACGTCGCATGGTAGGGTTCTTTGCATACTCCGGCAGTGTCCCCAGTGGCCACCGGTAACCGGTTCCGGAGTGACCAGGTTGGGTCAGAGGATATCGGCATGACCTCAGATGGTCATAATTTTCAATTTCATGAAGTTTGATACGTCGCATGATATGCTTCCTGCATACTCCGGAAGTGTCCTCAGTGGCCACCGGTAACCGGTTCCGGCGTGACCAGGGTGAGTCAGAGGATATCGGAATGACCTCAGATGGTCATAATTTTCAATTTCATGACGTTTGATATGTCGCATGATATGCTTTCCTGCATACTCCGGAAGTGTCCCCAGTGGCCACCGGTAACCGGTTCCGGAGTGACCAGGTTGGGTCAGAGGATATCGGCATGACCTCAGATGGTCATAATTTTCAATTTCATGAAGTTTGATATGCAACATGACGGGTTTCTAGCGATACCATTATTGGAACCGTTTTGGTGGTACCCTGGAACCGGTTCCAGATTGGCCACAATTGGCCGGAACGATCCCAAACAGTCAGAAGTAGTATGTAGTGTATGTATATAATGATTTACAAAAAATCCGGTTGAAAAAATTGACTAATGTGTTGAATTTATAACAAAAGCTGAAAAAATCATGTTTTTCGGATGTTCCGGGTTAACGGAACCGGTGTCCACTTTTGACAAATCATCTCTACGGGAGCTTAAAGTTGAGGTTATTACCCGTCAAATGCAACTGGAAGCAACCCGCTATGTGTTATCGTTCCGGAGATACAGGTCCTCAAAGTCGGGACCTCAAAAAGGACTTTTTTCGGTTGTAGCAGGTTCCCGGTGGCCACAGTGCCCAAAACCGGTTCTGCCAGTCGGAATCGCAAAGTATACATTCTAACCTTTCATTTGCGGCCAAGACATCCAAAATCGGTCAAGATTCCGAATTTTGGCAGCCAAAAACATTTCTGGGTCATATAGACCCGAGTACCATAAGTGTATGTACGAAATGAAGACCATGGCCAGGTTAATGGCATTTTATCCTCATCTTGAGACGCCTCCTCCTCCTCCTCCTCCTTGAGACACCAATTTCAGGGGGTCGAAGTAGGCGCGGTGCGCTCTTTTGTTGAGTGGATTGAAACGTCTTCTTCACGGTTACTTTGCCTCTTCTAGCCAAAATTTTCCCAGAATTCCAGGACTACTAGGATCGGAGAGAGAAAAATCGCTTCGCGTGGCAAAAAATTCACGCACTGCTGCGTTATGTTTTATTTTCGATTCTTTTTATTTTCCCACGGAGATTGAGTGAAAATTTGGTTCCAAAAAAAAAAAAAAAAATCTTCCCGGAAGAGTGTGTAAAGTGGATTGAATCGGGATCGGCCATTTGTCTTGAGGTTAGAGGCGCTAATGGCGGCCAAATTCTCGGATGATCGATCGAATTTATCTAGAGAGGAAAAAGAAGGGGGCAAAATTTGTCGAACCGGAAGCGTCCGAGAGCCTTCGGGCGAGTTGATTTTGATTGATGAAGAGACCCACCGCCGCGAGTTCTTTTGCGGCCAAAAAGGTAATCTAGCAAATTGGCAACGGAGTTCGGCCGTGATGTGTTGACAATAGGGTCATCAACCATCCGATAGTGACGTTTCTTAAGGGAGGGGGTCAAATAAAGGTTATGTGATTGAATTTTGGATGATTTGAGAAATCTTATCAGAAATTCACTTCCCATTTCTTCAAAACATACTGAATATATTCAGCACACATACAAAGTTAACATTTTCCAAGTAAATTTCCGTGAAAATCCAAAAGAAAACATCAAAGAAGCCAGAATTCCCAAACCCTTCGAGCGGCAGATCTGTGTTTTTAATTTTTCAACAAGTCACGCTCCGGCAAACCACCACTCAAGGCCTGCTGGGTTGCTTGATGCCAAAAAAAAAGCTCGAAACTTCCTGCGGGAAATGTGGATGCACGGAAAAAATAGTATTCTGGAAAATCGAATTTTACCTCACGATTTTTGAACTTTGAACATGAGACATAAAATATCCAGAAATCGTGATAAAAAAATATTTAAGTGTCAATAAATGTTCATTTTTTTCATGAGGATGCTCACAAAATTGTGATTTCATTAATGCATGGAAAATAAGTGTCAATGAGTTGAAAAAAAGTGGCGTCGATTAAATTCACTTATTATGACAATTTTTAAGGAAATTACGGATTGGTTTCATGAAATCATGAACTATATTCATTAAAAGCATGGATCAAAGTTTCGATTATCCAAAGGTTTGTATAGGACTTCGGATAATCAAACCTAAAAAAAACGTTTGTTTAGTTTTTTTTTTAATTTTCTTGTTTTTTTTTACATCAAATTTGAGTTCTATGACTCCATTTTAGTCATATTTGAATAGCTGATTGCCTATTAAATAACAAAATACATATTTGAAATATTTCGTCACCGCCATATTGGCCGTCATCTTGGACATAAAATTTCAAATTTCAATTCACTTTCAAATTCACTTTAGTTTAGGGATTATGCTTAAGCTCAACAATCAAATACAAGGCAAAAAAAACAATTTTTTTTCGAGGCCTTCGGATAATTGAGTCTGGACTGTACATGACTGTATACAAAAAAAAATCATAGTTCATATTATAAAATCATGGATCCGTATGATTCATTCTCATTCTTATTCTTATTCTTATTCTTATTCTTATTCTTATTCTTATTCTTATTCTCATTTCTCATTTCTCATTTCTCATTTCTCATTTCTCATTTCTCATTTTTCATTTCTCATTTCTCATTTCTCATTTCTCATTTTTCATTTCTCATTTCTCATTTTTCCAATTTTTTTTTCTTGAAAAGGTCCTATACACATATGAAAGACAATAGGTTATAGGACCTTTTAAAAAAAAAAACTCAAGATTTCTAATTTCTCATTTTTCATTTCTGGAGGTTTTTTTAAAGGTCCAATAAACCAAATTTCATGTTTTTGCTTTTTGGGTGTTTTTTAATACCCTTGACTCGAGGTGGTTTCAAAAACACCCAAAATGCAAAACTGGAAATTTTGTTTATTGGACCTTAAAAAAACTCCAGATTTCTTATTTCTCATTTCTCAGTGTCATTTCTCATTGTTATTTCTCATTGGAATTGTCATTGCCATTCTCTCTCCACTCTCTCTTTCATTCTCTCTCTAATTCTCTCTTTCATTCTCTCTTTCATTCTCTCTCTCATTCTCTCTCTCATTCTCTCTCTCATTCTCTCTCTCATTCCCTCTCTCATTCTCTCTCTCATTCTCTCTCTCATTCTCTCTCTCATTCTCTCTCTCTGTATCTCATCTGTTTTTTTTCTAATCTCCTTCACTTATTTTCACTGCATCACTAACACACTCTTTCTCTTTCGACCTGTTTTTTGGACACTCTTCCCAGTTTGCTCACCTACTTCCTCTCACTCGCTCACTTACTCACGTTCCTCCCTCACGTTCCTACTAAACTCCCACACGATTATTTTCACCCTCACTCAGTCACAACGAAACCCTCTCGATTTCGTGACCAAAACAAGCAAAAGATTTTTTACTGATCAAAATTTCACACCAGAAACGTAAAAAAGGTTTTGAACCCAGGAATAATATTCACATGTTCATAAATTTAATTCGTGCAAGAGTGACAAATTTTGAAAATAAAGAATTCTAGAAAAATGTTTAATGAGGGAGGGAGGGGGGGGGGGGCTTCACGAATAAAAAGTCGTAAGAAATTAATATTTTCATGAACTCATGAATTTGTTTCATGAAACCATGAATAATATTACACAGTGAAACCTCTTTTTACGCTACGTTTTTTTTTTTTTTTTCTCGTTTTCTCTTAAACTGTAGAATATTTTTGCAAGTTTTAAAAGCCGTTTTGTAGATCCAAACAAAAACTACAAAATGCTTTTTAACAGATTCAAAAATGTTGCGTCTTCCAAGAGCAATCGATAAATTAGGAAAACGTTACGCATCGCGTAAAAAGAGGTTTCTCTGTACACAATGTTTTCATGAAATCTGGCGAAAAAAAAAGTCGTTATGGAAAAAATATTTGTTTCATGAAAATATTTTCATAATTTTGCCAAAAACATTTTTTCCGTGTATGTCACCTTTCAAACAGGCTTTTGCTTACATTTCAACCTGTTTTCAAACCCTGCTTCGTTTGCACACGCTCACACTCACTCGGGCTTGATGATATTATTTCAAATGTAGATCTCATCGTCGGCCACGGCACTCTTGGATGGTTGGGCGAGAGTTCGATGGGACCATGTCACACAGCGTCGAAAGGACCTCATGCAGAGAGAGCGATATAACGTTATTAAATTATTTTCGTCATTTCTTCCAAGTTTGGTGTGAGGCGCTCGAAAATCAAGCAGATGCAGCATCACGTTTTTCCAGCCCGGTAGTCACCGAAACGTCAAAGCTTTTTCGGTTATCGAAGGAGGGGAGGGGGGTCGGAGCCGGAATAATTTATTACATTTTATATAATGAGAACACATCGGGCATACATGGGGGAACCCCCCCACCCCTAACTTGCAAAAGGTGATGAAGAATCATCGTTCTTTCACGTTTTGCCCCCCCCCCCTATCTTTCCTTACTGTTTCCCTCCCAACGTCCCTGGCGGCTGGCAATTCATCACCGACGACCTGGCCCTGGCCAAAAGGTCGCCCAGGACACAGACACAGACACACTTCTCTACCTGAAAATTCGTCCCTCCCGAATGTATGCTATTTGGAGCGTTCCAATCGAGACCAGACCGACACCCCCTCCCCTTTACATTTTTCCCCTGCTACGTCCTCGTGGTGTCGCGCCCCTGGGGTCGGTAAATAAACGCAATGTGACGTTTGTGACCGTGGAAGTGGCGATTTTTTTGTTCGGTTTTGCATGTAAATTGTGTGTGGTTTTGAATTTCGCTGTAATTTTTGCGCGACGTTGGCATTTTATCAATTTGACAGTTTGACAATGGAGGAGGGTAGGCGAAATGGGATCCAAGTATGTCATGATCGCAAAATGCCTAATGACAGTTGGTAATAAAAATGTCTTTGCTTTCATCGCCAAAGTTTGAATCCTGTCACAGCAGGCCTTGATTTATGCTTCGAACTCTTCCGGGGTCATGAAAAAGGCTCGTCCATAAAATCCTCCACCCGCAAAAATCGCAAACTCACTGGCAGTAATCCGATATGAACTTTACGCCCTGCGTCACCATAAAAAATAAGCACGCGAAACATTAAACAAAACAAACAAAAAAAAGTTTTCTGGTGACATAAAAAAAATCTGTCATTACACGACGCCACACAGCAAGCGTTGACACATGTTTGGCACGTTAAATTAGAACGCACACGTTTTTCAATTTGTTGACACAACAACCGCCGCCGCAGGCTTCGACGTCCCATAAATCAATGCAGATTTGGGGCACATTTCGTCGCCATCGTGCTAACTTGTCGTACGTGCATTTTGGGCCAAATTGAGTTAAGAACGCCATTTTGTGCAGCTCACAATGCCTCACCTTTTGACCTTCACAGATCCCCAAAATTCGATTTCAATCCTGAGATATTCAACAAAAACCGAAAAAACTCCGTGCATTTTTGTCACTTTATATATGAAAGTAGTTTCAATCTTGTCGTGCTATCTTGTCACTCCATGAAAATTGATGTAAGTGCGACAAAAGGCCAAAGGGATTTCAGGCCAGGAAAGTCAGGATGCGTTTGTCGCACGTACAAGCTAGACTACAGTAAACATTTGTAATTATTACTCGGGACTCCAGCAACCAACTTCAACCAAACTTTGGGACAATGCACAGAATGGTCAGCCAAACAAAACGTGTTTGTTATTGTTTACATTGCGTGCTCTCGTTTTTGTATATTCAAGGTCAAACATTAAAACGCGTTTTCCTCGGAACGTCAAAATGGCGGGTGCGACAAGATAGCACGACGACGTCGATTTGGGCCCTTAATTTCGCCCCGCAAAAAAAAAAAAAATGTCCCGGAAAAAATCCCTCCAAACCCATAAAAAATAACAAACGACACTTCATCATCCACGTAGGCGGTGCATCCGCTTCCGCTCCCTTCCGCTTTTTAACGACTCTCTCGCCACGCTCTCTGACAGATAATAACCCTTAACCCGACCCTGAGGTGACAGCTCCCGCGAGGTTGATAAACGCTCCTGCACCAATATCGCTGGTGTCATTTCCGCAATCGCAGTAGGCGCGCACCAGCGAGAAAGAAGCCAATCAACAGCTCACTTCCTCTTATTACACGTCCTGATCCTAGCAAGCGACGACGACGACGATGACAGCGTAAACGACACTTGGCTTCAGTAATAACAACAAGTACCACCCCCTCCCTTAAGTGACTGATGTGTCTCCCCCCTCCTCTCCCCTTAAAAGTGGTTCTCACGATGATGAGCAAAACAAAAGGCCGAACAGAGAGAGAGAGAGAGAGAGTGGGAAAAAAAATCAAGAAAAAGTGCCTCATCATGGAAAAGCCTACTTCGAGGGCACGCACGGAATTGTTGAACTATGTGTCACGAAGTCGGAGTAGTAGGCGAGGAGGAGTGAGGAAGAACTGCAAGTGCCAGAGTGAGTGACGACGAGCTTGTTGGGCTTGGTGAAAAATCTCGTCACAATCACGTCAAATTTATCTAATCTAGTAGGCGACGATGGCGGCGGCGAGACGAGCAAGACTTTAAAAAGGGGGAAATCGCGGAGGAAATTGTATTTTTTAGCTGTAAACAATAAGATTGAAGGATTTGGTTTTTATTTTTGTCTTGTACACATGATTGTGTATTAATTTCAGTTGAAAAATTATCTGTACCACAATGAATTAGCATTTGCCAATTATTTGTATTGGTTTTACCTGTTGACAATACAGTCCAGACTCGATTATCTGAAGCCTCAATTATCTAAAGTTTCGATTATCCAAAGGTTTTTATGAGATTTCGTATTATGAACAAAAAAAATGAGCAATGCGACCCTATTTTAGTCAAACTTTAATTGCCTAGTTAATCACCAAATACTTTTTTTTTCAAAGTTTCATCACCTTCATTTAGGTCGCCATCTTGGATTTGGAAAATCTAAATCACTTTGAAGTAGTTTAGGGGTCATACAAGGTCAACTATAAAAATAAGACACCGAAAAAAACATTTTTCCATGATTCGATTATCCGAAAAACCAATTATCCTTCAGATAATCGAGTCTGGACTGTATTTTAAAAAAGGATATGATTTAATATCAGCGATATATTTTTTATCCATCTCCAATAATATTTTTTTATCCATCCCCTAAAGTACTGTCCACAGAGTAATTTGCAACAAAGTTTGATTAATTTTAAAATTCCATTATTGCAGGATTGGGTCCGTAAGTTTGACAATTTTGGAATAAGAATACAACAACTTCCTTCGTTGCTGTGCACCCTTAAATAGTTTAAGATTGTCCATTCCTGAAAATAGTTTTTTTCTAAAAGTTTTTTTTAGGTCTCACCCAAACAACCCTCCATTTTCTAATGTCGTTATCTCGGCGACTTTTAATGTAAAAATATGAAAAAATCGTAAAATTTTCTGATCCTTCCGAAAACAATATTTTGATTTTTTTGCCCTACTGAAATGTAGTACAGATTTAAAAAAAAATCAAAATATTGTTTTCGAAACGATCGGAAAAATTAGAATATTGACGTTCCATTTTTATATAAACAGCTGCCAAAATTGTATAGAGACTTTATAGGTGAACCAATGACACACAATTACTTCTTTGGTCATACGAAAGGCCCCCACAGAGTTTGACAATTTTGACAATTTTGACAATTTTGTCAATTTTGTCAATTTTGACAATTTTGACAATTTTGACAATTTTTGGCAATTTTGACAATTTTGTCAATTTTGACAATTTTGATAATTTTGACAATTTTGACAATTTTGACAATTTTGACAATTTTGACAATTTTGACAATTTTGACAATTTTGACAATTTTGACAATTTTGACAATTTTGACAATTTTGACAATTTTGACAATTTTGAAAATTTTGACAATTTTGACAATTTTGACAATTTAGACAATTTTGACAATTTTGACAATTTTTACAATTTTGACAATTTTGACAATTTTGACAATTTTGACAATTTTGACAATTTTGACAATTTTTGACAATTTTTGACAATTTTGACAATTTTGACAATTTTGACAATTTGGACAATTCGGACAATTTGGACAATTTGGACAATTTTGACAATTTTGACAATTTTGACAATTTTGACAATTTTGACAATTTTGACAATTTTGACAATTTTGACAATATTGACAATTTCGACAATTTTGACAATTTTGACAATTTTGACAATTTTGACAATTTTGACAAATTTGACCATTTTGACAATTTTGACAATTTTGACAATTTTGACAATTTTGACAATTTTGACAATTTTGACAATTTTGACAATTTTGACAATTTTGACAATTTTGACAATTTTGACAATTTTGACAATTTTGACAATTTTGACAATTTTGACAATTTTGACAATTTTGACAATTTTGACAATTTTGACAATTTTGACAATTTTGACAATTTTGACAATTTTGACAATTTTGACAATTTTGACAATTTTGACAATTTTGACAATTTTGACAATTTTGACAATTTTGACAATTTTGACAATTTTGACAATTTTGACAATTTTGACAATTTTGACAATTTTGACAATTTTGACAATGTTGACAATGTTGACAATGTTGACAATGTTGACAATGTTGACAATTTTGACAATTTTGACAATTTTGACAATTTTGACAATTTTGACAATTTTGACAATTTTGACAATTTTGACAATTTTGACAATTTTGACAATTTTGACAATTTTGACAATTTTGACAATTTTGACAATTTTGACAATTTTGACAATTTTGACAATTTTGACAATTTTGACAATTTTGACAATTTTGACAATTTTGACAATTTTGACAATTTTGACAATTTTGACAATTTTGACAATTTTGACAATTTTGACAATTTTGACAATTTTGACAATTTTGACAATTTTGACAATTTTGACAATTTTGACAATTTTGACAATTTTGACAATTTTGACAATTTTGACAATGTTGACAATGTTGACAATGTTGACAATTTTGACAATTTTGACAATTTTGACAATTTTGACAATTTTGACAATTTTGACAATTTTGACAATTTTGACAATTTTGACAATTTTGACAATTTTGACAATTTTGACAATTTTGACAATTTTGACAATTTTGACAATTTTGACAATTTTGACAATTTTGACAATTTTGACGATTTTGACAATTATTACAATTTTGACAATTTTGACAATTTTGACAATTGTGACAATTTTGACAATTTTGTCAATTTTGTCAATTTTGTCAATTTTGTCAATTTGTCAATTTTGTCAATTTTGTAAGTTTTTAAATTTTTAAATTTTTGTAATAAAATTCCAAGAAATTGTCGAAATAAGCTGATCACAAATAAAAATCATAGCAAAAGAACGAGAAAGCAAGTTCAACTAACCAAAATTATGTCAAATTTTGAAAGTTCCGTAAAGATGTTTAGATGAAAAATATTAGTTTTTTTCAATGTTTCATTCTGATGTTTTTTTTTAAGATAAGTTAAATCGGCTAAGAAATTTTGAATGATTCTGATGACAGCAAACTTTCCCGCGTTACACCGAAATTTCCAAAAAGACAAACATCTCCCTTTCTAATCACTCCAGTCTACTGCGATCCAGTCGTCTTGTAAAATGGTTAGCCAAAAATCCCGTGCTTTCCCGGGAAAAGCTCTGCCTCCTCACCATCCAAGTAGGCGCCACCGGCCGTGCTTCACTCTGATAAGAGGCCAGGGCACAACTGGGGATTTCGGCTCCAGTCACGTTGGGTTATCATCTTTCGGGGGACACGGAGCTGTTTACATTCCATTTTAGGAATAGAAGGCAGTGAAAGTTGTAGTTTTGCACGGAGGGAAAACCGGGCTGTCAAAATGTCTAAGTTGGTGCAAATTTTGCTTTTTTTTTTTTTTGGTTAAGGGAAAGGAAGAAAATATCAATTTCAGCTGTGAATTTTTGGTTTCTTCTTCTTGGAAAATGTTCGAGGAACCACTTGGGACGCTTAAGAGCCACTAAGCTAGAACTTTGCTCTCAGAACCAGACGCGCGTACACACACACACAGTAAAGATGTGCTGTTTGGATAAACACGACGATGAATTTGATTAAGGCTAATGCTGCTGGGCTTTTTGTTTCTTCTTCTTGCTCCATTCTATTCCGTTTCACCACCCCCAACTCAAGTCAATACAGAGAAGTGAAATGCTTCATTTTCCCTTTGTCTGTGTGTCTGTGAGGAGGATGGAGGGGAGGGGGGGGGTCTATAATATCCCCGAAAGCAACCCTCCTGAGCGAGTAAACACAACTTCTGTGTGTATAAGTAACAAGTGAGATTTAGGATTAATGCAGACGCGCTGTATTTGCTTTTTGTAGAAACGTAGAGATGAGAGCAAAACATGGTAGGCTGTGGAACGACATGGTAACAGAACGTACTAGAAGTAGTAGTTTCCGGTTCCAGGCAGCATGCCATGGCCTCTTTTCTGAGCTTGACACGGCACGGCTTGGAGCAATCGTAGTAGGTGCTGACATTTGCAAGAGCAGCACCAGCAGCAGCAGCAATTCATCGTTCAAAGGACTACTAGATCCGGCTTTGAAAGAAGAAAAGCAAATTCTATTAAATTAAATGTCAAGAAAAGTAATTTCCTGCAAAAAAGTTGGTCAACTCGATTTGGCACTTAATTCGAACTTTACCGAAAATAGCACAATAGATTAATTCCTGTGCCTTTTTTTCCTTTCTCGGAATTCTTCCACTTTTGCAGACCGGTCGAGTGTCACGTTTCTGTGGCTGTCAAAGTTTCACGTATTTTGTTGGGGCAAAACCGCACACGCAAAGATGGCGGTGGCAGGGAGGACGCAAAAAACGAGCATGCCAAAGACGGATGAGAATTTGTGTGCGCCTTCAATTTTCTTCCAAGTTGTGACCACCGCCTGCTTCGGTGCGAGACGTTCCGGATCCACTTGAAGGTGATCCGGTTGAGTTTTTTTTTTTGGTTGAGGTCATTGGCGTTGTATTAGGTGACGATTTCCTAAACATTGAAATTTTTTTAAACAATTGTCATAAACATTGACGTTTTTAAAATATTGTTGAACACCAAAATCCCTCCTTCCCGCTGTGTAAGCTTGTGTAAGCCTAGTCTCTAATATCAGTGGGATTTCTTTCATTTTTATTCCTTTTGCACAGAACGACACCATTTAACTTTAACTCCAAAATATGTATTCTTAGATTTTCCTTAAGCTTATGGCAACATTTCACTATGCTTCTAAAATATGCCCCGTGGCATTTTGATTGAATCTGTGCATCGTAGCACTTACACCGAATAATCAACTCCAACTCCCAACTGCAACTCTCAACTCCCACTCTTAACTCTTTCCTAATTTCAACTACACTGATTCTAAATCTAACTTAGGCTTTTATACTCTGAAGCGTTTTTAGTCAAGACGCATGCGCAATATTCATCTCTACGGGAGTAGCTCAGCCACGTGCGTTTTGACTACACCGCGTTGATCTTGAAATCTTTCTGCTCGAAAATTCTCAGCAGGGATCCTGGCAGAGTTCATGACCCTTCTGTTTTCGCTTTGTGCTTTTCCTTCCATCCTCCTACTGTGTTTATTTATATCTTAACCTACGTGCTCCTAGAAATATAACACTTGACTCGTGTCAACATGTGTTAATGAGTGCATCTGAAGATGTTGCACTTCGTCTGATTGTAAAGACCAATGTACTTCTGACAAATTCTTCCCTGTTGGTCGAACTAAAAATCTAAATTTATATTCTGATTAACTGAGGGTCGCTACATACCCTTACACTACCCAGCTAGATGTTTGTCTGCTAAGATAATCATCTACTGTAAGCCTAACGCTGGTTCTTGATAAGCGTTGATTTTGAAAAATATGTTTTTGTATATCTGAGTACTAAATATAATTGTTGTTCACGTTCTGTTGTCTCCTCTGCGTTGATATAATTGATAAAATAGCTGGCTTGATAATTCGTCGATGTTGTTCTTCACTTGATTTTTGGTTTGAAACTTGAAAACATTCAATAAACTACATAGATTGAGACATTTGACTTTGTTGATTTGACTATAGTGGATCAATTCTGCCAAACATTATTTGATACATTTTCCTTCTTGTCCTTTCCTTGATGCTTTTTTCTTATTGCATAGAGATCTGCGTTAGTCCTTCTTTGTGTTCTGCAGTCGATAAAATTTTCGTGGACCTCAATCGAAACTTTTCATTCCATTCCATAAGATCTGATTGTAGTGTACAGATCATGTTTCATCATTTTGCCATACTTGTTCCTTTCCATTAGATCCGAGAATTGTATTTGGATGTCTTGCCTTAATTGTCAGTTTTGATATATATTTTTCCGGTTGAGAAGTTTTTGCTCTTGACTGAACAAACAGAAACTATTCCATGTAATATAATTTAGCATCATAACCATTCTTTGCCTTGTATCATATACTTCACTCCATCATTGTTATGTTCCACCATTTTTTTATACAACTCATCTCCTGTCTCAATTTTCTGCAATTTATGAATGCAATACTTCCAATAATTCGTTGATGCCAAATGTGTTGTCCGAAATGTTGTAGTTGTATTGCTGCTATCCGCTGTATCCGAATGTTAACGTTTGATGATATTTGTGTTCGTGTAGGTGAGATTTTACATATTTGTGTAGTGTCGTGTTACAGATTTTTTTTTTTTTTTTTTGAATAATTTCCTAAGTGACTATCAATTTAACAATTCTTTGTTTAAAGTTGATATTAATCATTGTAGCAAAGTATATTATAATTATAATTTCCTAAGCCTATCCTGCATCTACTGCTCATTGTTTTTGTTTTTTTAGTTTAAAATTTAATCGGATGCCTTTCTTTTACTCTAATAATTTTAAATCTACACTGGCATTGGCTAAAAAGTTTTTCAAAATATTAGTTTTTTATACTTACTCCGCTTTCTCAATTGAAAATCTTCAACTTCATTTTTCGATAAAATTTGTCTTTTTGTAAACTTTTATTTCACATTTCCATGAATCTTTTTTTTTTCAATCGATAGGGTGCGTAGTGAATAAATTTCGTCTGCGAAATTACCTTCCCCTTTCCTTTCCCAGGTAAAAATAGGTTGGTTGCCGCTGGTCCTAAAATTCTAAAAGTAGAAAACTTGACACAACTGTTAGAGAATTCCATCAAACATTACATTTATCTCGACCCATACACATATCACACTCTCATACATTGCGGGTAATTACTCCTCATCCCATCATTAATTTTCAATATTTTGTTTTAAAGTTTAATAATTGTTTAACATTTGTATGTCGTTATCTTAAAACATATTTCATTTTGAAAAGTTGTCGACGTCACTAAAAATTTATTTTAAATTTTGATATTTGTTTTTCTGTATACCGAATCTACTAAATTTACCAATTATGATATTCCTCATTCTTCTTCTTCTTTTTCTTACTCTTCTTCCTCTCTTAATACCAAACATTGATTCATCGTCCCTTTGTCTTGCATTATGTCTTCTACACAAAAATTTAATTTACCAGCAAGCAAATATAAAAATGCAAAATGTGACACATTATGCACACAAACTCCCCCCTATCGTTGCACCATCTAAGATATTTAAAAGTTTTCCATTTAGATAATTGTCTTCTGCTTGAATGATTTGTTTTAAATCTGAAACCTTGATAATTTGGTTGATTACATTTTTAAACCTTATGTTATATTGTTGACGCTACTCTCATATCTTCTTGTTCATTAACCATATTTTTCATTTTAGAAATAATATCTATTCCATAAACTCCATTGTTAATTTAATTTGGTAGCGATATACAATTACAATTTGTGAAAAGGACAAACTTAATTTGTTTGGTTCCGATATTTGATAAACATGATTTTTCCAACCAACTTCAGATTCCTGACACGGCCTCGATAAAATCCGATTTTGTTCCATGAATATTAAAGCAACTTTGATCAGTGAGTAAATGATTTGTTCAAGAGTTATAAGTCTCTTAGGTAAATTTCACTATTTTTTATAAGTTTCTTTTGTAATTTTCACTAAACAATGAATAATTGTCCAGTTTGTTCTTCGTATTTTACGCCTCTAACGATTTTTCCCATCTTTTCCTTGATAATGCTTTTACGATTTGTATTTAGTTTGCTTATGCTTATTTAAAAATCCATTTTGTTTTGTTATTTCTTCTTCAGCTCTCGAGACGTTTTTTAGTGATAATTAATAATTTTCTCTGAAAGCTACAAATTGTTAATAAAGTTGCAATAATAAACACACTGTCGATTCAAATTTATTTGTTGCATACGAAAAAATCAACAATATAAAATAACCCACTTTAAGAATGAGATTCCATATTCATAAAAGGAATTACAGTTATAAAAACACACGAAAATTATACTTCTTTTCTCCTTCTTCATTATTTGTTTTTGTGACTCTTTTTGGTGCACTTTTTATTCATGAGCTTTCTCAGCATTTCATATAATTTGGTATATTCACCATTTCTTCGATATAGATTCCTTTGATCGTGCTTAAAGTGCTAGTAACTTTTTAGTTATTTTCACACCATCCCTATATTATAATTTTCATCGACAGTTCTTCACTATCAAAACTTTAAATTTCAATTGTCATTTCAGCTCGTTTTCCAAAGAGTGGAACGAAAAATTAATCAATTTTGGTTGCTAATACACATGTTTATATTAAAAGTCATAAAAACAATGCAAAAGTATATCATTTACTCATGTTGCGATTAATTATTATTTCTATTGAATGAATACAGAATAGTTCATTCTAAATGTGATCAATAATTCAAGTTTGTGAATGCTCCTCGTGGGGTGCAAATCTTATCGATCTTTTTCTGATTTTAAATTTGTTTGATTATTTATAGAAAAATACTGGATAAATCGAGTTGTGTCATTCAAATTTAAAAACAAAGCCTGCATTTTGTGTACTTCTCTAACTTGAATTGTCAGATTAACGATGGATTGGATTGTTAGTTCAGTTCTGGACTCCTGAATTTATTTTTCTTCATCAATGGATATCAATAAATCGTACTTAAGTTCAAAATATTAGATATTTTTTAATTACTTGTCTGACAAAAAGTCGTCAAATTTAAATAACGCTTACTGCCAGTTTCATTCTCTTACCTTGAAAATCATATTAATTTTTTTAAAGTAAATGTTATTCAGTTTTTTTTCATTTATTTTAATGTTTTTATATGGCGTGTTAGCTTTCTGGGTTCAAACAAGAATTCCTTATTATGAAATTTTCATAGCAAAATCACACCTTTTCCTCCTTTTTAACAACATTCTGCCTGGCGTTTTCATGATACATTGGCTAAATATGTCAAATATTTTCATTTTTGAATCTTTTAATAATCGCAAATATATATTATAAAACTAAAAAATCAATGATTTTTTTTTAAATTGATAGTTTTGACAAAAACGCAAATAAAATCATGACGTATTTATGAAAAAATATTTAATTTTCCAAAAGTTGAAATTGATGCACGACTGTTTTTATTTTTTTCAAAGTTAAAAAAAACTATTGGATTTAAGAATATGATGTCTTACATACAACTGCACTAATTCACTCAAAGAATAAAATTTAATTGAACTTACCATAATATTTCCATGATCGTAACTGTCATGTTCTCGCATTACAATTAGTTTCCAGAACCCATTTCTCTTGGCTGGCTTTTTGGCTGGGATGTTCTCCATTGCTGTGGCTGGCGTTTCGACACATTTTTTTTCAATAATCATGGCTTTGGCCTGTTAACTTCACTCTTCACAAAATGTACCCATTTCCTTGGCTGGCGGCTCGATAAATTTTTTTCGATGATCGTTATTTTTAAGCTTCACAAAACTTCAGTTGCTTTCCATGGTTTTGGCTGGCGGTTTGACACATTTTTTTGAATCATCATGGCTGGCGTTTGAACTGCCATCTTCACTCGTCACTAAAAGTTTCCTTTGGCATTGGCTAGCGGTTCGACACTGGTTTTTTCACTTGTCCGAAAATAACGTTCCTGTTTCAATTGAAACTTTTACGCTGTCACCACTTTGTGTAAGCTTGTGTAAGCCTAGTCTCTAATATCAGTGGGATTTCTTTCATTTTTATTCCTTTTGCACAGAACGACACCATTTAACTTTAACTCCAAAATATGTATTCTTAGATTTTCCTTAAGCTTATGGCAACATTTCACTATGCTTCTAAAATATGCCCCGTGGCATTTTGATTGAATCTGTGCATCGTAGCACTTACACCGAATAATCAACTCCAACTCCCAACTGCAACTCTCAACTCCCACTCTTAACTCTTTCCTAATTTCAACTACACTGATTCTAAATCTAACTTAGGCTTTTATACTCTGAAGCGTTTTTAGTCAAGACGCATGCGCAATATTCATCTCTACGGGAGTAGCTCAGCCACGTGCGTTTTGACTACACCGCGTTGATCTTGAAATCTTTCTGCTCGAAAATTCTCAGCAGGGATCCTGGCAGAGTTCATGACCCTTCTGTTTTCGCTTTGTGCTTTTCCTTCCATCCTCCTACTGTGTTTATTTATATCTTAACCTACGTGCTCCTAGAAATATAACACTTGACTCGTGTCAACATGTGTTAATGAGTGCATCTGAAGATGTTGCACTTCGTCTGATTGTAAAGACCAATGTACTTCTGACAAATTCTTCCCTGTTGGTCGAACTAAAAATCTAAATTTATATTCTGATTAACTGAGGGTCGCTACACCGCTACGCCCATGGCTTCACCCATAATGACTTACTAGTTTTCTTTGTGACACGTTGCCATGGTCGTCGTCACCGTATCATCATCGCCATCTTCATCGTCACATCCGGTCATCACAGAAAAAAATAAGACAAAGAAGAAAATCCCCCGCCAAGAAGAAGAAGAAGCAACCCCAGCGCGACTGAATTTTCGCGCCGGAAAACCTACTTCTGGACTTTTTCCTCACTTCCGGTGCGTGCTTCTGGCTCATCCTTCCCCTACTCCCCCCTCGCGCCACCGGATCAGGAATCTCCAGTTTATGTCGTTCAATAAATAAGCGTTTTATTAAATAGGCTTTTTTATGGCCCCGTCGTTACTCATCGCAGTAGGCGTGCCATGAGGAGAAGGGGAGGGGGGGTCGGTAGTAGACATTGATATGATCACGTTGACGTTCGATGTAGTCGCAAGATGCTGAGCAGAATTGAGTCATAGCAGCGGCAAGTAGTAGGCTGCTGAATTTGATTTTTCAATTGATTTTAAATGAAAATGGGCATTTCTCACTGAAAAGTCCTACTTCTGTTCGGTAATTCAGAGCCAGCCCAGGTCGAATAAAAAATAAAAAATTAAAATTCGTCAAAGTTCATTCTTAACATTCCTAAAATTCCTAAAATTCTAAAAATTCTTAAAAATTGTAAATTTTTAAAATTCTCAAAAATTTTAATCCATAAAATTTCTCAAATTTAAAAAACTCATAAAATTCTAATAAATTCTTTCAAAATTCTAAATTCTTAAAATTCTAAAGCTTAAAATTCTTAAAAATTGTTTTTAAAATTCTCAAAATTTTAATCCTTAAAATTTCTCAAATTTTAAAAACTCATAAAATTCTAATAAAATCTTTAAAAATTCTAAATTCTTTAAATTCTAAATCTTAAAATTCTTAAAATTCTTAAAATTCTAAAAAATTCTAAAAAATTCTTAAAATTCTTAAAAATTCTTAAAATTCTTAAAATTCATAAAATTCTTAAAATTCTTAAAATTCTTAAAATTCTTTAAATTCTTAAAATTCTTAAAATTCTTAAAATTCTTAAAATTCTTAAAATTCTTACAATTCTTAAAATTCTTAAAATTCTTAAAATTCTGAAAATTCTTAAAATTCTTAAAATTCTTAAAATTCTTAAAATTCTTAAAATTCTTAAAATTCTTAAAATTCTTAAAATTCTTAAAATTCTTAAAATTCTTAAAATTCTTAAAATTCTTAAAATTCTTAAAATTCTTAAAATTCTTAAAATTCTTAAAATTCTTAAAATTCTTAAAATTCTTAAAATTCTTAAAATTCTTAAAATTCTTAAAATTCTTAAAATTCTTAAAATTCTTAAAATTCTTAAAATTCTTAAAATTCTTAAAATTCTTAAAATTCTTAAAATTCTTAAAATTCTTAAAATTCTTAAAATTCTTAAAATTCTTAAAATTCTTCAAATTCTTAAAATTCTTAAAATTTCGTAAAATTCTTCAAATTTCGTAATATTTCGT